>NC_079317.1:77379394-77701894 GCF_029931775.1 Euleptes europaea
GGTAAAAACCCAAGAGACATAGGGTAGCTGTAAGAATCACAGGAAACTCTGTGATTTTACCATAGAGCTTCCAACGATTCCTAGAGCTACCCATCATCACTTCTGGGTTTTTACTGCAAATGATGTCATCATGCCTGAGATGATGCCCCTCCACCATGTCCCCACCCCCAACTCACCCATTGGTTGCCCTCATTCCATCCACTTTAGAAGTGTGCACAAAGATGTTATTTATATATGTTGTAGATTCTTTAATAATTTTATCCATTTTCTTTAGTATATTTATTACAAGTATTCTTTTTCTTTATTCTTTACCATAAATTTCAACAGGAAACATATTTCCAGCTATCTGGAAACTCTCTTTGCATGCTCATCATGGCTGGACAACTGGGAATCCCGCTTTCTGTCCATCAGCCCAGCCATTTGTTTGGGAGATAGTTTTCACTAGGAGAGACAGGGTTCCTCTGGCCTACTCAAACTGAAGAAGTCATCACACTAAAGTCTTTATGGGTTGCACATGGGGTAGAAATGTCAGTACAGCTGCTCATCTCCCCAGTGAGTGGTGGCTTCTCCCCCTCCAAGTCATTCAGTTCCAATGTGGATTCAATTCTTGATTCACTTCCTTTCCCCAGCAGTTTTCAGGCTCACTGATATTTGTGCAACTTCTCACATGCATGCTATTTCAAAGTTAGTCAAAGTCTGCTGGTTTTCAGCTCCTGCCTGAATTATTTTAGGATCCAAACCTCATTGATCCCTTTTGCCACCCTGACCATCAGAAGTCGCCTCACTCTCTCCCTGCATTTCCCCGAATTTTGTCCACATTTTCCAATTCGAGATAACACGGGTCCCTCAAAATGTGGGCAAAACGTGAGGAAATGCAGGGGGAAAGTGAGGCGACCTCTGATGGTCAGAAACAGCATGCATAATCCAAAGAAAGACCTGAAGTCGTCGGAGGGGTGGTGAGATAAACAGCCATGCATAAAAGAACAGAGCCATTTTCTCCAGTGAACTGATCTCTATCGGCTGGAGATCAGTTGTAATAGCAGGAGATCTCCTGCCACCACCTGGAGGTTGAACTCAAAATT
This sequence comes from Euleptes europaea, assembly GCF_029931775.1. Lineage (NCBI taxonomy): Eukaryota > Metazoa > Chordata > Lepidosauria > Squamata > Sphaerodactylidae > Euleptes > Euleptes europaea. The sequence continues at coordinate 77,380,477 of NC_079317.1, forward strand.
TGCACTGGTATTAAATAGACTAGCTGTAGGAAAAAATAATACCAAGCTCGAAATTTTTAGTAAGAAACTTATATTCTATAGTGTGTACATGAAAAGTGAATATAAATACAAATACAAATCAAAGGAAACTTAACCAACTAATGGAGATAACATACATGGAATGAATTTATATAAAGTAGCTGAATACAAACGCTACAACGATTTGCAAGGCAACAAGGACAGCCATACAGGCGCAAAGAAGGACGACCTCTTGAAATGTTGAAATGAATAAGAATTCCTTTTTAGGAACTTTACATCTGAATGTATGAATTGCTGATGAAGCTGCCTTGGCGGGCAGCGAAAAAGTTCGGGACATCCAGACCGTGTTTCGTTCCATTGATCTAAAAGAAAGAAATTGAGAAATTGACTTTATGCTATTGCTATTTATACTTACCATACTATCTCGTGACTTTGTTGCCTTGCAAAACGTTGTAGAGTTTGTATTCAGCTACTTTGTATAAATTCATTCCATGTATGTTATCTCCATTAGTTGGATAAGTTTCCTTTGATTTGTATTTGTATTTATATTCACTTTTCACCACCTGGAGGTTGGGAACCCTACTTCCACATCACTGGTCTGTATGTACAAAAGGGGCCTGCTAACTCCGAAGCAAAGGTCATGCCTGAAGCGTAATTATTCATTGGTTTCACAATATTTTAAGAGCCTTTATTTTTATTTGTAGCTAAAGTAGCTACCAACTTGACAGAGGCATGTGTTTATACATGTCAAAATCAACAGCAGATGATAATGCAAATTCCCCATAGAGGAAGCACAGAGACAGCTGGTAGCATCACAGAGTGTGCATGGTTTTTATTTTTCTCCAAAAGGTTCAGGAAGTAGAAATTTAATTGGTAAGACTGGGACATCTCTTCCCACCATCCAGCTGGATGATGTGCTGCCTTCAAAGTTAGAAAAGGCTGCTTACTATGAAAATGGCAACGGCGGGAGTGCATCAACTCATATGCTTGTCACTATGTTTATTTCTAGAGCAGTGTATTTAGGAACTCAACTGAATACACAAATGTGACAATAGAATGTCTTTGGCTAGAAGTGCTTACAGTTTATGTTCACAGTGGGCTTCTTCCTCGGTGGTAAGGGCTGTTGTTTGATACCTACAAGCCAAGCTCTTTGCTGAGGGTTGCCAACCTCCAGGTGCTAGATGGAGATATCCTGCTATTAAAACTGGTCTCCAGCTGATAGAGATCAGTTCCCCTGGAGAAAATGGCCACTTTGGTAATTGGACTCTATGGCATTGAAGTCCCTCCCCTCCCCAAACCCCACCCTCCTCAGGCTCTGCCCCAAAAACCTCCCACTGGTAGCGAAGAGGGGCCTGGCAACCCTATCTTCTCCCAAAGTGATATTGACATTTCTTCTTGGCCATGACATGATACTGTGTAGGAGAAACTCTGTGGATGTTCTTTGTTGGTTTCCAACACGAGGCTGGAAGTATCAGCTTAGTTTAGTTCACCAATAGGCCGACTTGAGAGCCTCATCTGAGGACAGGATCCATCACCAATGTAATTCACCAGAAAGGGGTTGTAGGCCTACCTGTTACAAATCCCTAGCCTCTCACAGGGAATTGCATTAGGCAAACAATTTTCGGTCACATTGCACGTAGTAATGTGACATATTTGTATGCAATGTTGATGATATAGTCTGGGTATGACAAATCGTTAGCCTCAGTGGTTCAAGTAGGATTATAAATGCAAAAAGTTTCTAATGGGGTGTTTGGATGAGCAGGATCTAAATGTTTTAAATAAATAAAATAAATTAAAAAAAAAACCAGGAAATTGTGTCTGGTTGAGTAACTGCTTGAGACCTGCTCAGATAATCTGGGGTGGGAGGAGAGAAGAGTAAGTGAAGCAGCCCTTTGGGGTAAAGGCTTAGCTATCACTCACATGTTTGGAAGAGGAGCAGCAAGGGCAGAGAGGAGGGAGGGATGACCTTTGTTGAGGCAGCATAATGGCTCAGTCAGAACTACAGACCTCAGATGTCTCGTGAGCGAGTCTCAAGAGAGAAGGGGCACATCTGGCCATCATTGGCTTATTTAAGGTCGGGGCAGCCTGGCTGAAGAGGAGCAGCTGGTGGTTTGAACCAGGCCAAGCAGATTTAATGCTGAAGTTAGGAGGAGGAGAAGAAGAAGAGGAAGAGGAGGAGGAGGAGTTGGTTTTTATATGCCCACTTTCTCTACCACTTAAGAAAGAATCAAACCGGTTTACAATCACCTGCCCTTCCCCTCCCCACCACAGACACCTTGTGAGGTAGGTGGGGCTGAGAGAGTTCAGAGAACTGTGACTAGCCCAAGGTCAACCAACTGGCTTCATGTGGAGGGGTGGGGAAACCAACCCGGTTCACCAGATCAGAGTCCACCACTCATGTGGAGAAGTGGGGAATTAAACCTGGTTCTCCAGATTAGAGTCCACCGCTCTTAACCACTACACCACGCTGGCTCTCAAGGACCCAAGTGCCTGCCATTAACCCTTCCTGACCCCCCATCTGAAACCCACCATATGGGCAGCAGGCCACTGGGTGGGAGACAATAGATTGGGGTGACATACCCCAGCACACACAATATAATCTTTACAAAAAGAATGCAACCATGAGATAAGAAGTTCTCACAATGGCATGAGCAAGAATCAGTGGGAAACATATAGGTAACTGCTTTGAAGAGCAAGCAATTTTTTTAATTGCTTGGATATTAATCTGTTTTTACTATGAATGGGGAAACACCATTTGTATTTTCTTTGTCAGGCACCCCAAATGTTTGTGGACCATCTGTATACAGATTACAGTCAAACTAATTTCTTGTGTTCTTAAAAACTCATCTATTCATTTCATACCCTTAGTTAAGTAACTGAGTTGGTGTCATAGTGACTATAATATTTAAGACGTGGCACCCAGACCTAGATGAGTTAATGAGAATGTATGGATGCCTCTTTCATTTTTGAGCACATGAAGGAGGTATATTGCATGCAAAATGGACATTACAAATCACTCAAAGTTTTAGGGTTGGCTGTTGTCAACATGCTGACCAGACTCAGCTCTGTATCTCTTTATGCCAATCTGCTGGTGATGCAGTAGAGGTGCTGAATCACTGCCTGTCCACTGTAGGTAAAGGCTAAGAGTGAGCAAGCTGAAACTAAACCCTAACTAGACTGGTTGGGAAAGTGGAGATTTTGAAGGGCACTGTGTGTCCCACCTTTGATGGGGTTCAGCTGAGCCTCACTGACTTGGTCAAGAGCTTAGGAGTTATACTGGATCCAATGTTACTGTTGGAAAAGCAAGTTAATGCGGCTGCAACAAAAAAAAAAAACTTTTGTGTGCAACAGGCTCACCCCACAATGATCATGTGCGGGGACCTCTAGCAGCCCAACTAGAAGAAAAAATAATTGGGCTGAAAGTGGTTCCCCGACCCCAACACCACTGAGGGGTGGAGATGGGATGCCCAGCTGAGGGCTTTTAAAGATGACACAAGGCACAGCCGGGAGAGGTGAGATGGAGAGGCCAGAGGGAGGGAGATCACCTAGGGTTGCCAGGTCCCTCTTTGCAACCGGCGGGAGGTTTTTTGTGGGGAGCCTGAGGAGGGCGGGGTTTGGGGAGGGGAGGGACTTCAATGCCATAGAGTCCAATTGCCAAAGCGGCCATTTTCTCCAGGTGAACTGATCTCTGTCGGCTGGAGTACAGCTGTAATAGCAGGAGATCTCCAGCTAGTATAGGGTTGCCAACTGCCAGGTAGTAGCAGGAGATCTCCTGCTAATTCAACTCCAGCTCACCTGGAGAAAAATGGCCGCTTTGGCAATTGAACTCTATGGCATTGAAGTCCCTCCCCTCCCCAAACCCCGCCCTCTTCAGGCTCCGCCCCCAAAATATCCTGCCTGTTGCGAAGAGGGACCTGGCAACCCTAAGCTAGTACCTGGAGGTTGGCAACCGTAAGATCGCCAGTGGCAGCAGGGGAGAGATGGGCAAGGCAGAAGCAGACTGTCTGGAGCAAGCAGGAGGCTGGACGCAACTCCCTGAGTTGAGGAAAGAATGTGGAGGATGGCCTAGGAGGGGAAAGCCCTTGGGAGCTGGACCCTGGAGAGGCGGCCCCTCTGCTGGAAGGAAAGATGTAGAGAAGACCACTAGCCATGAAGTATCCTAGAAGGACAGAAGGGGAAAAGGTGGCTCTTGCCTCACAGCAGGGGAGACGTCCAAACTGACTGAGGTGTTGCTGATAGGAGGAACACATGGGGTTTTGGAAGACCGGAGGAGGACGTAGCTAAGTGGACTGACTGATAGAACAAGCATTAGAGAATAGACCTATAAGGAGCTTTGGGGAAGGGGACAACACTATATTATAAAAGGTTAAGGCATTGGATAGAAATTGCTGCAAAGGAAACTGGTGTTGCATTAATGTAGCCAAGGAGGATTAATGGTTGCATTAAGGTGGCCAAGGAGGATCACCCCTGCTGATTCTGCAAGGGTTTCCCTGGTCTGAGGCAATCGTAAACACCACAGCTTTCTTCTAGTTCAGCCTAGCCTGGAAGATGGCCTCCTACCCTGATTCAGATGATCTGGCCTCCTGGATCCATGCCACGGTAATATCCAAGACTAGACTACTATAGTGCACTCTACACAGGTCTCCTTTCACAGTCAATTCGGAGAATCCAGGTGGTGCAGAATGCCACACCACAGTTATTATCAGGAGCTAGGCAGAACACGCATGTTAGCCCCATTCTGCAATCACTCCATTGGCTGTGAATCAATTAACCAGTTCCATTCAAGGTACAAAGCCCTCCATGGCCTTGGTCCCTCACATCCATGGTACTGCCTCTCCCTCTGTGCTCCACTATGGCTGCCTCTTTCATTTGAGCAAGGTCTGCTGCAGGTGCCACCCTGCAAATGTACAAGGTCAACAACAGCCCATACACAAACATTCTCTGTTGGTGCCTTCCCCTTATAGCATGGTCTGTCTGATGAAGTCAGGAAGGCTCCCACTCTCCTAGCAATCTGAAAGTTATGCAAAATTGAATTATTCAACACATAGTTAAACTGTGGAACTCCCTGCGCCAGGATGTGGTGATGGCTGCCAACTTGGAAGGCTTTAAGAGGGGAGTAGACATGTTCATGGAGGACAGGGGTATTCATGGCTACTAGTAAAAATGGATACTAGTCACGATGCATACCTATTCTCTCCAGGATCAGAGGAGCATGCTGAATATATTAGGTGCTGTGCAACACAGGCAGGATGGTGCTGCTGCAGTCGTCTTGTTTGGGGGCTTCCTAGAGGAACCTGGTTGGCCACTGTGTGAACAGATTGCTGGACTTGAGGGGCCTTGGTCTAATCCACCATGGCTTTTCTTATGTTCTTATGTTCAGGAGTGAGTTTTTACAAGGTAATAGGGCTTTATTATAACAGAATTGATTCAGGAAGAAAGCTTTAATAAAGGGAAAGTGTCTGTGGACTACTACTGTGTACAGTATGTACTACACATTGCTGTGTGCATTATCCTATTATTTCTGCATTGTTTAATATGCCATGTTAATAGCTATACTTTGTTTCAGCTTTTTCCCATTTTTTTAGTTGGTTTTAATTTCCGCATCCTAATGGTATTACATTGCTTATTGGAGGTCCCATCCTATTGACTGCATTGACTTCCCTTGTGTAATCCACCTTGAGCCTCAGTGAGAAAGGTGGACTAAAATAATATTCATAAATAAATAATTCATATTCATACATTTATTGCCTTAGGCAGAAATGTATTTTACAGTCCTGATCCCTTTCATCCTTAGAAGAGTAACTGGTGGGTTATCAATATTGCTGTCAGAAAATTTCAGTGGCTACACTGAAATTTTTGAAATGTTACAGCTATAAATGTACATGTATAGCATTTAATACTTGAAAAAACAGCAGATCTCTGATTTTTATTTATGATGTTTTAGTTCAACCAATCCTAGAGGTTCTGGACTGGTAGTGAATGTTACATATACATGCTACAGTTTATTATTTATGGGCATAATTAATAGGGTTGCCAACCTCCAGGTGGTAGCTAGAGATCTCCTGCTATTACAACTGATCTCCAGGCGACAGATATCAGTTCCCCTGAAGAAAATGGGCAATTGGACTCAATGGCATTGAAGTCCCTCCCCTCTCCAAACCCCACCCTCCTCAGGCTCTGCCCCCAAAATCTCCAGGTATTTTCCAGCCCAGAGCTGGCAACCCTAATAATTTTGCAAATGCAACTGCAAATTTAATTGATTGTGACACAGTATCCTTGTCTGAAATGTTTATTGCATATGGAATTGTTGATTGTATATTATAAAAAAGCATACATATATATACATATTGGGCTGAATCTTACTGGGTTAGGATTAGGTGACAGATCTTCCATTAGAGAAAAATGTTCATTGGAATAAGGAGTTTTGTCTCCACTAGAAGGTGTTCTTCCGTCAAAAGGACTCTTCCTCCAGAGGAAGAGCCCTCACTTAGTTGCAGGAAACCATTGAATCCAGCCCATAGAAACCAACTCTTATTAGACAAAGGTACAATGGAAAAATGAAAATAAAACAGACTAAAAAATACTACAGGCTAACGAATCAGTATCCCAGCCCATTAAATACTAGACCAATTTTTTTAAAAAATGTTCAGACTGGTACTGGCTAATCAGGGGACAGTAATTCCACTTCCAGGAATGCATGTATAAGACATTCTAATGGTGCATTGATAAAGTTGCTGAAAGAGTACCCTTGGTCAATCCAAGAGATTGTGATGGGACAATAACAGATGAATGGATGAAGTAGGCTCTTAGAGATGAAAAGTACTTCAACACATCCACGGTTTCTTGTCGAGCATATTCTTCCCACTCTTTCAATGCCATAAAATCTTTCCCTGATTTCCCTTTTAGAGTCAGCTACTTCAACTCCTTTTGAGGTGATTCATGATCACATAAAACTGCATGGGCCTCTAACACGGACAGCCTGGCATCACGTAGTAGTCCTCTAACACAATGTGAAAAATTCACCTTTTAAAGTCTGCAAGCATTTCCGTGTTTGGCTTTATTCGGATATTCAGATATTTATCCAGAATTTATTCGGATATTTATCCAGAATTTATTCAGAATTGCCATCAATATAAATAAAACAGGGATCTACTGCTGAAACTGTAGTAATTGTGGAATATGCTAAGGGAGTTCCTAGGTTAAACAGAGTATAACTTTATTCAGATCAAACTGTGTGAAAAAAGAAGAAGAGAGAATGAGGCCTACCAGAGCCCTTCATAGTGGCTTTACCCTAGGTTGCCAGGTCCCTCTTTGCCACCGGCGGGAGGTTTTTGGGGCAGAGCCTGAGGAGGGTGAGGTTTGGGGAGGGACTTCAATGCCATAGAGTCCAATTGCCACAGCGGCAATTTTCTCCAGGTGAACTGATCTCTGTTGGCTGGAGATTCATTGTAATAGCAGGAGATCTCCAGCTACTACCTGGTGGTTGGCAACCCTACTTTACCCTGCCCTGCTGCTGCCTGTACAGAGAGGCAGAAGTAATAATGGCAAGAACTGTTCCAGATTCTAGTGCTGTGGAAGTACAATAAAACATGGAATTAACTTCTGAATATTACAAATACCTTACTAAATTAATGCGAACAAAAATAAATACAAGTTGTAACCATTTCCCTGTTATTTATAAATTGATGTTAGAACTGTATTGAAAAAACCTTACCTCATAATTTTTCGTTAATTCCCTGACTGAAAGGACCATTTAGTAAGGGAAGCCTTCCTGCCTTCCTTGACTGATAGTGCTTCATAGCATATCTGTCAGTGTTGGGCCAATGTATGATGGGAGTATTATAAATTGAAGTCAGAATGGCTTTCTATTAATCTTCTCAAAAATAATTTGACTCAGGTCCAGATTTAAATACAGCAGCAATTTCAGCTTTCACACACAGTTCAGGTTTCGTTTTTAAATCATAACTGATTTAAGGATTGGGTCCTAGTTTCCTAATTTGGTGCCTGGCTAGCCATTCAAAATGTAAATTTCCTCTTGGGTGGTGTTACAGAAAAAAGAAGCCTTATAGCAACCACGGTGGTGAAAGATTTCAGAGAAGTAGCTATATTTGGTGGAGGGAAGGTGGTATGGTATAGGCCAAACATGTCAGATCTCAGAAGCTAAACATAGTCGGTACGTGGCTGATAGAGCACCAAGGAACATTGCAGAGGAAGGCAATGGCAAACCACCTCTGCTTCTCACTTGCCTTGAAAGCTTCTTGCTGGGGTTGCCATAAGTCGGTTGCAACTTGACAACACTTATGTACATAGCTACATTTGGTACAACCCAAACAACCAAGGCACTTCTGCCAGTGGCAAAGAAATGTAATTGTCACCAATTTGCTCCTCCTACTGCAGACCCCAATTTTGCCTTCTATGATGCTCTGAAAGATCTCCTTGGCCTCCAGAAGCAAGATTTTGGAGAGCTCCGTGGAAAATTATATTCTGTCATTGGAGCGCCACTCAACACAAAGAATCTTTTGTCTCCTTTTTCAGTCATAAGACTCTTGTTATATTTATTTGGGAATTCTTTATCAAGGTTATGTTTCAGCGTTCATCCTGAAAACCTTGTTTCAGCCGTGCCCATTGTACTAATGCTCTGTTTACAATTTGGTTTTTCCATAACCCTTTTAAACAGCTGTTGAATGTCATTCTGATTTGCACATTTCTGTCCCAAATGTAGGGTTCCAAAAGACATTAACTTTGAATTAAGCCCCATTTGTTACCATGGAAGACCCTTAGGACTTCACCCTTTCTAACTCAAGATAGATTGGATGGGCTTCCCCCCAAGCCTTTTCCTCCAGTGGCTGGATCCTTCATCGAACCCTCGTTCTGTGACTGCTGATGAAAGCAATGGCATTGTTTATTCAGAATGAGCCGTGGTGCCATCTGCTATCATGTTCCATATCAACTGTATTGTGCTGGAAGGCAACAGGCATGCTGTTACCCACTGGCTTGTTAGTGATTTTAGTTTGTTTGGCTCATTAAATCGATTTCTGAGATCTGCACTGTGGCTCGCTGGATTTGTTGTGACTAAAATTCGTCTTTTTTCAATGAAAATATCATATTCTTAGTGCCTCCTTAAAGATCTATTAGATGTTAAAAACAAGCAACAAAAGGTTAACTAAACAATCGGGAAATAGGGCCTCGAGTTCCCACAGTCCCATAAGCAATTGGCCTTTTCATTTGTAACGACTTTGATTCTGTGGCAAGAGGGAAGCATTCACAAACATCACGCAGCATGAGCTACAGCTAGCAAAGGGGGAAATGATGGGAAAGAACTGAGCACCACACAGAGGCACAATACAAGAAGTGCACTGCTTCTTATTGCAGGGAAATGTTAGTGATGGAAGACACTTTATCTCTGTTTGAGTAACACAGTAGTTAGAGTACTGAAGCTGATTTTATCTGTGTAGCACCACTGTGCCCAGCTCATGCACACCTGGCATATTTGTGGCACACAGTAAAAATGGGGAAAGCCACATGTTCAGTACAAATACCACTTGCATCACATAATAACATAAGAACAGCCATGCTGGATCCAACCAAGGTCCAGCAAGTCCAGCAGTCTGTTCACACAGTGGCCAACCAGATGCCTCTACAATTAAATTGTGGAACTAACGGCCAGTGTATGTAGTGATGACCACAAGCATGGATTCGTAGATGATTCATGGGGAATAAGTCCAATGCATACTAGCCATCATGAGTAAAAGGGAACCTCCATATTCAGAGGAAGTAAATTTGTGAATACCAGTGCTAGGAGGCAACATCAAGGGAAGGCCTTGGTCTCTAAGCCCTGTTTGTTGGCCCTCAGGGGTAACCGGTTGGACAATATGTGAAAACAGGTTGCTGTACTAGATGAACTAGCTAGACACTTCTTATGTTCACATGGGCGTGGTTTCCATTTAATGGGTTGAATCTAACCAGTATTTCCACTGGTGCACATGGGAGGAGAGGATCCCATATGACCCCCAAAAAGTCTATGCTAGGAATCATGGGACAAAAGGGATCATTTACAAAAGGCATGTGGGATGGAGATTGTAATAAGGAGAGAAACTAAGTGAGATCTGGTGAAAAAGCTGTCTGATCTAACCCAATGAGTTATCCTAACCATGTGGATGGAACCTCCAAGCTTTTCTCCCTCTCTCATAATACTAGAACGCGGGGTCATCTGAAGCTGGAGGGTGAGAGATTCAAAACAGATAAAAGGAAGTATTTCTTCATGCAATGCATAGCTAAATTGTTGAACTCCCTGCCCCAGGATGTGGTGATGGCTCCCAACTTGGAAGGCTTCAAGAGGGCAGTGGACATGTTCATGGAGGAGAGGGCTACTCGTGGCTACTAGTCAAAATGGCTACTAGTCATGATGCATACCTATTCTCTCCAGGATCAGAGGAGCATGCCTATTATATTAGGTGCTTTGGAACACAGGCAGGACAATGCTGCTGCAGTCTTCTTATTTGTGGGCTTCCTAGAGGCACCTGGTTGGCCACTGGGTGAACAGACTGCTGGACTTGATGGACCTTGGTCTGATCCAGCATAGCCTTTCTTATGTTCTTATGTTATGTTCTTAAGCAGAGCCTCTGGAAATGTAACCTGTGGCCCAGAGAACACTTCGAGTTGGTGGAGTGAATCATTCCACACAAATGGTTCACCAGGTTGTAATGAATGAAGTGTCACCTGTGGCAGTCAAGCCACAGATATTAACACTTAGGCGACAACGTAAATAAAATGCATGGTCTGTGAGGATCGCTACAGCAGCAACCCACAAGAGACGTTTCCACCAGCCTTGTAGTAAAAACTGATAAGAATTGATCTCAGGAAAGGTGTTGCAGTCTTTGTCAGTCTGTTTCAGCAATTTCCCATTTATAGGTAATTATATCTTTAAAAGGTAATGTTCAGAAACGTATACAAATATGCATAGCTAAGATTCAGTCTGCCCTCTGCTGGCACAGCACCAGTACTGAATCCTGGACTGAACAAAATATGCTCCACTTTGGGTTCTTGGCTTTCATCAGTATTTTTATAGTCTGAGCTTTAAAGGTTGAATGCTGAACATGGCTTGACTGTGATTTTATTTCTGAGCACTTTTGTATGCAACTTTGCTTTATCAGTTCTTTCATCTGATGTCGTTTTTATTTCCTGATGCTTTTCTTGTGGAGCTTCTGGTGGGGTTTTTTTCTTTTTGTATTTGTTTGCGCGTGCTGTTGCTTTTAAGGGAAAAAAATTGTAAGCTGCCTAATAGATTTTATGAAGGGTAAGACAGATTCTTAAGAGGAAAAAGTAAATAAATAATATAGGGGAAAGTGCTCCGGAAAACATTGCAGGAAAAGTGTTCCAGCTTCCAGCAGACAAAACCAGTCCTGAAAAAGACAAGAGTCTTTTATGCATGGCTCTTTCACTCACACCGGCAATGACTTTGAGTCTTTGTATTGATTATGCATGCCGTCTCCATCCTTCAAAGGTCGTCTCATTCTCCTCCCGCGTTTTGCCCGCATTTTGAAATTTGAGATAAAACAGGTCTCTGAAAACACGAGCAAAACATGAGTAAACACGGGGGACAGCAAGGTAGCCTCTGACGGTCGGAAACGGCATACATAATAAAAACAAAGACCTGAAGTCGTCGGAGGTGTGACCATGAATGAAACCGCCATGGCTATCTGAGAACCATCTATGGAGCAAAAAAAATCCAGCTTACATCTATCTGCTCCTGTGATATTATCCAGCACCGATAGCTGGATGGGAGGAGCCAGATGGGAGGAGCCCATACTATGCTATTGTTGCCACAGTTACCATGAGAATTAATGCTGGCATGGAGAAGAGTCAAGGTTCTGCTTGTGTAACAGAAGCAAGGATTCTCATTGCGCTGACCCACACTCTTAAGCCATTCACTCTGTTTCATACAGAGCAAGTCTATTTTGAGGAGACTTGTCTCCTATCTGGTAACAATACAAAACCAGACACCCCAAAATCCAACCCTATGTGTGGAGGAGGGGCAGCAAGCACCCATTCAAAGCTGTCCACCAAATGAAAGATGCAGTCCTATGCACGCTCGTGTGGGAGTAAGCCCTGCAGAACAAGTAGACAGGCAAAAGATTGCACAGCAAGATGCTGAACTAAGCCTCAAATCCTTCAGCAGCGGGCAGAGTTATAAAGCCAATCAAGTGTCTTGATCCTGGACAGCTTCCTGTTGGCATTTTACCACTCACTCCCCATAAAACCATCCCCATACCCTACAACGCTAAGAGGATGTGTGACCTATTGTACAGTTTGCTGGAAAAGGCTTTCCTCTTTTCCATGTATTTTTTTTTCCAGTTCTTTCACAGTTCAAGGCAATTGGATCTTTTTCCTGACCCTGCTGCCCCAAAGGTTCATCTTATACAGCCTCCCTCCATCTTTTTTTGCTTTGCCCATACACATTTTTCCACCACCACCTCAGTCTCTGATTACCTGAATCGCCATGATTCCTAAATAGCCTGCCTGCCCCATAGATCCCTCACCCAAGAGCTCGGATTCCTCTTTGTTAAAAGTCCCCCATAGCCTCTCCACATTTTAATCTATGCTTTTTCTTTTCTTGCTTTTCTGTGGCCATTTATGCATGGAAGGTTTTGCATTGGGTTTGCCTCTCTTTAGATGCACTTTCCCCCCCCATCCATATTCTCAAAACTCAACAATAAGCCGCCATGCAGAGTTTTGAGAATTCAGATGGGGAAAATGTGCATCTAAAGAGTGGCAAATCCAATGCAAAACCTTCCATCTAGATAAATGAAGCGGCTGCTCGTTTAAAAAGACCGGACCGTTCATTTCATTAGAGCTCCCGCAGCTTCGAATTCAAAGAGCGGAAACAGAGACACGAACGTTCCATTAACCCCTTCGATCCGTGAGAGTGCGGGACCCAACTCTCGCGAGAGTCGATTCCAAGCGGATCCGGACGGAGGCTCTGCAAAACGATCTATACTGCGCATGTTCAATGGTCAGGTTAGTCGTTAACGTCCTCGTGTTAGTGCGCGGAGGCACTTCCGGTTTCTTGCTCTCTCCGGAGCAAAGAGATATAAAAATCCAGGATTACCATGTGCACATCACTTCCTGTTTCAAGTGGAATCCGTGCGTGTGTGTATATATATATATATATATATATATATAGATATATATAGATATATCACAGTGCATGCACACACACACACACATATATATATGCATGCACTGTGATGAATGAATATATATATATATATATATATATATATGTGTGTGTGTGTGTGTGTGTGTGTGTGTGTGTGTGTGTGTGTGTGTGTGTGTGTGTGTTCATTCATCACAGTGCATGCGCGCACACACACACACATCACAGTGCTTTGGTAGTGATACCCTGCTCGCAGAATGCTTTTGCCCCTTCACTGAAACACTGGGGTTTATAAAAAGGAAAGGTAGTTTTTTTGTCGTCAGCGTGCAAAGAAAGGAGGCAGCAGAGAACTTAAAGCCGGCACTCAGGCTCAGTCAATGAATTCATTTGCTTTATTTATTGGAGCAATAAAGCGATCGGTTTGGGCGAACTACTGACCTGTTTCGCTTCCTGTGTTGTAATGCAATAACTCTCTGGTCACCTGTTCTTTGAATGGACGAAATCGCAGTGTTGCGGTGCTCTAGAGACAAGCCTCTGTCATTTGAGCTGCGGCAGCCTTCAGTAGCTATACCCTCACGAAAGCAAACAGGCAACTGTTTTGACCTCTCCGCACTCCCACCAACCCCCCTCCCCCCACGAAGTTTTACCCTCTGTGTTTTCTATTGGGGAGGGTGTGGTTATGCAACGAAGGGGACTCTTTAACACACACCCCAAATGCCGTGATTTTCTCCATTAATGTGCGTGTGTGTTAAGTGCCGTCAAGTCGCTCCCGACTCATGGCAACCCTATGAATGAAAGTCCTCCAAAATGTCCTGTCTTTGACAGCCTTGCTCAGATCTTGCAAATTGAGGGCCGGGGCTTCCTTTATGGAGTCCATCCATCTCTGGTTGGGTCTTCCTCTTTTCCTGCTGCCCTCCACTTTTCCTACCATGACTGTCTTTTTCCAGCGACTCTTGTCATCTCATGACGTGGCCAAAATACGACAGCCTCAGTTTAGTCATTTTAGCTTCTAGGGTCAGTCCAGGCTTGATTTGATCTAGAACCCACCGATTTGTGCGTTTTTTGGGCAGTCCACGGAATCCGCAACCCTCTCCTCCAACACCACATTTCAAAGGAAACTATTTTCATGCACCAATACCCTCTCTCTTTCTGTATCCATGCATGTTCTCCTATTAATTAATCCATTAGTTAATTAATGCTATTAATCTATTAATTAATTAATGCTAGTAACTAATCCATTAATGCCTATGGCCATTTACGCACGAGAGGCTTTGCCTTGGATTTGCCTCCCTCTAGGTGCACGTTTCCCCCCCCCCCCATCTGAGTTCTCAAAACTCTGCATGGGGGCTTCTTGTTGAGTTTGGGGGGATTTGGATGGGGGAAATGTACATCCAGAGAGTGGCGAATCCCACCCCAAGCCTCCCGTGCGCAAACGGCGTGCGCCTTTCCAAAGGGTGGCAAATCCCACCCCAAGCTTCCCGTGCGCAAACGGCGTGCGCCTTTCCAAAGGGTGGCGAATCCCACCCAAGCCTCCCGTGCGCAAACGGCGTGCGCCTTTCCAAAGGGTGGCAAATCCCACCGCAAGCCTCCCGTGCGCAAACGGCGTGCGCCTTTGCAGAGCTCCTGCCCCGCACATGGAGGACTCTACCGCCTTCAGTAAGGAAGCCGGAAGGCTTGTTGCGGTCTCTTTCGGACTGCAGTCGCTTGGCGTGGGAGGCTCGTCCCGGGGTTTCCTTCCGTCTCGGGAAAGGAGACGCAGAAGTGCGGCCGAAGCGGGTCGACCTCATGGCGGCTTACGGGGAAATGGGCTCGGGGACGCTCTCAGGACAGGGCCGAAGGAAAGCTTATGGCAAGGTACGCGTCGGCCGGGTCGGGGAGGGGCGCCCGTGGACAGCCACGCTTTGGTCCCCCTCGCCTCTATCAGGCTTTAGCTACGCGCCGCTTTGCAAAGCGGGTGGGGTGGGGTGGGGTGCTTGGCTTCGCCCTGCGGGTTGCGCCCATTCCCATGGCCGCAGAGAAAAAGGCGATGCTTGTTAAAAAATTAAAAAATTTTTTTTTTAAAAAATTAAAAATATATTTTTTTTAAAAAAAATAAATATATATATATTTTTAAAAAAAAGTCGGAAGCTGAGAGTGTCGCAGCAACAGGAATGTGTTGAAAAGGGCAAGAGTCCAGTAGCACCTTAAAGACTAACAAAAGGCTCACGAAAGCTCATACCCTACCAGAAAATATTTTTGTTAGTCTTTAAGGTGCTCCTGGACTCTTGCCCTTTTCTACTACTGCAGACAGACTCACACGGCTACCCACTGGGAATTATCAACAGGAATATGGGAATATTGCTCCTGGACTCTTGCCCTTTTCTTCCACTGCAGACAGACTCACGCGGCTACCCACTGGGAATTATCAACAGGAATATGGGCGGAGTGTTGGTGCGTCGCAGTCTGTGAAGGGGTTGTGCAGATTCCCTAAGTCGTCGTTTCAGTAATGTGTGGGGTTGCCAGCCACCAGGTAGTGGGAGGAGATCTCCTGCTATTACAACTGATCTCCAGCCGATAGAGATCAGGATAGAGGACAGGTTGTTGTTGTAGTATTGATAAGATGATACGTTGTATAGATTGTAGCATTTGAATATAAGTTTTTTTGCACTTTGTGATACATTCGCGTCTGTGCTAATTTCCTAACTTCCAGGCACTAGCTGGAGATCTCCTGCTATTACCACTGATCTCCAGCCGATAGAGATCAGTTCCCCTGGAGAAAAGGACCGCTTGGACAATTGGACTCTAGGGTGCTAGTCCCACAGCCCAAATAATGCACTTTCAATCCACTTTCGATGCACTTTGAAGGTGGGTTTTACTGTGTGAGCTGGCAAAATGCACTTGCAAACTTGTTATGGTGCAACAAAAGTGCATTATTTGGGCCGTGTAAATAGCACCATATGGCATTGAGGTCCCTCCCCAAACCCCTCCCTCCTCAAGCCGGTTGCAAAGAGGGATCTGGCTACCCTAATAATGTGGTGTCTTGTTTTGTTTTGTTAGTTGAGTACAGCAAGTACAGTTAGTGAGGTATTATACACCTATGGGCTTCAGGAAAAGAAGCCTCTATTGGTAAACCGTACAACATTACACACGCGTCAAGCAGAGTGCTTTACGTACTAACAATTGATTTCAACAAATTTTTCATAAGAGTTCACTTCAGATGCATACAATACAAAAATAGAACAATCGTTGAGAATATTATAAAGAGAGGCTAATGGAAGGATGTAATCCATTCACAGAGAGTGGTTGTGAGACACTCCCAACTGCAGCCAAATAGATTTTTTAAAAAGAATATTTACTTTATAGCAGGGCTGTTTCACTTAGAGTGTAAAATAGTGCCTTCAAATAGCATTAGACATCCAATAAAAATGCAATAGGATCAGGATTGCAAAAATCAGAAACAATTTAAAAAGTATCGGCCATGGTATGTCAAACAGTGCAAATGAAAAGCAATTAGAGAAGTAGCAAATGCAGTTAGAGCAAGATAATGTGTATAATAAACACTGGCATGGACTGCAATCTCATTTCCTTTATAAAAGTGCTTTCCTGAACAATTATATTATACTATAGTCCTATTCCCTTTATGAAAATGGTCTGTCTTCCTGAACAATTCTGTTTTACTCATTTATTTTGGATTGACAGAAATGCGGGAGCCTTTCTGATCTCCTTTGGCAAAGACAGCTATTGATGTTGCCTATTTTCAGGATGACACCTGCGGAAGGTTTTGCTCAGATGAGCAAAGCTGTTGTGGCAGAGCATAGCAAGAGACAGTCCTGCAGATATGATGGTCTATAAGGCCACGCAGGACTTTGCTTGTGATTGTCAAAAAACTGAGTCCCTTGGTTCAGGCTTCAGTTCTCATTGCTCAAGTTCATCTTTTATGCCCCACTGTAGTTTCTGGGCAAACGTCTGGGGAGGTTGAGAGTGAGTGATGGAAATGGAAAAATTCAAACTCATAAGTGCGATCATCATTTCTGCAATAGACGGGTAGATGCTTTTGATGTTTTCAGGTTGGGTAGTCATGTTAGTCTTTTCATGAAAGTGTAGCTCTTTTTAAAGGGGGGGTGGAAGATGTATGCACACTTTTGCTTCCAAGTGACTTAGGGTAAGCAAGGAGCTGCTGCTTTCTGGTTTTATATCACAGTATTATGCATGCCTGTTTGGATATGATCAGTAGGATTACAGTATAGTCACTTTCACCGCTCCCATTTGTATATACATTTTTAGTTTGTTTAAAGCATCTTGCTCATTGAAAACATTTGAAATTAATTAACATTCTGTTAATTAACAAGCATATGAAATTAAGTATAAATGTGGCAAATGTGTTTTCACAATTTTGGTCAGTTACGTTAATCAGGGAAGTGATTGACTAGGGGCTTGTGTGGAGCGCTCTGCTGGAGGTGAGGCCTACTCTGTCTGAGCCCCCCATGGGGAGGGGGGGAAGCGGTGCCTTGCCCAAATGTGGCAAAGAAGACGGCTCCTGGCCTGCACAAGCCCTGTGCAAAACCAGGGAAAACCTTGCCTGAGCCTTGTGTGAGGCAAGGAAAGCAGAGCCTGATCATTTGGTCAGGCAGACTGCCTCTTCCTCCTTCCCTCCTCCCTTTAGGAGAGTGGAGCAGGCACTCTGCTTCTTCCTCTCTCCTGCCCTCCTTTGGGGGAGGAACAGGGTGCCCTGGGGGAGGGACCATTTTCCAGAGTTTTTCCTACCGGTCCGACCCTGCTCACAGAGTTGCTCTGAGAATGAAATGAAGGAGAGGAGAATGAAGTAAGTTGCTTTGAGCCCCCATTTGTGGAGAAAAGGGGGCTAAAGCGTGGGAGTTTTACCTGAGGTTCGTTGCTTGCTGGACCCACACTTTTCCATTGGGGGTCTATGCACCAGCAGTCTCCAAGCTCAAATCAGGAAGTATTTGAATCCCCGCCCCTTGAAATGCTATTTTGTAGTTGGCTGTAGTGAGAGAAATGTTCTCTCCCCCACAAACCCAATTGCCACATAAAAAAAGCATTTTAAGAACATAAAACAAAAAATGGAGCAATCTGAAAAGGGGGGGGGGAATCCAAGCCTCGGTTTTAAGAAGACTTTCTTCTGCTCAGAAAGAGCTCTGATGAAGCAGGAAGGATTGGAATCCCCACCTCTTGACATGCTGCTTTGTAATTGGCTGTGAGTGAAACTAAGCTTGTGAGTCTCACAAGGGAATAACAGAGAAACGGGAAGGTCTAGGATTTGTGAGGGCTGGCAGCGAGGTCATCTCTAATGGAACTAAAACTCATGTATAACTTCAAGGAACAACCGAGACAGTCCGGGGGGGGGGGGTGTCTGAGTGAGTGAAAGTGCCCATGCATAAACGACCTCAGTAACTAATAAATATAGCTAAAGATGGCGGGGCAGATAAAAGGGGTGGTGGTGGGAAGGAGAGAAGGAAACAGAAAGTTGAGGATATAAGGGATTGCTAAATGGAGCGAAAGAGGAAATAGTGGGGGAAGGCAGAGGGAAATGGCTGCCCTTTACAAGTCCTTGCAGGTTCACAACTGTGCAACTGGGCCCACCCTGGCAACCGCCACAGTGCAAAGGGGACATAGTTTTCTTGAGTAAAGGGTGTCGGGGTAAGGAAGGAAGGAAAACTGAAGATGAGGAAAGGGTGGGAAATAAAACCAATTTAAAAGTAATCTGCTGCATTGTTTTATTGTATTACATCAGATTTGTAGCAGCAGTTGATATTTTTATGTCCATGAAATGTGGCATAAGACATGTTTGCAACTGACTGCATAACTACCTTTTAGCCTGGACTAGTAAGAATGTTTCCAGGAGTGCCTATTTTCTCTCAACTCTGATAACTTAGGGCAGCCTATCTGGTGCTGAAGTGGTCGTTGGCATACTTCACCATGAGTTGTGGGTACCTAGCCATTTCATGATTCATTGGTGAAGCGCTTGAACAACTTGCTCACCAAAGGCAAAGCTGTGACATATCTTGATGCAGGCCACCGACTGTCATGCTAAAGAAAACCCCAAGGGATCTGTCTCCTGTAGATGTACTTGTAGGTGGTTGCTGGTGCTTCACACTTTCTCACCCTTTTTGTTTCCATGACCCACTACTGCCTGTATAGCGTCTTGTCCCCTTTTTTCTGTTCTTTTTGTAAATTCTCAGCAGTTCTTGAAAATGTCACTTGTTCTTAAGGAGTCTTTCATGAGTAATCTGCATTCTACACACAGGAAACCAGGAGATACATATTTGTTTAAGGCTATGTAATATGTATCTCAGATTAGTGTTCTATCTTTCTGCGAACAAATACATATAATGATGATGGCAATACTACAGAACTGAATATTAGTTATCCATTGGAATAAAATTTTATTTAGCCATAAAAGAGAAAAGGTGCCAGAACATTAGATACATCCACCCCTATGGCACTACTTTCTGAGGAAGAAAAGCTATAGGGTTTTGTTTTCTGGAGTGGTGTTGAACATCTGGATATATATTAAATGTTGCCTGTGGCTTAATGGCTTCAGCATATTGGCTTTGCCTCTATCATTCTTTCAAATTACTGGCTTTTATTCTTGCTGGAATATAAAGTTTTGCATCTTGCCATTTTTCTTCTTTTATAGAAAACAGTCAGATTTTCTTAAAGCTTCTTCCCACTCTTCTTCCCCCCTTGAGATATATGAAGAAAGTGATCTGTCTTTAATTCAGGAGTACCCTGGTATGCCTGTGTGACACCCATTTCCACTCACACAGAGTGCCTGCCACCTTCAGTGCCACCACTGTGCCACCACTCTTTCCCACAGGTTCTTGGCTACTCATAGGTCAGGTCATCACACGCTGCTACCCTTCTTATCTCTTAAAATCTCATGACGATTTCACACCTCGGGTCCTCTCTCTCTCACGCTCACAGAGGCATCAGCAGATAGGGTAGCTCAGCCCCCTTTAATAACGGGCCCTCTTTCTAACACTTCACTGAGGTCATAGAATCATACAATCATAAAGTTGGAAGGGGCCATCTAGTCCAACCCCCTGCTCAATGCAGGATCAGACTAGAGCATCCCTGACAAGTGTTTGTCCAGCTGCTGCTTGAAGATTTCCAGCGAGGAAGAGCTCACCACCTCCCTAGGCAGCAGATTCCACTGCTGATCTACTTTCACTGTAAAAAATGTCTTCCTAACATCCAGCTGGTACCTTTCTGCTTGTAATTTATACTCATTATTGTGAGTCCTATCCTCTGCTGTCAGCAGGAACAATTCCCTGCCCTCCTCCTAGGGACAACCTTTCAAATACTTAAAAAGATCAGTCATGTCCCCTTCAACCTCCTCATCTCCAGACTAAACGTTCCCAAGTCCCTCAGCCTTTCCTCGTACAGCTTGGTCTCCAGGCCCTTGATCATCTTCATTGCTCTCCTCTGCACCCACTCCATTCTGTCCACATCCTTTTTTAGGTGAGGCCTTCAGAACTGGACCCAGTACTCCAGCTGCAACCTCACCAGTGTACAGTGTACGGTGAGACAATGACATTTTGCGATTTGGATGATATGTCTCTGTTGATACACCCCAAGATCACATTAGCCCTTTTTGTCACAGCATCACACTGGCTGCTCATATTTAACTTTCGGTCAACCCATACCCCAAGATCTTGTTCACACACACTGCTACTCAGAAGTATTCCCCCATCCAATATGTGTGTTCCTCAGACTGATTGGCCTGTGGTTTTCTGGGTCATCCCTCCTCCTTTGTTTTGAAAATTGGTATAACATTTGTCCTCTTCCATTCTTGTGGCACATCTCCCGTCCTCTGCAAAGGCTCTGCAAGCTCTCTAGAAACCAAGAGGTTTGAAAGATGGTGGACAAAGGCTCTGCAAGTTCTCTAGAAATTAGGGCGGGGGGCTCGTATACTGTTCCATTCACACGCTGCCACCATTTATTCATATCCTATAACACATGTGGACCTGAGATCTTCACTGGTGTGTGTCTGTGTTTCTTTCCTGGACACCCCAGAGGCACGCAGGCCACAGGGTTAAACAAACGAGGAGTTAGCATTTATTTATGGTTTGAACATAACACTGAAGAAAGTAAGATAGAGGTTACAATGTTTTCCTTCCATTGAACTTTTGAACTGTTCCCCTATTTCAGCATCTTGGATCTTGTGTTACAAATTGATTGTTCTTAGTCAGCTAGCTTTAAGCCGTTCTTCGCCTCAGCTTCACTTAGACAGATTCTTTTCCCTCTCAAATCCCTAGCTGCCATCTCCTGACTACTGTTTTCCAGCTGTCTCTCCCCAATCTAGCTTGTCCATCACAGCCTGTCTTTACTAGATTCGGCAAAGTCTTTTGGAATCTGTTGGCCAAAAGCATGTGTGATGTGTCTGTTTCCAAAATGTTCACATTACAGCTGCTTCCCTATATACATCTTGAAACACAGAAAAATAATATGCAAGGTGCCAGCAAATAAACAGTATCCTTGGTGCAGACGTTTTCTAGTACATGGCTTGAAATACAGGGACACCATGAATTTTGCATCAGATACGTTTGGCCGTTGAACTCGCCTTGATCGAGGGCAGGTGTGATCTGACCACCTGGTCTTTTCAGTTCACATTGCAGGACTTGAAAGCTTGCCCAATAGGTTTGTCTCAGGAGAGCCAGCGTGGTGTAATGGTTAAGAGCGGTGGACTCTAATCTGGAGAACCGGGTTTGATTCCCCACTACTCCACATGAGTGGCGGACTCTAATCTGGTGAACCGGGTTGGTTCTTGTGACAAGCTCTCGACAAGGTTTGCAACCTGTTACAAATTGATTGGTGGAAGTGTATTTAATGAAGCACTGTTATCAGTATAGATTTCAGATTAATGCTCTGCTTCCAGGTTTTTACTACAAAACTCTTAAGATGTGTTGCTTACTAGGAAGGTTTTTTTATTTTTAATTTCCAATAGTGAACACCAGTCAAAAACAGCTTATCTGACTTTCCTCTCTGCCAGAATACCTCTTATATCAACTGTTTAAGAATAACACTGGTTTGTAAGGGCCCTTGGATGCTTTATAAAACAAAGTTATCAGTTGCCTCCTGCCCAGCAGTTGATGGAGGACACTGAATGCAAAACGGGTTTAGAGCACTCTGGATGAATACCAGTATTCAAGCTAAGCCCCAGATTTCTCTTCTGTACTCAATAGCTGTTTGCTGAACAAAATAAATATATAATTCAGCTGAGTCCCTGAGCAGATATTCAGTGTATAGGATACATTTCTTGAATCTAGGTTTAAGATTGGTTTTCATGTTGAAACTCATCAGTCAAGTCTGAAAGAAAACGTTGGCAACATAAATCTTACTTTCTTCACTGCTTTCTCCAGGATAATCCTGCTAAAGATGACAGTGACACAATGTAGACAATGAAATACATTGTACTGATCAAGTATAATGGATCCATGTTCTGTTGGAAATCAACTGCAAGCTAGCAAAGATTGCTATAAAACATTCTTTTCCTGTCACATCACCTTCAAGACTAATCAACAATTATCAACTGATCTGTTGCTACTTCAGTTTAGGAGTGGAATAACTCTTTTACAGAATCATACTATCTATTTTCATCATGCTTAAGTTTAACTTGATAGGTATGAAGACTTGCAGAAGTTATGTTGTGATCCTTTTATTATGCACAAAAAACTTCCAAGGAAAATTTTGCATGCTATTGGCATAGATGATGTGGCTTTTCTAAGTGCCAAGTTTGGACGGCAGTTTGGACCTGGCTGGAAACTTTGTCCAAAATGCACACCGATAATTAGTGGAGATGCTGAGGCTGATTTTGATGACCGTCAGTGAAGGAGGCTTGATTCAGATATATGCATGTAGAATTTTTTTCACTTGTATAAATACTGGACTAAGGCTGCAATCTTGTGCACAATTACCTGAAAAACAGTAGCACATGCTTTGAGTAAATTTGCATAGGATCAAAAAAACACAGAAAATTGGAACATAACTAGAATATTATGTTCAATTGGGGGAAAAAACCCATGTTAAGTGTTAGCAGTGTTCCGAATATTGTGCGCGCACGCACACACACACACACACACACAGAGTCATTCATAATTCGAGAACTGCAGTGTGAAGCAGTGGACTGCACGTGTGAAACAACTAATCAAATGTCACAGATGGGGTTGTCATATAATCTCACAATAGTAACTTTTAGTAATGCTGCCTAACACCTTCATCAGCACACTATTACATAACAACTGAGTAAATGCAAGGCAAATGGGATGAATGTAAAAGTGAGGGTAGGAGAGTAGACAAAAGAATAGGGAGATTGTTGAAGGCAGAACTGGATCCTAGTGTAGGAGACAGTGCATGCAAAGTGACACTACAGTAGTACAGAATGTACTTTGGAAGCAGTGAGATTTGGTCTATACATACAGTAAACCAAGGTGACAGAGTTCAGAGGTAACATTAACCATACAACTGGAGGTTGCAGGTGGAGGCCCATAATCTACCACAGTTGATGTGGTGCAATCCATTCTGTCACCTTGGAACTCCTGCAGCTCATCCCAGCCTTCTTGTGAGAAGCACCATCACTCGACAAAGAGCAATACAGTTAAACTGAAATTGTTCTTCAGTTTTGCAGTATTCCTGGTTCTCACCGTCATTGCTCATTGGAAACACACCACAGCTATACTTTGGGAAGGTCAGGTAAAGAGCAAGTCGTGTTCGTTTATACTTTCTGAAGTAGCAACTCTCATTTTCGGTTTCCATTAACTTACATCACTGAGGTCGCTGTCATGTTCAACTTAATCACTTCCTCCAAAAGTGGCAACCTGTGCTTTGGTTTTACTTCCCTTACTATTTCTTACTGAGGAAAAACTGAAGAGCAGCTCAGCACCACTGAGAAGTGATTTTGTGAAGCCACGGTATATGTTAGAAGGGTTCTGCTATGATACAGGGCAGTAACTTGCTCACCTGCGTAGCAATCGTTCTTGACCCAGGGTACCTCCCTAGTAGATATCTGCTTCCGCTTGGGGGCTACTAGTTTTAACTATTTCCCACATCTTTGTGCATTCAACATCTGAAGGATTTGACACTTAACATGAGTTGTCACACACAGCCTCAGCTTTGTGCCTGGGTTTTATACCATATGTGATGTACCCCAACTCGATTAGCAGTGGTTTATGCATTAAGTTTTGTGTTACTGTTTCAAATGAGATTGTCTATATCTGTTCAGGGGCGTACAGCTAAGACCTTGAAGTCCTTACAGTTTGCTCATCCGGGACGACATACTGAATTTGCTCCAGAAGCAAACAAAAGGGAGAAAAGAAGGCTACAAACAAAAAGTACATCCATTAATTCAGACAGGTGAGCTGTTTTCTGCACTGATTAAACTAATACTTGCTTTCATCTCCTCGGGGGAAAATAGCATCTAGACCTCTCTCCAAATCTGCTTGTGTAGACAGAATGTATTTCTTTCAAGTGCTTGGAAATGGCATGATAAAAGCACAATGGTATTGTACAATGTAGCTAGGAAAAACTTGGGAGTGAAATATGGAATGCTTCCATACAATCTGCTGCCGGTGCATCTGCTATTAATCCTCAGAATGGCTAAAAAGCCCCCGTTATAGTTCTGCCTCTAAAGGCAGGTTCCCTGGTGGGAGACTTCTAGCAACTCTTTGTCTGCTTCTCTCAGTTCTTTTGAATTAGAATGTGATATGAACAAAAATACTAACCAGATCATTGCTAGGGATCTGTTGGCCTCCTAATGTCACCTTTTGAAATGTAGGTGCTCTATGGAGAGGGCCTTTATGAGGAATTCTGGTGAGCAATAATAAATAATAACGCTATCAACTGAAATAAACGCTGTTGATTTGAAACTTCCCAAGAACAAGAGAATTGAAAGGAGATGCATCTAAGAAGGAAGTGCAAAGGGAAGAGATTTGGGCAGTGCTGGAGAGGTTTAGAAAGAGGCATGACAGCCACAGTTACATCTTATGGAAACGGGTTATGTTGGAAAAATTGGAGTTCCAGATGTGAGTGTTGGCCTAGGCCGGTGATTCCAAACGTGGCGCCATGGTACTGCTGATACATTTCATGGTGCCCATTTTCTTCTTCCCAAAAGCAAAGACCCAATCCTTGTTTTTCTCCACTTCAGTGGAGTTGAAGGTGCTTCAGAAGAGCCTGGAAGGCATCATCCTGGTGTCTGCAGGGAGCACCCATTTGGAAGCAGCTGCCTCCATAACAACAGGATGCTTGGCTTGGAACCTCTTAACATTTTGTTAGACCTGACAGCATTTTGGAAGCAGCCGTTTTATTATGGTGCCCAACTGAACCCGCAGGTTCAACGGTTAGGTTCCTATGACCTAGACAGAGATGCCTGTAGGTGACGATGTAGTATTTTAAGAGCACTAATAATGGTATGAGGGTATGTTTGCCTATAATACACATTATGCTTTTTATATCTAAAAGAGGACTCTGAGCAAATTAGTCTAGTACCTTTTTAACACAACACTGGCTGCACCAAGGTGAAGCTATTCTTCCTCTGAGAAAAATGGTGAATGCTAGATTTATCATCTACTGGCTAGAACTTGTGACATTACTTATTTATCATGTGGCCTCTAAGCCATATTTTCTGTTCTAAAATCCTAGACTCTTCAGCTTTTCCTCCTGGGAAAGGTGCTCCAACCACTTGATCATCTTGGTTGCCCTCTTCCCTATGTTTTCTAGCTCCGCAATATCCTTTTTCATATACAGCAAAAAGAACACACAGTGTTCCATATGCTGGATGGATGGTGTTTCCAGCATATTGATGACAGTCCACCCCAAAGCTCCAGATGATCTCCATCACATAGATGTTAAACAACATAGGCAATAGCACAGAACACTGCGGGACTCCATATGAGATCTCTCAAGCTGCAGATTCAGAGTAGGCAATAATTATTTAATGCATTTGGGATGATAATGTTTGGAGCAGTTTAAGTGCTGTCCCTCTAAAGCCTGCTCCATATTTTAAGTACAAAACTGCATGGTAAACCATATCATAAGCAGGAAAAATTTTAATTGCTCCCCTGCATAGTCCATCCTCCTACCACTCCACTCACTACCATTTCATTCTGTCACGCCTAGACCAGGCTTATGTCTTGCGTAGTAAAGAAGCGATCTCTGCTTTTTAATGCAACACATAACATGAGTGTGGCAATATTAGCAAGATATGCTATATAGCAAGACAATTGCTTTGTAAATTACAGTGACCATATGGAGGCTGGTGGTTGTTAGACTTGTAAGCATCTTGCCACATGAATTTACTCTATAGCATGGAAACTTTCCCAAGCATTACAGCTGATTAACAAACAAATCTGGTTCTACGTAATGGTTCTATAATAACAGTACCATGGCTTCTGTTGCATATGAAGTCTCTGCTGCTTCTCTGCATAAAAAAAGGTAAAGGTCCCCTGTGCAAGCACCGGGTCATTCCTGACCCATGGGGTGACGTCACATTCCAATGTTTACTAGGCACACTTTGTTTACGGTTAGGTTTGCCAGTGCCTTCCCCAGTCTTCCCGTTACCCCCATCAAGCTGGGTACTCATTTTACCGACCTCGGAAGGATGGAAGGCTGAGTCAACCTTGAGCTGGCTGAAACCAACTTCTGTTGGGATCTAACTCAGGTCGTGAGCAGAGCTTGGACTGCAGTACTGCAGCTTACCACTCTGCGCCACGGGGCTCTTAGCCTCTGCATAAAAGGACTAGCAAGAACTGCTTTTCAGGTTAAGACAGAAGGTACCATTACAAATGACTATAAATTATCCTTTCTTCCTTCCGCAGGCAACTAATACCAGCAAAGAGCAAAGTATACGATAGCCAAGGACTTCTGCTTTATAGTGGGATTGATCTCTGTGACTGTCTTGATGAAGATTGCCTTGGATGTTTCTATGCTTGCCCCAAATGTCGCTCCAACAAATGTGGCCCTGAATGTCGCTGTGACCGCAAGTGGCTGTATGAGCAAATTGAGATAGAAGGGGGAGAAATAATTCGCAATAAGCATGTGGGATAGCCTACGTGCCGTATTCAAATACTGTATTTGCATGGAACCAAGTTCCAAAGTATTTCATATACAAAAATGCAAAATTGGCTGAGATTTCCAGTTGCTGTCCAGTATGGTATATGAAAAGTGAAGCTCAACCATAACAGATTGTCAGAATTCATTCTATCCGTGCAGTTATTGCTACAATAAGGAAGCTAGTATGTTGTCTGACCTGAGCATTTTAATGTATAAGAGGATTAACATGATCAGTATTAGTCATTTTGCACCCCCTGCTCTGTAGAGGAGATGCTATTCCTTTCCCCCAATTAAAGTGATGGTTACTTGAGTCACTTTAGCCACCAGCAACCATAACCAGTATTAGCCCTTTGGTAGGTCAGTAATTTGACAGAGGTGCTGCATGAGGGGTAGGAAATATTAATGACACACTAAAACTTACGATGAAATAGCACATTGTAATTGCTTCAATTATGATTACTTTTTATTGGCTTACTTTCAGGGTTAGAACAGTAGGTGTGAGTTCCTTGTTTATATTCTGAATGGAAAGAAACCCTGTCCCCTGCTCAGTATATCACTCCTTATGATGAAAGAGAGGAAATTTTAACCAAAGATTTGTCCTTAGAAAGCATTTCCGTTATGAGTGTATTGTTTAAGAACTTTGTGTTGAGTGTCTACACAGGCTGAAAGAGAACTTGCGGGCTGAAGTGTAACGCGATCTCATCTTGCTGTTAAGAAATACACACATTATTATTATTTGTTATATTTTTATCCCGCCCTTCCCAATTAAAGCTGGGATCAGGGCGGCGAATGACATAATGACAATTAAAATCACAAATATCATATAAATAATTAAAACGTTCAATGATCAATAAGCAGTGATGGCGCCCTGATCGTGTTTCTCAGATGATGGTGTCATTTCCAAGTTCAGAGAAGTGTGGGGAGCTACAAGGTGTTAAAGGATGGGCATGAGATAGGGTTAGGAAAAACAAGTAGGTAAAAGAGGGAAGGGGAAGGAGAAAAAGAAGAGGAGAGGAGGGGAGCCCAGCTAGGAGAACCATTGCTGTCCTCACCTTTACTTTTACTTGTTAGGGCAATTTGCCATGTTCTTAAATTAAGAAAAAATTCTAACAGCATCTGTATCTTTAGGTTGATATTTAGTATATTTAAGCTCAGATAAGGCAAAATCTTTTCTTACAAGGCGGCGATTAAAATTATTATCACTCCATTGTTGCAGTTGGGCTATACAAGGCCCAGCTTCTAGTAAATTCTGGTAAATTTCATGGTAAAATGGTAAATTTTAAAGCAGCTCGAGTAGTATCTCATGTTAATAAAAGCAGCCTTTTGCCTTCTGGGTCACTTGGGCTGAGATTTTTTAAAAACCTGGTGTGTGTGTTTTTTAAGCTTTGCTTGAATTGATGAATTTTGTATGTTGTGCAATTAAAGGTCTTGAAGATAAAATGCAGAAAATTGGCCATTACCTAAAACCTTTTAGCAGCCTGCCTAGCTGTTGGCAGGCTATTTGAGCAGATGGAATTTTTACTCTCCCTGGCAAGGAGCTTTCTGCAAAAGCTGCCATACAATAAAAGCATTTAAATAAATTTTGTGAATTTTTTCAGTCTTTTGTATTTTGGCTGGTGCAAAGCTGAGACTTACATTGTAGTGCAATGGAATATAAAATTCCAGTTGAAATGTATTTCTTTGAGTTAGATCCAACCATTTACTCTGCTGGCATACTAAGTCTTGCTCAACATATTTCCTCTCAGCATTCCTTGTCCCATGTTTGGTGTTTTGTCCATGCAGATCTCATAATCTCCAACACTAATTTTGGGGGGTCTCCCTCTTGCACCAGAAGAAAAAGATGGCATAATTTAGTCTACTTTTACATTTAATTTGGGTTAATGAAATACTGTTTCCATCCTTTATTTAGCAAAATGTTGGATTAGTTTTCTCTTGAATGGGTATACGTCTTCAGTGATTAATCGGTATATAAAATTCATCCAAATGAATGTATTGGTAAACAGTCCTAGATGTATTAATAAAACATAGGCTGCAATCCTGTCTACATCTAGTTAACAGTAAATTTAACACATATGTAGTTAATACTGAAGAAATGAAGAATTTCCCGTTAGTAGAGAATGTTCCACTGGCAATAAAAAGTTACTGTTGCTATTAGATTTCTTTTAAATCAAGAAGCAATATCTAGTAAATGTCAGGCATTGTCTTCATGACCCCGTATCTGCAAGAGGAATAAAGGTTGCTGAATTTGTTCTTATTGTTCAGCTGCACTTATAAAGAAATAACTTGATCAAAATCATTGTGTGTCTTTATTCTGTAGTTAATTAGTTTCTCTTTTGAAATTTCTCCTGATAGATGGGGGAGGGGTAAATTGGTTGCAGAATTGCATGCATGGCAATTCGTAAAACTTAAAAATATTTTGTTGGATTTCTTGAGTTTAATTTTTGCTGCCTGATGGTGGCAGGAAAAGATCGAAACCGAGACTGAAAACACTAGCATTCTTTTCAGTATAGTGTTCTCAGGTTTGAAGAAAACGGTATTAAAAGCTAGTATAGTGTTCTCAGGTTTGAAGAAAATGGTATTAAAAGCTGTTTTAAGGACATAACCACTATAGCAGAATAACTTTACTTCTGGGCATCAGGATTTAATGGCTACTGATTAAAAGGGGGCATAAATGAGAAACAGCTGTATCCTAGGCCAAATGGAGGCTCCTAGCTGAGTCTGTAAAAAGGTAAAGGTCCCCTGTGCAAGCACCGGGTCATTCCTGACCCATGGGGTGACGTCACATCCTGTCACTTACTAGGCAGACTTTGTTTACGGGGTGGTTTGCCAGTGCCTTCCCTAGCCTTCTTCCCTTTACCCCCAGCGAGCTGGGTACTCATTTGACCCACCTTGGAAGGATGGAAGGCTGAGTCCACCTTGAGCCGGCTACCTGAAACCGACTCCCGTTGGGATTGAACTCAGGTCATGAGCAGAGCTTGGACTGCAGTACTGCAGCTTACCACTCTGTGCCATGGGGCTCCTAGCTGATGCTTAGCACCTCCTAATACTTACTCATTCTGAAGCAGATAGCAGAGGCATCCAAGTCCAATCATTCTGTTCTGCTTGACAATAACAGAAGTTCTCAGCTGCCCACAATAGGGTGTGGTGCTGTCACTTAAACTGGAGTCAGAAAACCTGTAGCTAACATGAAACTGCATCTGGCATCATAATTAATGGGACCCTTACCTATGGAAATGGAGACTGACATGGGTTGGCTTCAAAATTTGGCCATGGGCCACCGTTACTCTTAAAGGCGGGCAAATTGGCAGTAGGGAGAAGTACGTGCAGTCATAGGAGGGCTGTGCTTTGCTTTTGAGTGCAGTGTGAGCATCCTGATACAATCAAGTTGAAACTACAAATTATTATTCCTTTTCTTAATTAAAACCATTTGTTTTGAAATGGCAGTTCAGGTTTATGAGTCAGGAAGGAATTGCCTTGTGGCAAACAGTGCATTTCAAGACTAGCCCTTGTTATCAGGAATCAGCAGAAGGGTTACCTGAGGCATAGGGGAGTGTCCTGTATGTGGTACAGAAAGTTTCCTCTAGATGCCTGATCAACGGTGGTCTGTGTTAACTAGAGATGGTGATTAAAGTTTGCACAGTGTTTACCACAACAGATAATGCTAATCTGGCTGGTTGTGGAGGGGAGGAGTTAGACTGAGTCGCTATGCAGACACTAAATACGTGCTCCAACCCAGTGGGCTTCAATCTATGGGCCTGGATGTTCTGATCACAGAGCCACTTTTTTGCTGCTTTTTGGAAGGACCTGCTGCTTGCGCACGTGTTTAGGGAACGAGGGTGCTATCCTTCCCATCTTTTCCCATGCAGGTTGAGCAGCAGTACACTGAGGACACTCAGTGGCAGAGGATTCAGCCATGGCTCTGACTCTCACTATATTTTGCCAGGGCTGTACTGTAAGTCTCCTCCTCTTCCTGTCAGCTGGCTGTTGTTGCTGGCTGGCAGCTTTGTGTGTCCTGTGCTGCTGCCTAAGGCTTAGGATGGGACCAAGATCTGGAATGGTTGCAGACCAGATAATTTGTCTTGCTGCTTGGGATGCACACTTCAGGAAAACAATCAGTATTTTTTTTTTTTTATTCGGATATCAGGGAGCTGAAAAAGATGGATATTCCTGGTTATCTGGGTTCCAAATACTTGTTTGGTATTCAGATCTGGGTCCCCCCCCCCCCCGCCAGGATTCTGATATTGGCTGTTACCGCACTAGGTATTCCCAGCAATGCATCAAGGGTTTGGAAATGTTATAAAAAATTCCGTTCGCACTTTCAATGTATTCCCACTGATGTATTAAGAGTTTGAAACTGTTATAAAAAATACTGTTCGCACTTTGGCCCCTTTAGCTGTGAAGATGTCTTCCAACCATTTTTTAGCCGTGGCATCCAAAAACCCTTTTAAAGCAATGTTTTTTATAACATTTTCAAACTCTTGATACATCGCTGGGAATACCTAGTGCGGTAACAGCTGTTATTTGCTCCATTATTCCCTATGGGGAATTTTTCCTGGGGGCTGTTTGGGGATTTTTTAGCAGCAAATTGCACCAAAATTGCAGCACAGCTGCTGGTGCCCATTCTTTAAGTAACCCACAAGTTTCAAGAGGTCCAGTTCTATGGGCCCCTGAACAAGGTGCCCCTAGCCATTCTCCAGTGTTTCCTATTGGAGGGGATCACATGCTTTTTCCAGGGCAAAGAATAGCTAAATACTCAAGAACAAGCAACCCCCTGGCCAAAAGCCTCTCAATGCAGATAGAACCAACCAGCCCAAAGAGCCAATGCATAACCAGGGAATACCAGCAGAAGTGTGGAACAATGTGGGAAGCCTAACGCAACAAATGTAGAACCAGAGAATCCAAGCCAAACCTAATAGGAACGCTATTGCAAGCTCAACTAATGTAAAAATCAGATAATCCAATACACAACCCAAGAATCTAAGGCAATGTCAAAACAGAGAATCCACTGCAAACCAACTCACATAAAAAGACAATGTTGCAAGACCCATAGAACTAATTTCAAGGCACAGAATCGAAGACAAATCAACCTGGCAAGCCAAAATTAAGCCCTGAAAAGACACTGACAGAGACAAACAGCAAAATTCAATAAAAAGTATTAGGAGCCTTTAATCACTGGCTCCTGATATTCCCAGTTACTCCCAAATATTTCCAGAATTTTCGGTAACCTATTTCCTGGTATCCTGGAGAATCCCAGATACCATACAGAGACCTGAATATATCCGGAAAATACCAATAAGGTATTCTTTATCTGAATGCTCATCCCTAGTTACTGCTCCTTGAATTGCAAAATACAAACTATTGAACTATATATTTCCATAGTATCTGGGACTGACATTATTAGGCATTCTTCATATGGTTCTTGTAGGTTATCCAGGCTGTGTAACCGTGGTCTTGGTATTTTCTTTCCTGACATTTCGCCCGCAGCTGTGGCAGGCATCTTCAGAGGAGTAACACTGAAGGACAGTGTCTCTCAGTGTCAAGTGTGTAGGAAGAGTAATATATAGTCAGAAGGGGGTTGAGTTTGAGCTGAGTCATTGTCCTGCAAAGTATCCTTCATATGGTTTCCCTGCATACACCTGTGATTAGTACTGTGCAAAACCCCAAAAAAATCTTGAAGAAGAAGAGTTGGTTTTTATATGCTGACTTTCTCTACCACTGAAGGAAGACTCAAACCAGCTTACAATCACCTTCCCTTCCCCTCCCCACAACAGACACCCTGTGAGGTAGGTGCGGCTGAAAGAGTGTGACTAGCCCAAGGACACCCAGCTGTCTTCATGTATAGGAGTGGGAAAACCAACCCAGTTCACCAGATTAGCCTCCACCGCTCGTGGAGGAGTGGGGAATCAAACCCGGTTCTCCAGATCAGAGCCCATTGCTCCAAACCACAGCTCTTAATCACTACACCATGCTGTTAGTCTCTAAGGTGCTACTGAACTCGAATGTAGCATTGTGCTATAGCATTTTACAGAAGCCCTGACCTTTTGGAGATGATCAAATGAATAATGTTCGTTCTTATGAGGTAGGATGGCCACTTCGTAAATGTTGTGGGATTGACCTTCCTGGGTTTGCATACTTGATGTACTTGTATACTATCTCTCAAATTGCTGGGTCACTGTACAAGTTAAAAGGTTTTAGAGAGCCAGCATGGTGTGGTGGTTAAGAGCGGTGGACTCTAATCTGGAAAACCGGGTTTGATTCCCCACTCCTCCACATCAGCGGTGGACTAGACTCTAATCTAATGAACTGAGTTGCTTTTCCCACTTCTACACATGAAGCCAGCTGGGTGATCTTGGGCTAGTCACAGTTCTTTCCAGATTCTTTCAGCCTCACCTACCTCACAAGGTGTCCATTGTGGGGAGAGGAAAGGAAGGAGATTGTAAGCCGGTTTGATTTTCCTTAAAAGGTAGAGAAAGTCAGCATGTAAAAACCAACTTTTCTTCTTCAATAGCAATAATCAACAATAAGTAGCCATGTACATATTTTTAAATTGACTAAAAAGTGACAGTAAAATTGTATAAGCATTTTAAACAAAGTTTTCTCCATTCATTACCATTTTGGTGCTTCAGCCTCCCATAATGAGTGCACTATCCACAGTCCTCGTGTATGATCACTATGTGGTATTAATAGGACAACATGCATATTTTCCAGCATCGTTACACATTAACATTTACTGACAAAAATGTAGGTTTCCTGTCGCATATACTGAAGCTAGAAAATACACAGGTTTTCCTAGTCACACAAAAAATGTAACTACACATATCAAAAGAATATGGTAGAAGCACCAAAATCATAATAACCAAACAGGACTAAAATGAGCACAAATATATGTTTAAAAGCAATCTAATAAAACAACCTGAAGGGGGAAGGGGAAGTTAATATTTTCTTCTTATGAACTTGATGGTTCAAATTTGGGCTAGAAAATTCTTGCCATATTGGTCCCAGATGAGGGAAGAGATATGCAGTGCGTTCCTATGCAGAGTTAGTAACCTCATTGAAATCCATGGGTTTTAAACGGGAGCAATTCTATATAGGACTGCCCCATAAGGCACTTCCTGTTGGACCAATTTCTGTGGGAAGAAGTAACTACAAGTTTCAATAGGCAGAAGTGAAATACAAAAGGTGTAAGTAATCACTGTTGTTTACATTTGAGTTTAGGTTCTAAGTTTTATTAACAATGCAAAACAGTTTCTAGGATGCTAATTGAGGAGCTATCATTTCCACCCTTTTCTTACAATTTTCAGGTAATTGGCCACTGAGAAAAGAAATTGTTTACCAGTGAATGTGGAAATTAAATCTCCCGTAGACCCCCTTAGCCATCAGCGTCTGTGGTTAGTAAATATTAGTAGACACCCACCACCACATTCTCAATATGTGAATTACATCCCTTCATCGTAACACATGCTAATTGCTATCTGTCTTTTCTAGTCGAATCAAGTTCTCAAGTGCCGTGGTTTCTTTTCAGCCTGGTGGCTTCTCAGACGCATGAAATATAATTGCTGCTAACACTACAGCGAGTTTGGCCTGCAAACGGAGGGAGCTTTTATCTATACATTTGAAATATATCTCAAACCCGAGCTGTGACCTTTCACTGCAGAAACCGGGAACTAGGAGAACAAAGATCTGCTCTTTTTTATCATGTGGATATATTTTACATAGGAGCATGCTGGAGGTCATCAGTGCTATTTTGCGTATGCCCTTGACACAATTTGAATCCAGTTTCCTGAGGTGAAAGGTTAGGATACGCTCTCATGTAGACCTTCAGATTTAGGAAACGGGAAGCCTCAAAATGGTCGCCTCCTAGCGTAACTGGACTGTTAATTGGCGTAGCTAGGTGGGCTGGTTCGTATGTTTAGCTATAGATTTTTTTTAATGCAGAGAAAGTACAGTAAAGTAGAATAATGCTTGAAATACTTGTAGCTGAGCCTCAGGCACAGGAGGAAGCAATTGCCTGGTCTAACCTTGGCCTGTATGCAACCACACATTCCAGAGACTTCAGGGCACTTTCTGAAGGAGGGGTGGCAATTTCTGCTGATTCTCCCCTCCCACCGCAGACCCCCATTTTTGCTCCTATGCTATTCCTGAGGGTCCACTGATGCACTTGATCTCCTGCCTCACTAAACAGTACTGATTGATGCTATGATAGGGTTGTCAGGTCCCTCTTCACCACCAGTGGGAGGTTTTTGGGGTGAAGCCTGAGGAGGGCGGGGTTTGGGGAGGGGAGGGACTTCAATGCCGAAGAGTCCAATTGCCAAAGCGGCCATTTTCTCCAGGTGAACTGATCTCTGTTGCCTGGAGATCAGCTGTAATAGCAGGAGATGTCCCGCTAGTACCTGGAGTTTGGCAACCCTATGCTATGAGCAGCTGGCCCCAAAAGAGGAGATAAGCAGCCCCAGCCATCATCATGCCTCTACTTGAGTGATAACGCTGCCTGAGGGCAAGAAGGAGCGGGTGGAAGAGCAGCTACAACCACTCGCCTACCTCCCCTTTGCTCTTGAGGTGCCAGCTACTTTGAGAGC
Source organism: Euleptes europaea (assembly GCF_029931775.1). NCBI lineage: Eukaryota > Metazoa > Chordata > Lepidosauria > Squamata > Sphaerodactylidae > Euleptes > Euleptes europaea. The sequence goes on from NC_079317.1 coordinate 77,416,273, forward strand.
CAGTGTGGTGTAGTGGTTAGAGCATCACGCTAGGATCTGGGAGACCCAGGTTCCAAGCCCCACTCTGTCACACAAGCTTGCAGGGTGACTTTGCCCAGCCACATGCACTTAGCCTAACCTGCCTCACTTTTGTGTGGATGAAGTGGTGAAGAGAAAGTGTAAGCCACCTTGGGTGCTCACTGGGGAGAAAGGCTGGGTATAAATGAAGTAAATAAGTAGCAGTGGACTACTGCTTGCTTCCTAAGGTGTGCAGCTGTGGAGGACAAGTGCCGGTGGATTCACACAGCATTCCCTTTGCCTGCTCTCAGCTGGCTGGAGAAGGTGGGCCTACCAGACTTCAGGGGAAGTCCACTGGGGGGGGGGCATTTTTCCACAAATCTCCCAATCCTGGAATGGATCTCGTCGCTGTAATAATTGCTAAAATGAATTTCTGAACCGAAATCACGGGTCACATGTGAGCCCCTCTTCCCTGGCCCTTTTGCTTTGAGAGGAGGATGGCTGCCTGCCCCCTCACCCCAGGCTGCCAACAATGTTTTGGCCCCAGCTTTGGTTAGTGTGAAAACTGGATCAAAAGTAACACTAACTATGCTTTGCAGCAGGGCCGGATTTAGGTTTGATGAGGCCCTAAGCTATTGAGCCCTGACCTGGATGGCCCAGGCTAGCCTGATCTCATCTCAGCTAAGCAGGGTCGACCCTGGTTAGTAATTGGATGGGAGACCACCAAGGAATACCAGGATCACTATACAGAGGAAGGCACTGGCAAACCACCTCTGTTAGTCTCTTGCCTTGGAAACCCTACGGGATCGCCATAAGTCGGCTGCGACTTGACAGCACTTTACACACACACAAGCTATTGAAGGTAATGGGGCCCTTTAGATGTCCAGCTGTCCTTTGTCAACAACAAATTGTCGCTGTTTTTGTGTGTTGAATATATGCTATATAGTAATTTATGGACCTAATAGGTATCTAAAGCCATTTGCACATAACAAAATATGTATTTTATCAAAGTAATTGTTGATTTTGGAAATGTACATCCAGGTTTTTTTTCCCCTTTATTTTGGGGGGCCCCAAGAGAGTGGGGCCCTAAGCTATAGCTTGTTTAGTTTATACGTAAATCCGGCCTTTGCTCCAAAGCTGAATAGGAGGGGCACATGACTGCAGGAAAGGAAAGGCTGTCTGAGTATGCAGACTGCTTCCCCTCATCCCTGGTTAGACAGTCAGGCAGTATGCCAGTCTCATATGCCAATCTTCCTCGCCCATTCATTTTTTTTTTTTTTAACTTCTTCTTGCCTTGGTGGATTCCATAGCCAATTATTTCCCTTTTTCTATTGGACACAGAGGGGGTTTGGGGGGGAGGGTTTGTTGGTTTGTTGGAGTTTTTTAAAACAGCTTTTTATTACAGAAGACACTATTCCTCCTGTACCTTGTGAAAGTAGGCCTGCCTTAATTCAGATGAGTGAACTCTCTCAGCGATTGTTTTTCATCAGTTAGTTTTATAAGTTCTACTCCCTCTCTAAACTAATCATGTTGGGAAATGACTTTATTGATTAAGGTTATTTAAAAGATACCTCTTTTCTACACCTCCATAGAACCAGATCAAAGGTTAAAAGCATCTATAATTAAAAATATTGTATTAACATTAAATAGATGCAGTACTGCTGTTAAATTTCCTTTGCCTTTGATCACTGCAAGCAGTACTTAAAAGTTCACTAGAATGAAGAGAAAATGGGCTCAGCATCTTTCTTTTGGTTTTAACTTTGGATTTGACTACTCTTTATTCTGTATGGCAAAGTTAGCAGTTGCAGATGTTTGATGGCTTTCACATAGCATCATTGTATGATAGAAACTGTGGTCAGAAGACAGGGTATCTAAAATATTTGAATGTCATTAGTTAGTAACATTTCACATATTTGAAATACTCCTCTAAGCAAAGATAACACGGTTACACTTACTAGTAACTGATGTTTATCAACTGGTTATTTCCACATGAAAACTACATCTGTGCAGGGCAGCTGCAGGGAATTCTGGGACTTCTTGGAGTGTGAGACTCTCCCCTTCCCATTCAATGGTATCTCCCACCTATGAGTCAAGTGAAGCAGAGAGACAAGTACCTTGTCCACCAATTCTCTCTTATCTGGTGCTAACCCTGCAACTACTGTGGTTACAGAGGGTTACACAGCAGGGATGGAGGGAGGGATGTGTGACTCCTTGATTAACATCTGTTACAGGTAAGTGCATCCCTGTTTTCATCTTCGCGTAGTCGCCATCTCCATGGTCTCAGTGTAGTCACACGTGGGAGATGAGCAGTCTCACCACAGAAAGGGCAGAGCGTGTAATTCTGTCACTTGAATATACTACATAAAACGACCTTTCCCATGTCTGCTTCTTTGCTACCATTAATGTTGATGATCATCTAATAAACATGCCCGAAGAGGACCACCTAACTTCTCTGCAAATGTCTCCTACAGCAATTCCTCTAACCAGAGGATGCTAGAGCCTTACTGGAACGGCCATACATCTGAACAGAGCATTTGATCTTTGTCAGATTATAGCAAATTTTAATCAGTAAATTGATATTGATAATTTCAATAAAATTGTGCAGAAGCCCTGTGTCCCTTCAGTTTTGTGCTGCAACAAATAAAAAGGCCTGGATCTCTTCTAAATTCATCTGTTCCCTTTGAAATAAAATAATAAAGACCTATTAACATCTAAGAAGGTGTAATACCCTTTCCTTGTCATTCTTCAATTCTGGGAAGAAAACTGGTAAAACAATATCTTGATTGATATGCTTGAGAAACAACTTTTTGTGGAAATTGTGGGCTGGCCGGGTCATATAACTATCAGGTCCTGGTGAAATTCCAAGAATGGAAGGCCATGTCTAAGAGCCTTAATTCTCCAATCATTTGTACAGAGGTAATGGCTAGCAAGAAAACTGTTTTCAGTGTTAAACTGTAAAGGACTAGAAGCATTAGCTTCAGAGTATTAGTGATAAACTCCAGTGAAGTACGCTAGTTTTTATCACATTGTCGAGCCTGCCAAGATCTGCCTCACAAGCCCTGCTCTCTGTGCCCCCACTTTGGGAGGTGAGGAGGGTGGCAACCAGAAACAGGGTTCAGTAATGGCACCTAACTTATGGAATGCTCTTTCCCTTGAGGCTCACCTCAAGTTCACAAATTCACAAGGTTGGAAGAGACCACAAGGGCCATTCAGTCCAACCCCCTGCCATGCAGGATCTATCAATCAAAGCACTCCCGACAGATGGCCATCCAGCCTCTGCTTAAAGACCTCCAAAGACAGGGACTCCACCACCCTCCGAGGCAGCGCATTCCACCATCGAACAGCCCTTACCATCAGAAAGTTCTTCCTAATGTTTAGGTGGAATCGCTTTTCTCTTAGTTTAAATCCATTACTCCATGTCCTAGTCTCTGGAGCAACACAGAACAAGCTAGTTCCCTCATCAACATGACATCCCTTCAAATATTTAAACATGGCTGTCATGTCACCCCTTAACCTTCTCTTCTCCTTAAGTCTCTCCTCATAGGGCATGGATTCCAGACCTTTGACCATTCTGGTCGCCCTCCTCTGGACACCTCCACTAGGAGTTTTAGGACAAAGTCAGAAAAAGATTCATTTACATGACAAGTGTAACGAATCATAGAATCATAGTGTTGGAAGGAACCACCAGGGTCATCTAGTCCAACCCCCTGCACAATGCAGGAAATTCGCAACTACCCCCCACACCCCCAGTGACCACTACTCCATTCCCAGAGGATGGCCAACATGACCTCCCTCTCATCATCTGCCTAAGGTCATAGAAGGAGGGCATCCTGGCCATCTTCTGGGCATGGAGTAGGGGTCACTGGGAGTGTGGGGGGAGGTAGTTGTGAATTTACAATATGATATGACTTTACGATATGATGTATGTGACGTAAATTCTAGACTGATGGATTTTTAAGCATTGAGCTGGAGACCCTGAGCCCTGCTGGCATATATTTGTGGAGTTTGAAGGCAGGGAAGAATGCCTGAGCTCAACTGCTTCTCTGGTAATTTCCCTTTTTGTGTTGGGGTGGAATGCCTCAAGAGCCAAGCACTTTGGTCTACTGGCAGATCTACTATGAAACTAATGAAGCTTAAACTTCAGGACCCCTAATCCTGAAGGGGCCCTGAACCAGCTTTTTTTTTAATTAGTGAATTTTTCAACAAAATCAATGTGTTTTTTTAAGTTTTGTTATTAAAATAAGACAATTTGGTGATAGAATCATAAGCCAATGGGTTGAAGTACTTAATATTGACCTTAGAATATGCTCTAATACCCATTTCATATGGCCTCAAAATGTCCCTGTAATTGGTCAAATTTCAAAATTTTCTCAGGGGCTTGCAACGCCTGAAACCCCAGCTGTATGGGCTTGCTGAGCTCACCTGAATCTGTTCATAGCCTACATTTTGGCAGCTGGATTCTCGAATCATTTGTTGGTGCACAGCTTAATAGTTCTACAGTTCAGCCCTTAGGCTAGAACCGGTCTGAACCATAAAAAGACATCTGAATTCTCAATTCAGGCTACACTCATCTCACTTGTGCATTTTAACACCAAAAATCAGATTTTCACCTCTTTATTCTAACGAGCCCCCTCTGATGACCTTCTACCTCTCTATTAGCGAATAAACCAATACATCTGCCATAGAACAACCCCACTGAAGAAGATAGCAGCGGTTACCCAGACCTCGTTGCTGGTGGGAAGGGGCTCCCTGAATGGCCCATTTTCAAGGACTCCACCCCACCACCCTGTTCTCCACCGTTTGGGCCTCGAGGTCTTTGCAAGGGCAGCAAGGCCCTTTGGACCTTGTTGGATGTTGCCCTATTGTTGCTGGTTGCGAAGGGGCCCCCATAACAGTTCAAGCTTCAGGGCCCCAAAAATGTAGGTCCGCCACTGCTATGGTCTTCCCCTCCTTCAAATCTCATCCTGGAGACATACAAAACGTAGCTTTTAAGACCTAATAAGACCTAACATCCCAAAGGGTTAAATTTCATGGATCCAAGAACACTAGGCAAGCCAAAGAGTATGGTGGACCCTTACTAGGGGGTGGGGAGGAAACCCTTTTCTTTCTGTGCCCATATCCTTATTTCTCTTACCTATTCTGTCCTGGTTAGTACTTGGATGGGAGACCACCAAGGAAGTCCAGGGTTAGAGGCAGGCTATAGTAAACCACCCCTGTTCATCTCTTGCCTTGAAAAGCCTGTGTGGTCACCATACGTCGGCTTCGACTAGACTACACTTTACACACACACGAACATTCTGCAGAGGCAAAAATCATTCTTCCCAGAAGCATCAACAGTAAATGTATTCATATACGTTCCTCCAAGTGGAAAAAAGAACAAAACGACAATGACTTTAATATATTGATCAATTTGGTGTTTTTGCTGACATCCTGAAAAATTCTCAGGGAAACTACACAATTAGATCCAGCAGAGGGCACCACTTTACTATAAACTTGGATAGTAGCATTCAGCTGGCTCCTTTAAAATTGGATTGTATGCTGTAAAAAAAAAAAACTTGGATTTCATATGGACACAGAGATTCACACTAGGAGTTCACAGTGTTGAATTGAGTAATAAATCAGGAAATGAGATTAAATTCATACAACCAAAGCTATAAGGTCAGGAACATTCTGAATAAATTTTAAGGATAAAGTCAATATTCTAATCATAAAAGAAGTAAATCATTTCTCTCTGCTTTTCCCAGTTGCTTCATGTACTTGGTACATTTTTATCTTTTCCCTGGATTTACTGAGATTTTATTGGTCTGTTTGCGAAGGTGCTAATAACATGCTCATTTGCAGTCTACACTACTGGACTGTATTGTGTATGTCTGGATTTTTGTTTTCTCTTTAAGATCCATTTAGATATATTCAGAATGGGAAACTAGATGAGATGCTTGGTTTCTGAGTCACCTTCTCAGTATGATCAGCATATTCTCAAATTACACTTTCTTTGAAAGTTATGGTCCTGATTCATAGAAAAGTAATCATGTCTAAACACTTTAAAATTAATGCAACTGATAGGGAATGATTGAAATTTGACTTATGTTTGACTTATTCTTCCCAGCACATTATTTTAAAGGAGAGGTGTAATTGATGGTTGTGAATTTCTGCATGTTTGATTTATTAAAAATAAAATATTGCCTGGGATAAATAATAGTTCAGTTGATCATCTGTTTCAATAGATCTCTAATCATCAATTCTGATGATCTTGCTGAAATGAAACCCACCCCACGGTGCTTTTTTCTACTTGAGATGCAAACTATCATCAGTTTATTTGCCAAATGTTGTTCTATTCGATGTGATAGTTCATTAGCGTGTTACAGAGAAAGATTTAAATAATGTAATTTGGAATTCCTCCTGCAGGAAAAAAAGATTTGAAATCAATTGTTGCAATTAATAAAATAACGAATCTGCTTTGTTTTCTCCTCAATATTAAACGTATTAAGCAGAAGTAAAGGTCACGGGGAAATTATATTTCTAGTTAATTTTACCTTGTGAAAACCCGACTGAAATCTCTGTGTTAATCTCTGATATAGCTAAAGGAAGGCCAAATACATTGTGATGCTGGGAAATCTATGGATGGATCTTCCTAGCATTTTAAAAATAGAAATATCTGTGTGAGAATACTTCAGATGGGGATTGCAAAGTGGGAGGAGGGGCTTTAATCCCTCCCTCCCCTTCTTGACTTCATAAATTGAAACTTGAAGTCTTTGAAGAATGAAAGAAAGAAACGGCAAAGAGAGTGTCACTTCCAGAGCTAATAACAGTCTGTGGGGAGGAAATTTGTTTCCAGTGACAAAACTACATGGGGAGAAGAATTTAACATACACACACACACATCATGGTTACATCAAAATTGGGGCCTGTGCAATGGCTATTTCCATTTTTTTTAATGTTGGGAAAAGCTGTTCATAGATCTTTCCAACATTGCATCTGGTTTGACCCTGAGGTAGTTGCCAGGCAGAGGTGAAGAATTAATTAGGAGGATCCTTTGTACGTTTACTTGTTTCATGTTCAAGTGCTAGTGAATGAACTTATTTTTTGTGTTATTTTATGTATTTAATCTCAAAGTTAGAAGGGACCACCCGGGTCATCTAGTCCAACCCCCTGCCAATGCAGGAACATACAGCTAATATCCCCAACAAGCTGGTATCTAATTGATACTTTAAAGCCTCCAATAAACAAAGAATCCATTACCTCACGAGAGAAACTGTTCCACTGTCGAGCACACTTCACCATCAGGAAGTCCTTCCTCAAATTCAGATGAAACCTCCTTTGCTGTTGTTTACATCCATTAGTCCAAGTCATGTCAGCTGACTGAAAACATATCTGCCCCATCCTCTGCATGGCATCCCTCTGGGTATTGGAGGGTAGCAACCTTATCACCTTGCAAGCATCTCTTCTCCAATGTAGAGATTTCCAGTTCCTTCACCCTCTCCTCTTAGGACATGGTCTCCAAACCCATCACCAACTTTGTTGCCCTACTTGGGACTCCTTCCAGCTTATTGGCATCCTTCCTAAAATGTGGTGCCTAAAACTGAACACAGTAGTCCAGGTGAAGTCCAACCAAAGAAGGTTACAGTGGCACAAATACCTTGTGTTACCTTGACACTACACGGCCACTAATGCAGCCTAAAATTGTATTAGCCTTCTTTATTGCCAGATCACATTGCCAGCTCGTTAAGCTTATGGTCCACTAGAACCCCCAAATCCTTTTCACAGGTGGTACTCACCAGCCAGGTTTCATCCTTCTGATATTTATATAACTGATTTTTACTACCCAAGTGAACACTTTACATTGTCCCTATTAAACTTCATTTTATTTGCCTGGGCAAAATCCTTCATACTGTCCATGTCCAGCTGCATCCTATATGTATCTCACCCAGTTTAGTATCATCTGCAAAGTTGATAAGCACATTCTGAACTCCCTCATCATTTATAGAGATGTTAAACAGCACTGGTCCCAAAATGGACCACTGAGGCATCCCACTGGTCACCGCCCTCCAGGTTGATGGAGAACCATGAACTACCACCTTTTGGGTACAATCTACCAACCAGGCCTTAATGTGGTCTAATTCATATTTCACCAACTTCTCAACAAGAACATCATGGGGCACCATGTCTAAAGCTTTACTAAAATCCAGATAGACCACATCAACAGCATTCCCCTGATCCACCAAACTACTAACTCTATCAAAACAAGAGGTCAGATTGGTCTGACCTCCCATATTCCTAAGAAAGCCATGCTGAGATTTAACAATAATGCCATGTCTCTACAAGTATCCACAAACAAATCCCTTAATAATCTGTTCCAAAAATCATTCCTGGAATTGATGTCAAACTAACTGGCCTATAATTTCCCTGGACCATTTCCCCCCTTTCTTAAAAACAGGTACAACATTAGCCTTTTGTAGTCCCCCTGTATCTCCCTCCTCCTCCAAGATTTTTTCAAAAATTATTTATAGAGGTTCCGAGATGACATTTGCCAACTCATTGAACACCCTAGGTTGCAATTCATGAGGTCCTGAGGACTTGTATGGATTTAAAGCAACCAGGTTTTCCAAGACCATACCCCTACTTATTCTAAATGAAAATCCCTCTGCTTAATCATCCCTACCCTTGCCTCCCCATTGTATACTAATTCGTCTACAGGCGAAAACTGAAATGAAATAAACAATTTAAAAACTCAGCCATTTCACCATCACTCCTTAAAACTTGCCCATTACCTCTTCTACATGGACCTATCATTTCCTTATTCTTCCTCTTACTCCTAACATAGTTTTTTTTAAGCCTCCTATTGTTATTTACCTCCCTCTCCAACCAAAGCTCATTTTGGTCCTTAGTCCTCCTGACTCTCTCCCTACATATCTTAGCTATCATTATATATATTAGTCCCTTTAAAAATGGGTAAGTTGGATACAGTCATACTGGAATCTAATGAAGACTATATTGTATCTTAGTTGTAACATAGGCTGGTTAGGGAGGGAAGAGTATGGCATTGAGCCATTTGACAGCTTCACTTCCTGCCCATGTATGCCCAATGGAATGTGTATGCCCAATGGAATTATTTCCTTTGTGTGGCAGCCTCCTGTATCGAATCACAAACTGCTTATAAAACACCAGTCTTTTTGGAAACAGACTCACCCTGTGGCATAGGGAACACAGATCCAAGCTAGGGGAGAGGCTGTGGCTCAGTGGTAGAACATCTGCTTGGCATGCAGAAGGTCCCAGGTTCAGTCCCTGGCATCTCCAGTTAAAGGGACTAGGCAAGTAGGTGATGTGAAAGACTTCTGCCTGAGACCCTGGAGAGCTACTGCCGGTCTGAGTAGACAATACTGACTTTGATGGACCAAGGGTCTGATTCAGTATAAGGCAGCTTCATGTGTTCATGTGGAGTTACTTCTATGTGGAAGACAGGGCAGATGTACAGCAGTGCAACACAACAAATGCTACAATAGTGATGTATCTAAAAGCTGGGAGTAATTGCTTATTTAAAACTGGGCAAATAGCATAAAGAAAGTCTGCGCACTTGCCAATATGTGCTGTATTTACTTTAAATTTGCTTTACCGTATTTACTTTAAATTTACTTTACTTTAAATTTACTGTATTTACTTTACCTTGAATGTAAAAAGATGACCCCTCCCTTAAAAAAGAGGTCATACATAAAAGCAGATTGCTCTGAATTTAAAATTTGTATGTATGTGTAAAGCACCATCAAGTCACAGCCGACTTATGTAGGGTTGACAGCTCTGAGTTGGGAAATAACTAGAGATTTGGGGGTGGAGCCTGAGGAGGGCATGGGTTGGAGAGGGGAGGGACTTTAAGGCCATAGGTTCCAATTGCCAAAGTGGCCATTTTCTCCAGGGGAACTGATCTCTGTCACCTGGAGATCCATTGTAATAGCGGGAGATCTCCAGCCACCACAAGGAGGTTGGCAGCCCTAGATGTTTGGCAACCTAATAGTGTTTTCAAGGCAAGAAGAAGGCCTTCCCAGCCAGGCAGCAGCAGCTGGCAACTGAAATTAATCCAAGGCACAGGCCACCAGAGCAGCAGCAGCACACCATTCTAAAAAACCTCCAACCATCTGCACATTCAGCTGAATGTCAGAAGTGACTTGCCTACACATAAACATGTAAACACCTGGGCTCTTCCACATGTTCAGGTCCTGGTTGTTGCAAGAACCTACACATATATTCTTGTAAGGCTCACTCAAGCCATTCCGTTGAATGTGCACACACTAGGGCAAGGCCATTAAGCAAGGTCCCATTTCCCTATCTGCCCATACAATGGTACATGAATTTTTTAAAATAAAATTTTATTTTCAAAACAGCACAAAAAAAACAGACACAAAATACGTAACAATCAGTACACACTACACACAACCGTACATTGACTAAATTAAACAATAAACTCCCAATCTACTATTCAACATACATTTCTCTGAGTATGGTAATGTAAAGCTCCTTAAAAAGGAAAAAAAAACACCAATCCATATATACCCAGCGTGTGTGTAAAGTGCCGTCAAGTCACAGCCTACTTACGGTAACCCCTTTTTGGGGTTTGCATAGTAGAGACTAACAGAGGTGGTTTGCCAGTGCCTTCCTCTGCACAGCAACCCTGGACTTCCTTGGTGGTCTCCCAACCAAATACTAACCATGGCTGACCCTGCTTAGCTTCTGAGATTTGATGAGATCAGGCTAGCCTGGGCCATCCAGGTATACCCTACATGACTATTATTTCTATTGCGATATATAATTAAGCAATGTTGTCTAGTTTATTCAAATTGAACAAGAAAAAAAGACTCTTCATGTTGTTACATATATGCTAACTAATTAATATTATTCGTAACAGTCTTAACCTGCATCGCAACCGCAACTGCTCAATTTGAAACTCTTACAGCGCATTCCTGAAAGGAATGCCCGTGCCGGGCTTATGAGGCAAACTGGCGGCGTTGCCTCCTAAAGAGGATTCGGCACCGCTGAAACCTCTGCCCAGCGCCAAAAACCCGTGCAAGCTAAAAGCTGGCGTATCTTTACAAAAATAAAAAGGGACTTCCCCGAGCCGAAAGTGCTTGGGAGGCAGACTAATGTCGGCCTCGCCCCACGGCCGGCGCCATTATGTCCCATGAACTTCTCCCGGGGCGCTGTTACGCCCCGGGAATGCCTCCTGGGGTGCCAGAACACCTCCTGGCTCACCGCCGCAGCCTGTGCCGGCGGCCAGAGGCCAGCGGGAGGTAGCAGCGGTTGGGGAGCGGCTCCCAGCCCTGCACGCCGGTGCTGGGGCCACTCATGCCAGCGTGCGCCTTCCGGGCGCTGGCATTGTAGGCCCCTGCGCCGGCGGAGGCCGTAGTCGGCCTCCTAAGGGCTTTGGGCCCATTTTTCAGGAATGGGCCCTTAATTTATAATGTACAATTTATAATATATGACGCAAATATAATATATTTTTACATGTCTTTCACAATGTGGATTATGTAATGTAAATAAAATATATCTTTTATTCAATGTTGTCTAATTTAATTGAACAAAGCAAGAAAAATGCTTTTTATATTATTACATTTATACCAGTTAACTCATATTATTCAATAACAGCTTCTAATCTACTTGGCAACAATAACTACTCAGTTTAAAACTCTTAAATCATAGTGCAACTCATGACACATAATCATAATACAATTTCCAGTTCCTTTGGAACTGTTGCATAGGTCTTTGGTAATGGTACATGAGTTTTAATTTTCCTACCTCTCTCATGCATACGTATAATTTTAATATAGGAATACTTTAGGATGGTATTCCAGTTGAGCAATAATGATCCCATATTCTACCAAGGAAATTTGGCGCACTGTAATCTGGATAAATTTTATGTGAATTACCCTGTGGTGACTCAGTGCTCACATTCAAACTGAGCATGGTGCGGTTGATAGATCAGCTTGTATATCAGAACAAAAACTGAACCATGGAAAATGTGCATGAGGCAGAGCATCAGTCACTTGTACTGTGATCCTAAATACTCACCACTGGACTGTATGGGAGTTGTGTGGTGGAAAGAGCCAGCAAGTCACTGCTGACATGGCGACCCCGTAGGGTTTTCAAGGCAAGAGATGTTCAGAGGTGGTTTGCCATTGCCTGCCTCTGTGTAGCAACCCTGGACTTCCGTGGTGGTCTCCCATCAAAGTACCAACCAGTGCCAACTCTCTTTAGCTTCCAAGATCTGATAAGATTGGGCTAGCCTGAGCTATCCAGGTCAGGACCAGTGGGAGTTAAGCACATATAATTGTGTGCTGGAGTGCAGCCAGTACTGGAAGTAAACTCCATAGAGTTCAATTGAATATATTTCCATACAATGCACTCAAAGTTTTTGTAAAAACAATTTTTAGATTACCCTTTTACCACCTCTTTCACAGAAATTGTTTGACGGATGAGACAGAACAAATTTTACAAAAGGAGATGAAATGTTTCTCGTTAATCTCTGTGGGCTTTAGCAAGAATAGCTGTAAAGTAACTAGATACTAACTAATCTGCAGCTGAAAACTACTGGCATGTGATATGGGAAAGCAAGTGGCCAGCCCTAGCCTGTGAACATGGTGATCTCTGAGATAGGACTTCTTCTTTGTCACTAACAGTTAAATCATCATAATAATGGATTTTCAAAGAAAAGTGACAATTTAGGACTTTGACCAGAACTCTGTAGATATTGTCACTGTGTGTACGAGAGGCGGTCAAAACATAAAGTTAAATCTTCTCATCCTTCCCAAGCAAGAAGGAAACAAAAGACTTTCCTTCATGAAGACCTACTCACTGCTCATCTCCGTGACTTGATTCACAAGGTCTTGTCCATCGTTCAGTGTCTTGTCACTCTCTGATTTACCTATTACTGTTCACCTGTTCATAGCTGGACAGGTCAACTGCATCCAGTGAAAAATATTGTGCTTGAAAGTGGAATGATAACTGTGTATGCAGAGTTTGAGTACATTGAGTCCACTGAAATTATTATTCTACAGATCATCTTTCTTTTATCGCATTGTTTTCTATGTAATTCCACTCTACCTTGCCCAGATAACTGTGATTTGCATTGTCTACTAATACTGTAATCGTAGTCCAGTTGCATTGTTCACTGGTTATTTTATGCCAATTGCATTATTCTGTAATTTGCCTTGTCTTGCAGAGAGAGAGGCAGGCTATAAATAAAGTAAATCAATAAATAGACTCTTCCTCACATGATGTTCCAGTCCCTACATAATGAGTGTACAGTGTGGGATCTTGTCCTAATCCAGAGCCACATCAATCTGGTTGCAGATTCTTGAGGACAGCTTTCGTACACTTCCCCGCCCCATGAACTAGATTGCCTCCCCAACTGCTTCCTTGAGGAAGTGTGGATGTGCCATGTCAAGCAAACTGTGGTATAGTAAATATTCAAAATTCTGAGATTATGAGCATAATTTTTATTTTGTTTTCATTTTTTAATAGTGGAGAAGTTATCTATAGAAGTAGTCTGTTCTCACTGCTGTGGTTAAATGGCTTTTGTGTGTGTGTTAAGTGCCATCAAGTCACTTCCAACTCATGGCAACCCTATGAATCAATGTCCTCCAAAAACATCCTATCTTTAACAGCCTTTCTCAGGTCTTGTAAACTGAGGGTTGTGTCTTCCTTTATAGAGCCAATCCATCTCTTGTTGGGTCTTCCTCTTTTCCTGCTGCCTTCAACTTTTCCTAGCATGATTGTCTTTTCCAGTGACTCTTACATGGCTTAAGAGTGATCAAACTGAAACTAAACCCAAACAAAACAGAAGTAATGGTTGTTGGAAAGGCAAAGATTTTGAATGGCATTGTGCTTCTTGCCTTCTATGCCATTCAGCTGTCCTTTCCTGACTCAAGTAAGTGCTTAGGGGTTATACTGGACCCAGCATTACTGCTAGAGAAGCAAGTTAATGCAGCTGCAAAAAAAGCTTTTTTCCCCAACTTGGTTTACCCTGGAAGATAGTTTCCACCTTAACTCAGCTGATCTGGCTGCCTAGATCCATGCCATGGTAATATCGAGACTGGACTGTCACAAAGGCAGTCATGAACATGAACCCTCATATCTGCAAAAACGACCTCTCCTTCTATGCTCCCAATGACAACTTTGCTTGTCCATTCAGGACCTTCTGAGAGCATCACTGTTCCAGCTCTTCTGCTGAACCCTCTGAGTCACTCAAAGGTGAGGCCATGACAGTCACCCTACAAATGGGCAAGATCAACAACTGCCCATATATGTACATTCCCTGTTGTGCACCCTAATTTGTGGAGTGGCCTGCCTGAGGAGGTCAGAAAGGCTCCTGGACTTCTGCAAACTATTTAAAACAGAATCGTTCTGGAAGGCATTTCTATGAAGCTAATAGACTATATTACAACACAATGGTTCAGGAAGGTGCTTCTTATAAAGGATGATAATGTGGGCTGCATCAATGTGTATAATATGCATTTATTCATTTTCTCTGGGTATTCTCCTTCTCCCACCACTTTGCCTTCTACTTATGTAATACCATTTTCTCCATCGTTTAACATATCGTGTCTAATACTTCTTGCTTTGTTTCAAATCTTTGTAATCCTAGTCCGAGTACATTACTTATTAGATGTTGTATCCTATTGATTCCAGTGACTTACACTGTGTTGACCCTCTTTGAATCTCAGGGAGACAGGCAGACTACATATAAATAAAAGTCACAAGAAAGTAGTCTCAGACAACTAGGAACGCAAGGGTCTGGGCAAGGTTTATTTAATCACAGTTTCCCTACCTTCGTATTATCTCCAGTCAAGGTACTCCCACCTCTCAAGCAGTCATAAAATTGCAGAAGCGAATAAATTATCTGGGTAGTGCCTTAGATATTTGGTTGTGCGTATAAATTATCTGGGTGGTGCCTTAGTCACACGAACACATAAAGCTGCCTTATACAGAATCAGACCCTTGGTCCATCCAAGTCAGTATTGTCTACTCAGACCGACAGTGGCTCTCCAGGGTCTCAGGCGGGGGTCTTTCACATCACCTACCTGCTTAGTCCCTATAACTGGAGATGCCGGGGATTGAACCTGGGACCTTCTGCATGCCAAGCAGATGCTCTACCACTGAGCCACAGCCCCTCCCCTAAAAGTCAGCAGTCAACCTACTGCCCTATAGGCTACCCATTCTGACTCTCAGCTGCTTTATGGTACCTGGTTGTTCTTTACAGTTACATCTCCTGGCAATGCCTCACACAAGTGAATATGTGTGTGTGTTTTTTTTTAATTAAACCACTTTTTTGTTTTAGGTTAGCTGCAGAATTTGGGAAGGGAAGGCCTGAATCATATTCACTCTGGAACCAGTACATTTTACCTGAAACTAGGGTTGCCAACCTCCAGGTGATGGCTGGAGATCTCCCGCTATTACAACTGATCTCCAGGCAACAGAGAGCCATTCCCCTGGAGAAAATGGCCACTTTGGCAATTGGATTCTATGGCATCAAAGTCCCTCCCCTCTCCAAACCCCCTCCTCAGGCACCACCTCCAAAATCTCCAGGTATTTCCTAACCCAGAGCTGGCAACCCTACCTGAAGCTCATCTGAGAAAAGACACAAAAAGCCTATTCATGCTGTTGCATAGCAAGTAAAATGTCATGTGTGATTACGGTTGCCAGTTTCATGGTGGGGCCTGGACTTGTCCTAGAATTATAACTGATCTCCAGACCACAGTGATCAGTCCTCCTGGAGCAAAAGGCAGCGTCAGAGCTCCTTCCTCTCCCAAAACCTGGCCCTTCCCAGGCGCTTCCCCCAAATCTCCAGGAATTTCCCAAGCTGGAGTGGCAACCCTACGTGCAACCCTCGTGCATAGTTGGAAACTGCCCGTCACAAAACAAAAGAGGTACAGTGGGATCCCATTCTACATCATACATGACCCATGAGGGCAAGACCGACGACTTGCCCCTGTATTCTGCAGAATGTAGAGCCTGCACATCAAGCAGAAGCGAGGACTAAGTCTACGTGTCAGTCATCAATCCCAAATCAGTATCCTATGACAGATGGAAACTATTCTTCATTTTTTATTCATGCTGTGTAACCTGTAAGGCTCATTCATCACACAATTACAGCCAGTGGCTTGTTTGATTTTTGATAGCATGGTACAAAACTGACACAAGTCCCTAGGGAGTGGAGTCACCGTGCTTTCTCGCCTCTCTTTCACTCTGCTTACATTCATTCATTCTACATTTTGAGAAAGAAAGAAAGAAAGAAAGAAAGAAAGAAAGAAAGAAAGAAAGAAAGAAAGAAAGAAAGAAAGAAAGGAAGGAAGGAAGGAAGGAAGGAAGAAAGGAAGAAAGGAAGAAAGGAAGAAAGGAAGAAAGAAAGAAAGAAAGAAAGAAAGAAAGAAAGAAAGAAAGAAAGAAAGAAAGAAAGAAAGAAAGAAAGAAAGAACCAAAACCCCTGAACTTCAAACCTTGCTTACCATCCTGGCTGCCGAAGCTCTCAGTATGTCAGAAATTGTTACTGACATTTCAATTTTGCTTACTCCCTCCCCCCTTGACGGTATTATAGAGAAAAATTTACATTTGAATAAAAAGCAAATAGCGCATGTCAGAGAAAGCATCAGGGAATGTCAGATTGTTTTTTTCCAATTATGGCTCTATTTCAAATAGTGTAATGCAATTAAAGGATAATTACTTGAAGTGCAAAGCCAAGGTTATGATCAGAATTGGTTGTCCTTTCACTTTAAATTCTGCCTTTCTGCATAACGTATTCCACTGGGATGAGTTAAAGGGCCGGTGAATACAATGCACACATTCAGAAAAATTCGGATGTTTTGTTTCTCTACTTGAAGCGCCCGTATTTTGGTACTTTGGGCTGAATTTCAAGACGACTGTAGGTGAGCTTACTTCTCTTTGGCTTTATCGCTCTGATTAATAATGTGATAAATTAGCTGGAGGACATGATATTAATTAACAGTATATTAGTCACATTTTACTGCCACGCACATAACAAGCCTTGAAATAGGAGCCACTGACAGGTTATCTTCTGTATAATAAGCTGTGCTTGATCTTTCAACTGATGAAATGAGGGATCAGGAAAATACCATGTGGGGGGAGGGACAACATAGGCTACTGAGACTTCCACAAAACTGCAGCTTAATGTCTGCAATCACATGTAGGACATTTCCCATACTTAAGGCTAGGTTAAACATCCAGCTGTGTGTGTGTGTGTGTGTGTGTGTGTGTGTGTGTGTGTGTGTGTGTGTAAATCCCTGGATTTACAAATCTGTCCCTGGACAAAATCCATCCCCGGAATGTCCCCGGATTTGATTTAATGTCCCCGAATTTATATTTTAAGTTGGGGGGGTCCACCCCCTTGATGTTACCGCCGGCCGTGCCTTCCCATGTTGGAGTTTTGTCGGGCGGGGCCTCCTCAGCCTCAGACCATTCAGAAGGGGAGCTAGAGCTGTCTTCCCCTTCTGTCATCGCCAGGGTTGCTCTCTACAAGCGAGAGCCACACCTCTGGCTGAGCAATCCTCTTCGGCCTCAGCCCCGCCGACCTTCTCTTCCCCCCAAACGTGCTCTGCCCCTTTTCTTCCCCCTCCGAGGCTTTATCGGGGCCTTGATGCCTCTCAGGCCCCTCCCTTCCCTCCTCCCTGTCGGTGCTGGCCGTGAGATCCTCCTGGCTGTTTGCCTAGCCTGCCCGCCTCTCAGCTGTTGGGCGAAGCTGGGCTGCTTACGGGGAGAGGTCTCTCTCCCTGCCTCCTGACTGTTCCGAGGGTCGGGGGCAGTCGGGGGCCATGCTGCGGTCACGTAGCTGGCCCCGGACCTCCCCGTTTCCCCCGGGCTCCATCATGTTGCGGAAAGGGCGTGGCCGGCCTCCCAGTTTGGCAGCTCACGCCTAGCCGCCCCGCTGATGCCACGCATGCCTCTCCAGCTGCCCCGGTCCTCGGCGGCTTCTCCAAAGTCGGGGTGAGACTGCCTGGGCTGCTTCGTCCAGGGGCGGTGGAGGGTAAGTGCACCGTCCCGGCACATAAGTGTTGTAGATTTATTGGAAAACTATAAATTACTCCTACAATGTGATTGCTGTGAGAAACACCAGAGTAACATGAGAGTTCCTAGAATAAACACACACAACTGCTAGATAAAGTGTGAAATCCCACTCTCTCATCCCGGCCGTATATGCTGAGGGAAAAGCTTTCGCCTGAGTATATTTGTGGGGAGATTAATTTCCTTCTCCTCCAATCCCACACTCTTATTTACCTCAGTGAGAAATATGAAAAGAGGCTTTTTGACTTAAACAGACAAAACAGGAAAGTTTATTAAGCAGAACTCACAGAGACTGATTCAGATAAGAAAAGGCAGAAATTTGGAGGGAAAACTCAAAGTCAGGTTTGTCTACATAAGATTACTTCAGAGATATAGCTTCGAATGCTTTTCTCTCCCTCAGAGCTCAGAGTGTCAGTTCTCTCGCTCCACCCACTCTTGGTCTCTCAGCTCCTGGTGCAGATTAACCCCTTATCCGTCACAGTAGGGAATGAATGTGTGATTGGTTCAACTGTACAAGACACATCGATATGTATATCAAAGTATGATCGGCTAGCTGCTATTGCATGTTTTTTTCTCTCGAAATGTGATTGGGTCCCTGCCAACGTGCACTTGTTTTCACATCTCACTTCCATTTTCCTCTTCCTCTTTTATTCTGTTGCTTTTTCCAGTGTTGAGTGGTTGTTTTTAGCAGTATCGGCAGTCTTTTAACACATCCACGTGTACTTTCTGTGATTTATATTGTAGTTATTGAAGTTATTGAAGTTCCGATGTCAAAGAAATGAAAATGTGTGGCTAGTGATTTGATATTAAAGGATTTTCCATTTATCAGAAGAGGAGTGAAGGAACATTCTGCATTTTGTTCATTATGTGAAGTAACTTTTACCATTGGAAGTGGCTGGCGAACCTCAGTCGTTGAACATGTTGCAACTAAAAGACATAAAAGCTCCGTGATTCAGGAAAGTAGCAACACAAAGGTATCAGCATACTTTAAGAAAATTGTGCCAGATCAAAGTGAAATAAACATTGCCCTTCAAGAAAGAACTTTCGCATTTCATACCATGAAGCATTACCACAGTTTCAAGTCTATGGACTGTACTTCCGGCTTGATTAAGAAATTCAATGAACCAAAATTCACGTGTTCCAGAACAAAAGTTGAAGCCATTATCAAACACGTGATTGCTCCCTGGGCGATTGCTGAAGCTGTAGAAGAAATTAATAGTGCTTCTTTTATAACTATACTTCTAGATGCTTCAAATCATTGTAATACAAAATTACTACCAATTATTGTTCGCTACATACATGTGAATGCTGAGAAAGCCATATCCATCCTTAATAAATTACAGGGGAAACAGCTGAAATAATATACAAGGCTTCATTTCAAACAATCAGGGATCTAGGCTTGGAGCATAAAGTGGCAGCGGTTTCAGCAGACAATACGAACACTAACTTTGGTGGTCTGAAGAGAAAAGGTTCAAACAATGTCCTCACCAAAATGAAGGAAGGTTTGGGAAAGAATATTCTCGGCTTGGGATGTAATGCTCATTTGATACATAACAGTGCACATTCTGCAATAAATTCAATCCCTGTTGATGTTGAAGGACTTGTAGTAAAGATTTTTGGCTATTTTCACATATTTACAGTGAGAGTACAACGTCTAAAAGAGTTCTGCGAGTTTGTAGGACAGGAACACAAGAATATTCTTAGCTACAGTAATGTCAGATGGCTTTCACTGCTACCAGCCATCAGAAGGATCTGTGAAATATATGCTGCCTTGAAATCCTTCTTTCTGTCTGAGGAGAAATGTCCAGCCATGCTGAAAAAGTGGTTCAATGATCCTTACACCTATTTATGGATGAATTTTGTTGCCTCAACTCTGCCACTTTTCCATGATTCCAAACTCCAAGCTGAAGGAGGGGCAGTAACAGCAGTGGAACCTTGCATGATTCTCAACAGTTTGATTGAGAAACTTCAGGCTAGGAATGATGACAAGTTTATTCCCATCTCAGTGAAGAAACATTTGCCATCTCTTGAAGAAGAAGGTTCCTGCACGAAGGAAGAATTTCTCACCATATCAAGCAATTTCTACACTACTGCTTTTGTTCGTTTCCTCTGGTGGTTTGCCATATGGCTATGTCTCCCCCGTTTTAGGCAGCAGGAGGCAAAGTAGCATGGGAGGACAGAGTGAGTGAGTAACAACTGAGCTGGATCATGATGCCAATGCTGCTGCATCCCTTTAAACCTTAAAGTTCTTGGGTGGTAAACCTGGCCTCTGGATGCCAGGTCTACGACCCACTAGCACAAACTGTAGTAAACCTGGTGCCCAGACTTTGAGGTCAGGTCTTTCTTCCTTTTGTTCGTTTCCTCTGGTGGTTTGCCATTGCCTGCCTCCGCACAGCAACTGGGGTCTGTGGAGGGGAGGGACTTAGATGGGGTATAATGCACAAACTGTAGTAAACCTGGTGCCCAGACTTTGAGGTCAGGTCTTTCTTCCTTTTATTTGTTTCCTCTGGTGGTTTGCCATTGCCTGCCTCCGCACAGCAACTGGGGTCTGTGGAGGGGGAGGACTTAGATGGGGTATAATGCCATAGAGTCCGCCTTCCAAAGCAGCCATTTTCTCCAGGTGAACTGATCTCTGTCAGCTGGAGATTGGTTGTAATCCCAGGAAATCTCCAGGAGGTTGGTAACCCTACCCAAGGCATTGACAGCATTGCTGGGCCTTGGCTTGCATGCTCCTGACCATCAGTAGCCCTCTAGGGCCCACCAGGAAATTTCACTGGAAATTAAATGGCCAGCCTACCCCTTTGACTTCAGAGCTCCCATTGGCAGCTATGGCAAATGGAGTGTTTGTGGGGGAAAACTCACTTCAGCACGTAGGACTGAGCTGCAAAAGTGTGGCTTTAGAATGCAATTGCTCACATGGTTATGCATGTACCATTTACCCTGATACTTTGTACAGTTCTGGTCACCACACCTAGAAAGGTATATTGCAGAGCTTGAGAAGGTGCAGAAAAAAGCTACCAAAATGATCAGGGGACTAGAGCAACTGCCCTATGAGGAGCAGTTAGAACGCTTAAGGCTATTTAGCTTGGAAAGAAGGCGGTTAAGGGGAGACATGATAGAGGTCTATAAAATTATGCATGGTATGGAGAGAGTGGACAGGGAGAAGTTTTTCTCCCTCTCCCATAATACTACAACATGGGGTCATCTGCTGGAGGGTGAGAGATTCAAAACAGATGAAGTATTTTTTCACACCACGCATAGTTAAATTGTGGAACTCCCTGCCCCAGGATGTGGTGATGGCTGCCAGCTTGGAGGGCTTTAAGAGGAGAGTGGAAATATTCATGGAGGAAAGGGGTATTCATGGCTATTAGTTAAAATGGATACTAGTCGTGCTGCATTCCTATTCTCTCTAGTATCAGAGGAGCATGCCTATTATATTGGGTGTGGTGGAACACAGGCAGGACAATGCTGCTGCAGTCGTCTTGTTTGTGGCTTCCTAGAGGCACCTGGTTGGCCACTGTGTGAACAGACTGCTGGACTTGATGGGCCTTGATCTGATCCAGCAGGGCCTTTCTTATGTTCTTATTATTATACTGCAGACATCTGTATAGTCAATGTGTTCTCATGCAAAGGGAGGGAAGGCCATAAATGTACACATTTATGTATTTAGGAAAGGTCTGCTCTGCATTTTTAACAACACCGCACTCGAGGCAGCCACCATTATTCCCCGTGTGAATCTCAGCCTATCAAAGCACAAAACGCAACTTGAGAATCAATGAGATCATTCCACCAAGTAATGGTCCTTATCCTATTAAATGGATGGACTTGTTTTAAGAAGGGAAAAGTATCTCCCTTGGCCTCATTGCTGCTGAAATCTTTTGGCTACAGCAAGTTGCAAAAAAAAACCAAAAAAAACCCACACACACCAAAAAAACTTCAGGATTGATCAGGAGTAGACAAGCCCCAGGTTCTATTAAAGTGTATTAATGCCAGCCTCTGTGCAATTAGTGAAAAGTCAATTCCCATTACTAGTTAACACTATTGAATATCTGCTTTCTTTAATAAAAAGCCATGTCCAGTATAAAGAGCATAAATCAATAAGCAGCTGTGCTTTAAATTTATTCTGCTTCTAAAATACGGAGAAGACTACTATCCTCTGAAATGTCTGCCAAATGCCTGCGTTCATAGAGGCATCTACAAAAAATGCCCTGTCTGCTTGAATGCTCAGCTATTCATTAGCAGATTTATATGATATTCCCATCTAAAATGGACGCATTTATAATTTGGTTAGTAAAAAAAAAAAATTGTGTTCTTGCATCAAAGTTATCAGGCTCCCATAAATCATCTCTGGGACTAAGGCAGGATTGTTTACTCTTGAAGAGCACAACTAGCTTCGAAGGAAAAGTTATTCCAAAACAGTGCCATGAAAAGACCGGGATCCAGATGCAGACCCATCTCAGCTGGAGGCTGCTCTGGCGAAAGGATTCCCAGAAAGGCACTTTTTCAACTCTGGCCACAAACCCCTTAAGCATTTTCTGCATTTCCTGTCCAGCCCATTCAAAAACACCCCTCCTAAAAGGGCCGTTGAGGCTGCTTTGTTCGGTTAATGGCTCAAAATGGGCAGCTGATATTTCCTCTAGGGATGCTAATTAGCAGATGGTCCCCTGATGGCTCCTTTAAACTAATCATGAGAAACTGGAGAAGGTGACCCCCTCCCAGCTGAGAGTAGGGGGCCAGGGATGGTGTTTGCTGGGAAAGAAAACGAGAGAACTATTTCTTTGGGAACAAAAAGAGGAAGAAGCAGGCAGAGCTGTGTGAAGCACTTGAACGGGGCTGCAGGATTTGTTTTCTCCAGGGATCTGCTGCTGTTTGCCTCCACCTGTGCTCCTCTAACTGTAAATCTGGGAATAAGGGAAGTTGACAAAGAAAGCATAAATTCCCAGGTCACTATCTTCCAAAACGACCCAACCCAAGTAGCACTGTCCCTGGCACTTCTTGCTGTGCCAGGAAAGTGGGGACACATCATCTTTATCTTCTCCTTCTTTGATGGCACCACTTTCTCTGATGCATAAATGTGTGTGTGTTAAGTGCCATCAAGTTGCTTCCGACTCATGGCGACCCTGTGAGTGAAAGTCCACCAAAATGTCCTATTTTGACAGCCTTGCTCAGATCTTGCAAATTGAGGGCTGTGACTTCCTTTATTGAGTCCATCCATCTCTTGTTGGGTCTTCCTCTTTTCCTGCTGCCCTCAACTTTTCCTAGCAAGACTGTCTTTTCCAGCGACTCTTGTCATCTCATGACGTGGCCAAAATACGATAGCCTCAGTTTAGTCATTTTAGATTCTAGGATCAGTTCAGGCTTGATTTGATCTATAACCCACTGATTTGTGTGTTTTTCGGCAGTCCACGATATCCGTAACACTCTCCTCCAACACCACATTTCAAAGGAAACTATTTTCATGCATAAATACCCTATCTCTTTCTGTATCCATGCATGTTCTGCTATGATTCTTCTTTTCTTGGCCCTTATTTTCATTCACCCCTCTCCCCATCCAAAGTGGGGCTCATCTCCTCCCACCTTCTTCCTTTCTCCTGTTCCTGATTTTATGCTTTCAGCTGTACCTTGACTAACCTCCCCATGTGTCTGATCCCTTTTTCCTGTACTGCACTCTCATTGTACCATGTTCCCCATCAAACCATTTGCTGAATTGCAGTAACTATCGCATAGGCATACAGTCTCCTTACCAACCTTCTCTTGCTCTTCAGTCCTCCACTTTCGCATGTTAAAATTAAATCAAAAGGGTTAAAATTAAATCAAAAGAGTTTCCGTCTGGACATTAGAAAAAATTTCTAACAGTTAGAGCAGTGGTCGGCAAACCGCGGCTCCCGAGCCGCATGCAGCTCTTTGGCCCATTTGGCTCCCCACCTCCCCATGCCCAGCCAGGCAGAGGCGCCGCGCTCCCACCGGGCTCCAGCGCGCCCCAGGCGGGAGGAGCCAGCAGGCGAGAGGGAGGCGGCGCCCCCCTCCCCTGGCCTCCCCTCCTCTCTCTCTCTCTCTCTCTGGCGGGGAAGGATCAGAGGCAGCGGGGAGAGGCAGCGGCCGGCCACCCAGGCTGCTGCTGCAAGGGGGGGGAGAGGCAGGCTTCACCTCACGCTGGACCGTCTCAAGGCTGGCGGGGCTCCGCATGCCCAGCTGTTAGGCAGGGTGTGCTGGGCTGTTTCCCTGCCCCGCCTCCTGCTTCCCCGGCTGCCCGCACCTCTTTCCCGGCCGGCTGTTCCGCTGGGAGCCCGCCCCCCTCCCTCAGCTCCCCTCGTGGTCTGCGAGAAGTGGAAGAGTCGGCGGAGTCGTCAATTTGTCGTCCTGCGTCAGCCAGTAAGTCTGCCGACTCGGGACAAAGTCCTCATCCCTGGCTGAGCGTGGGTGGACGTTTGGCTGACCGGGGGGGGGGAGAGATAGTGGAGCCGGCTTCTTGGGAGGGGCGGTGGCTCTGGGCACGGACAGGCGCGGACAGGCACGGAAAGGCGAGACCTTCGCCCTGCCAGTGAATGGGAGGTTTTGCCTTGGATTTGTCACTCAGATGCACATTTTCCCCATCCAGATTCTCAAAACTCTGCATGGGGGTTATTGACCATTTGTGAATGGGAGGTATTGCCTTGGATTTGCCACTCAGATGCACAACTCAACAATAAGCCACCCCCGACAGAAAAGAGGAATAATCAAAACATTAATGGACCGTGCAAGACGGATCTGTGAACCACAGTTTCTCAAGGAAGAAACTAATCATCTAAATCACGCACTGCTAGCAAACAGCTATTCCAAGAATGAAATCAGAAGGGCCATTAAACCAAACAAAAATCAGTAAACTCAGGAAAAACAGTCTCCCATAGGAAAGGTATTCTTGCCATTTATTAAAGGAGTCACTGATAGGATGGAGAAACTTTTGAAAAAACATAACCTACAAACTGTGTTTAAACCCACCAAGAAAATACAACAAATGCTATGATCAGCCAAAGACAAAACAGACCCCCTCACCTCTGCAGGAGTATATCATATACCTTGTAGCTGTGGACAAGTTTACATCGGGACAACAAAACGCAGCATACAAACAAGGATAAAAGAACATGAAAGATACTGCAGACTGGGCCAACCTGAGAAATCAGCAGTGGCTGAACATGGACTGACACAAACAGGACACAGGGTCTTATTCCAAAACACTGAAAGACTGGACAATTCTACCAACTATTTTGTCAGATTGCACAGAGAAGCCATTGAAATTCATAAACATCAGCACAACTTTAACAGAAAAGAGGAGAGTTTAAGAATGATTAAGGCTTGGCTTCCTGTCTTGAAAACCACCAGACTAACAAAGACTACCGTCAACAATAGCCATGCAGATTAGCTTTGGATTTCACACATTAACAGATCACTTCAGGATACAATGGTTCCATATTAACATACCACACCCTCATTAGCACATTATCTGGATACTTACAGGACAATGGTTAGCACATTACCTTTGTTACTTTTTGCAGGACAATGATTCAGCTCAAACCCAACCCCTTTCTGACTATATATTACTCTTCCTACACACTTGACACTGAGAGACACTGTCCTTCAGTGTTACTCCTCTGAAGATGCCTGCCACAGCTGCTGGCGAAATGTCAGGAAAGAAAATACCAAGAACACGATTACACAGCCCGGATAACCTACAAGAACCAATGAACTCTGACCGTGAAAGCCTTCGACAACTTATTAACTGAGTTTCAATAGAAATTTTCAGAAGTAGTAACCATGGAACATCTGATTACAAAGATGGAACAACTCTTTGCTTTGATGAGCACTTCATTTCAATGTATTAATCAAAAACCGGACATTATCTCAGATGAACTTAAAGACATAAAAACCCAAATTATCACAATGAGATCAGAGGAGATACTAGAGGGCCCTCTATCTGACAAGAGAGATGAAGAACAGAAGAACCCTGCAAAGGAAATGAGGGATTACAATAAACAATCTGCAATAGCTCATTTGACAACAATGGATTTGAATCTGAGTGATTTTGACTTCTGTCCCCTTAATCTGCTTGATGAACTTTTCAACACCTGCTTGGAGGACTTAATGAGTAGAAAAACTGGGGCTGTCAGGATCTTTTTCTTTGAATTTGGGATGGAAGATATTGCAACATGGATTTACTATGGAAATTATCTATCTGCAGAAGAGACTTTACCACCAATTTCCAAGGATGCTCTTCGACGATTACTGCTACTGTGGGAAAGAAAGAAATGCTGGAAATTCCGGATAAAGGGACTAATTTAAAAGAGTCTAGTGTCTCTTCTGACTAAGATCAAAAAGGAACTGGTTAAAAGGATTGGTTATAATGGAAATAGAACTATATATGATATCAATTTACTAGAAAAACAATATGTATTAAATGAATGTTAGGGAGAAATGGAGGACTTACAAAATAATTAATTTTTAATGGAAATAATCAAATGCTTTTTATTATACTAATCCATTTATTATTAGTGAGATTTACTATTTCTTTTATTTTTTCTTTTATTCTTATTTCCTTTTTTCTTTCCTTTATATGATATTATTAACTATTAATCTTTTTTCCCCTTGAAAAATATAAATGTCAAAGAGATCAATAAATATTAACAATAGTATTAGGATTAGAATTTTGTGCAAAAGAGATTACTAATTCATCACAAGATGAAGGGAGGTGTAGTGGATTCTTTATTATATATAATTTTTTAACAATGTTACCTATGTGATTAATAATTTTGGAAAAATAATAAAAAATATTAAAAAAAATAACTTTCATGCTTTGCTGTGATCTTATCTGACCTGAGTACAGTGAATGTAAACTAGAAGGGAATAAACTAAGTGAAAATTCAAGACAGCACTATCATGTTAGGTCAGAGCAAAGTTCAAAGGCTATAAGAATTACAATCATTGATGAGATACTCAGATAAGTCCGAATTTGAGCCTGAATTTGACAAATATGACTTTTTAGGTCACTCATGTGTATATTTTTTTCTTATATTTCAAACGAGTTAACAGACTATTAACAGGAAATAGACATGATAGAGTCTGACAATATAATGCTCAGAGTGGAGAAAGCAGAGAGAAATTTTCTCCCTCCCATTACATGAACTCAGAGGCACTCAATGAAGTTGTTAATTCTGGGTAGACAACAGGAAATAGACATGGTAGAGTCTGATAACATTATGCATAGAGTGGAGAAAACAGAGAGAAATTTTCTCCCTCCCATAACACGAACTCGGAGGCGCTCAATGAAGTTGTTGAGAAGTTGATTCTGATTAGACAAAAGAAAGTGCTTATTTGCACAATACAAAATTAACTTTAGAACTCACTGCCATAGGATGAAGGGGTCACTGCTAGTTCAGAAGGCTTTGAAGAGTAGATTGGGATAATTCATGGATGGTGGGTCCATTAATGGCTAGTAGCCACCATGGTTAAGTCAAGTCTTCATTTACACAGGCAGTATTCCACTGAAAACCAGTTTTTTTTTGAGAGGGGGGTAGAAAAACAGAGGGAGATGTAAGGTTGCCAACTCTAGTTGGCACGTGGAAATCTCTCACTATTACAGTCGATCTCCAGGCGATCAAGATCAGTTTCCCTAGAGAAAATGACTGCTTTGGAGGGTGGCATCTATGGCATTAAACCCCACAGAGGTTCCTCCCCCCCTCAGGCTCCACCTGTAAAATCTCCGGGTATTTCCCAACCCAGAGCTGGTAACCCTAGGGAGATGGCCTCTGAGCATTGTCTGTAGGCCTTTCAAGGCTATCTGGTTAACAACTGTAGAAAACAAGATCCACAGGAACCACAGGAGTAAGTAAAAAATAAAAAAGGACATTGGCATTTTCATTGGAATTTTGCCTTCTGTTTCAGCTTGCCTTTTCTAGGAGTATGAATGGATGTGAACCACTGGGGTGATTCAGCAGGGCTCACGTGTTCTAAGTTCTTTAGAAAATTGAGCCGGCAAAGCTATTGCAGAGGAAGAAAATACTCCTAAAAGAGTTCTGGTTGATTTCACATTAAATTCCACCTCTCCTATAAACTCACTGAGTGGCCTTAGGCAAGTCATTCTCTTTCAGCTTGTGAAAATGCATGCAAGGAGATTCCCTTCTAAAGACAGGGAGTTCTTCTCCCATATCAGTTGTACCTCAGTGTGGTTCTGCAAGAAGAAGATCTCTAAGGAGCGGATCAATGTTCCTAGAACAGGCAAGTTGAAACAGAAGGCAAAATTCCAATGAAGCATCCAATGTTCTTTTGTATTATCACTGTTTACATGCTGCTGACTACTGCTGCATTGAGTAAGATACTTATTTAATTGCCACCCATTCACAGAGCATCACTGTGGTGTAGTGCTTGGAGTTGTGGGCTAGGATAGGGGAGTCCTGGGTTCAAATATTATCTATAAATCCCACTGGGTAGACCAGTCTCCTTCTCTTAGCCTAGCCAGCCTCATGGAGGAGGGGCTATGGCTGGTTGGTAGAGCATTTGCTTGGCATGCAGAAGGTCCCAGGTTCAATCCCCAGCATCTCCAGTTGAAAGGAACATAGCAGGTGATGTTAAAGACCTCTGCCTAGAAACCTGGAGAGCTACCACCAGTGAGAATAGACAGTACTGACCTCGATAGACCAATGGTCTGGTGCATTTTAAGGAAGCTTTATGTGTCACAGGGCTGTTGAGGATAAAATGTATACTGCTCTAAGCTCCTTGGAGGAAGGGTACAATAAAAATGAAATAGAGAAAAAGATCTTTCCTCTTCAGATCTACTGCACTAATTCTGGAAGCTTTACATCAGGGGTGTCAAACATACAGCCCGGAGGCCGGATTTGGCCCCATGAGAGCTTTTATCTGGCCCGCAAACCAGCCAAGGCAGCCACCCATCCACCCAGTCCCTATCTGGGCTGGCAAGGCAAGGCCCAGCCCAACCAAGTGACATTTATGTCATATCCGGCCCTCATAACAAATGAGTTCGACACCCCTGCTTTAGATGATTCTGGTGGTTCAATAGTTTTTCAGAACACTGATGTGAATCTGTTGTTTAACGCACGGCTTCAATTCACGTGACTATTTCCCCATAAACAGCAGGGTTGCTAGTTGGAAGAGAAGCCTGCCCTGCTTCTAGTGGCTCGGATAGCATCTTGGTAATGTAGACTGGGGGGCATGGAAGTTAGCATAATCTCTTGCTAGCATCTACAGAGCAAGTGGCTGTTAAAGGTGAGGGATTTTTAAAAAAAGTTGGTAGACAGGCTGCCAGGATGAGTTCAACTTCTGCAGGCACCCATTTTCTCAAGGCCACTCTGCGTTCATGGCAGGGGAAGGTGGAAGGAAGAAAACGTCAAGGAAAGGCAGACACCCGTGGCTGTTCTTACTGTCTGTTCCTGGTGTGGCCCGCTGACAGTGTCATGTGAAAGGGAAATTGTTCTATCAGTGACTATGTTAGATTCATGACCCCACCACAACCTTGAATTGGCCTTTAGTTGTCGCTGATGGGAACTGAAGAACAGCTCCTGTCGGCGTGATTGCTGCTCTCCAATGAATCAGAACACGCAGGGCACAGAGCAGCACATTAAACTAGCAACAGAAATATATCACTGCACTTTTATATAGATGTATTGCTTTTGCCCAGGCATATAAATGATTGGGCTATCCACTCTTTTTTCCCCAGGACTATAAATTAAAAATAAGCTAAGGATTTTGAAATTATGTTCTCTCTCTTGGCTTCTCTTTTTTAAAACCCAGATAGCTATTTCAAGTCTGCAGTAAAATATTCCTACGCATTCTCAGGGTACATGGATCTCTCTACCCATCCTCTTTATTTAAAAAAATTGCCGCCTTCAGTTTTTCACTTGGATTTCATGTAGCACTTATAACAATGTAAATAGTTAGCAGTTATACGGTATGCTGAGACTGTTTAGAGCACAACACAGACATTATCTTGGCTGTCCCAATCTAACCTCTAAGGTAGATCAGTATTACAATCCTTGTATGGCAGCTGGTGGAAGACTGAGGGAGCAATCCTAAACGGGGAAAGCCTATTTCATTCAGTGGGGGTTTAGGATTGCAGCCCAAGGCTATGTAGAGTTGCCAGCTCTGGGTTGGGAAATACCTGAAGATTTTGGGGGTGGAGCCTGAGGAGGGCAGGGTTTGGAGAGGGGAGGGACTTCAGTGCCATAGAGTCCAACTGCCAAAGCAGCCATTTTCTCCAGATGAACTGACCTCTGTCGGTTGGAGATCAGTTGTAATAGCGGGAGATCTCCAACCACCACCTGGAGGTTGGCAACCCTAGACTTATGGCAACCTAATAGTGTTTTCAAGGCAAGAAGCTGCTCGGTCAGAGGGCTTCCCGCTCGCTCAATGGGCTGCTCATTCATTGAGCTGCATGCAATTAGAGTTCAGCTCACGCGTCTCAGTCTCAGGGCTTACTCAGCTCATAGGACGGCTGGAATCTCTTTCAGGTTATGATACCTGGGATTTCTCATTGAAGATATAAAGAATAGTAACATCACATAATCTTGCTCTTTACTTTTGAAGACATAGCGCTTGGACTTTAATTTCTGACCTACCTTAAGAATGGAACCAACTGATATTGGACATTGGGATGGTATACTTTGAGTAGGAATATTTAGTATTGTTTGGGCTTTATATGTCTTCATGTTTTGTTGTATGTTGGATTCCACTTATTGATTGTTCACCACAATTGTTTGCTTGTTTGTCCAATACATGCATTTTCATATATAGTATTGGCTTCTAGTTGCTGCATATTTTTCCAACCACCTGGAGATTGGCAAACCCTAAGGCTAAGGCCACTGATACCTGTTCATGTTACAGCCAAGTCCAAACTGATCCCAGTCGATCTTTTTCAACCCTATGTTAGACTAGCATGTGTTAAACATGAAGTATCATGATCTGTTTGGTGTTTTTGTGGAATCTATTGGACATTGGGGCCCCGGTGTAATTTGAGGCCACCAGCTAGGGGAGGTACGTGCACTGAGCCTCAGCTTCAGGGTGGACTTCAATCCGAATAAATATAGATATAAATGAAACATCAGTAATATACATTTCTGTGTAAGTATGGAGAGGGTTTTCATGAAAATTGGTTGGGCATATTTTGTAGTTAGGTGATCTTTCACATGCTTGACAGCCAGCATGGTGTAGTGGTTAAAAGCGGTGGTTTGGAGTGGTGGAGTCTGATCTGGAGAACACGGTTTGATCCCCCACTCCTCCACGTGAGCAACGGAGGCTAATCTGGTGAACTGGATTTGTTTTACCCACTTGTACACACGAAGCCAGCTGGATGACCTTGGGCTGGTCACAACTCTAGAGCTCTCTCAGCCCCACCTACCTCACAGGGGGTCTGTTGTGGGGAGAGGAGGGGAAGGAGATTGTAAACCAGTTTGATTCTTCCTTAAGTGGTAGAGAAAGTCGACATATAAAAGCCAACTCTTATTATTATTATTCCTTCTGCTCACTTTGCACAGAAAATCAGCACTGTGAACAGTTTCAGAGTTTTTTTGAGCACTGATTGTCTATTGCTTTGAGGCCAGTGTCGTTGTCTCCCTCACTCATCTAAACTTAGAGCTGATGGATACTGGGAGTTGTGTCACTCTTTCTTACAGTTTCTTACAGATTATTTGCTGCACAAGGGGAGGCATTAAGAGTCAGTAAGGCATGATTACATTAAAAAAACTTTCAGCATTTGGACATTTGCCTCTGAAGCTTGATCATGAGTAGACCCATTAACTTAAGAAGCCATAAATTCAGAACTGTAACTGGTATGCACATCAGAACATTTATTGCCTCCAGACATGTAAACTATTGTCTCCAGATGTGGGCAACCGAATTCAGTTGGCTTCTGGTGAAGAGGTAATAATAAGTATTCTACCTAGATCACAGCTGGCTATGCTATTATAAATCTTGGAGAACTGAGCTGGGCAATAACATGCCAACTGCAAATGGTCAGCCTTTGTGAGTGAACCTTCATACCTCTCATCCATCACAAGCAAACGGCAATCGAGGTCAAAAACCACGACTGTCCATGCATTCAATATGAATTTGCACAAGTTCTAGGAAACAAAAGCCACTGGCATACTTGAATATGTAGTTTAATCTGGAATGGCTTCTCTGAAAATAATTACACATTCTATGAGGCATAACAAGTCAAAATGTCAGACTGGGATATTGATAGGTTACTGTTGGGCTAAGGCAAAAAGGAGTTTTCCATATCTCATCCGATCAAACCCAAAATCAAAATTTTGATACTGCATAGTGACTGTGATAAAGTGACAATCCAGTGAGCCTCACATCACAAAACATGCATAAGGGAAATCATTTAAAAAAAAAAAGATTTGCCAAGAAATGTTTTGCTTGAGAACTAAAGCCTAGTTCACAGAAAGGTATGTAACTTTATTGCAAGTTTTTTTGTTAAAAAAATGTAATGTTATTCAAAGTGTTTACAGTATTTTCCAGTTATAATGTGGCTTCTTGCCTTCTAAGTACATGGTAAGTCCACAAAACTCCAGATAAAGTTAAAAGAATAGAATTTGAAGGACAAGTAGAAGGCCATTACTGAAAGGTGCTAACTTTTCTGGTCATAAATTAGTTTTTTGAGCCTTCAGGCAGTTTGTCAGATGAAACAGTAGATTGTTTTATAATGGGAGTCTGGCATGTTCACGGCTTACCGATATCACAAATGTGTATGTTTTATCTAGGGCTTAGTTTATCAACAGATGTTAAGAGTGGGGGCAAGGGGAGGGTGAAGGGCTATATGTGTGTGAGAAGATGAAAAGCCTTCTTGTGAGCCGCTCAACCATTCACCCAACAGCTCCCAGGAAGAAGGCTGACAAATTTCTGATATCAAAACCAGCTGTCACAAGGCAGGGTAACAACTGTCCTTGTCCAATCTACCATTTAAATCATCAGACTGTCAGTGAGGTCACAAATGATAGATATCACAATCCAAGTAATGAAGCTTTAAATATTTCTAAGACCAGTCGACCTTCTCAAAGATTTCAGAGAAATAACCCCTGCGCGAAGGTTTTCCATTACAACCAAATGGTCCAGTATGCTCCTTCAAAATGTTAGCCCCCGCCAGAACAAAAAAAGGCTTTTCCAAATTGGCTTACGAGCAGGGGTATCATTTAGCACTGGTTGGTCTGAAGGCCAACAATAATGGGGCAGAGTGAACATCCCTAGGAAGAGAGTTCCATAACTTTGGTGCCAATGCTAGGCTGCCAACCTCCTGGTGGGGGCTGGCATCCTCCCAGAATTCAATTACTCTCCAGACTACAGACTGGAGAAAACAACCACTTCAGAGGGTCCACTCTATGGCATCACATCCCCTCTGAGCTCCATCTCCTCCCCAAACTAAGCTCACACCAGGCTGTGCCCCCAAATCTCCAGAAATTTCCCAACCCAGAGTTGGCAACCGTAGCCACAGCTGAAAAAGGCCTTACCCTGTGTATTAGGGTTGCCAACCTCCAAGTGGTGTGTGGGAAAAAGGCACCTCTATGCTAGTACCTGAGTTTGGAATTCAGCATAGATGCGAAAAGATTAAACAAAGTGCAAAAAAACTTTATGGTGCTACACACTTATACAAACCACAAAGGTGATACAATGGATGAAAACATGATGAACATGAACAACAACATAAGAACATAAGAAAGGCCCTGCTGGATCAGACCAAGTCCAGCAGTCTGTTAACACAGTGGCCAACCAGGTGCCTTTAGGAAGCCACAAACAAGACGAGCGCAGCAGCACCATCCTGCCTGTGTTCCACCACACCCAAAATAATAGGCATGCTCCTCTGATATTAGAGAGAATAGGTATGCAGCATGACCAGTATCCATTCTAACTAATAACCATGAATATCCCTCTCCTCCATGAATATGTCCACTCCCCCCTTAAAGCCTTCCAAGCTGGCAGCCATCACCACATCCTGGGGCAGGGAGTTTACAATTTAACTATGCGTTGTGTGAAAAAATATTTCCTTTTATCTGTTTTGAATCTCTCGCTCTCCAGCTTTAGCACATGACCCTGTGTTCTAGTATTATGGGAGAGGGAGAAAAACGTCTCCCTGTCCACTCTCTCCAAGCCATGCATAATTTTATAGACCTCTATCATGTCTCCCCTTAACCGCCTTCTTTCCAAGCTAAACAGCCCTAAGAGTCCTAACCGCTCCCCATAGGATAGTTGCTCAAGTCCCTTAATCATTTTGGTTAGGGTTACAACAATGTAACAACAATGTAACTTAACAAAGAAGAACATACAAAAGCAGTTCATACACAATCCAAAGGAGAATGCCTTTTGAAAAATGGAAGTCAACAGTCCTTAGTAAGGTAAGTATTCATAACATGTACAATCCAAAGGCAGAAGCCTATTGAGAAGAAAAAGTCAACAATCATTAATAAGGTAACTGCTCATGTTTGCTAATGGTCCCTCGAAGGCCCTGCCCCCAAAATCTCCAGGTATTTCCCAACCCAGAGCTGGCAACCCTACTGTGTATCCACCTCAGATAATGGCAAAACAAGCAGCAGGACTTCTGAAGAAGGAAATGGGTAGGTTCATACAGGTCCTTGGTATATCCTGGAGCCAGACCTTTACTGATCTAAAGCTCTAAAACACCCTTTTTGAATTTGGGCTGGGAAACCAACTTGAACTCTCAGAAGATATCACAAAACTGTTCCATGTGACCCACACTAGTCAACACCCTGATGGTCATATTTTGAACTAGCCATAGTTTTCACACACTTTTCAAAGGTAGCCCCACACAGAGTGCACTGCAGCAATCTACTTTAGATGTCACTAAGGCAGAGAGAGGATCACAAAACTGGGGCCACACCAGAAGAAGCCTTGCTAGCCTACCTCACTTCAAACGGCCATGAACTAAAGTCTTATAAGATTAGAGACCTCTTACGGGCTCACACCCTAGGAGCCCCGTGGAGAAGAGTGGTAAACTGCAGTACTGCAGTCCAAGCTCTGCTCATGACCTCAGTTCGATCCCAACAGAAGTCGGTTTCAGGTAGCCGGCTCAAGGTTGACTCAGCCTTCCATCCTTCCGAGGTCGATAAAATGAGTACCCAGCTTGCTGGAGGT
The DNA here is from genome assembly GCF_029931775.1 of Euleptes europaea. Classification (NCBI taxonomy): domain Eukaryota; kingdom Metazoa; phylum Chordata; class Lepidosauria; order Squamata; family Sphaerodactylidae; genus Euleptes; species Euleptes europaea. The sequence continues at coordinate 77,451,460 of NC_079317.1, forward strand.
AAAGGGAAGATGACTGGGGAAGGCACTGGCAAACCACCCTGTAAACAAAGTCTGCCTTGTAAACGTCAGGCTGTGACGTCACCCCATGGGTCAGGAATGACCCAGTGCTTGCCCAGGGGACTTTTACCTTTACGGGCTCACACAGGAGATTATTACATCCATATTCTCAACTACATTGCAATATGTAATTTAAATACTGAGTTTATAATTATTGTTTATTTTGAATTAAATATTTAGTAGAGAAGGATTTAGTATGGAAGTGTAGAAGTCGCTTAAAACAAGCAACCAAATGTTTGTTTATTTATTCATTCATTCACAAAATGTATACCCTGCCTTTCTGCTCTCATCAGGGCTGCCTAGGCGGATAACAGACTTAAAACATGCATAATAAAAAACATGCCTTAACCATTTAAACCAAACATTAAAACCAAAGGTAAAATACAAAATATATACAAAAAACACAAAGTATAAGACAAGATGGGGCGGAAAAAAACATCAAAAGAAAATCCTTCCAACTCGCTTCCAAGACTCTTTGTTGTAGTACACATTACTATGGTGGGGGAGGGGGGAACCCAATGTTGCTCCACCCGCAGAGTACCTTTTGTTTCACACTATCTTTTAATTAAACAAGAAAGGCCTTGTGACATACAACGTATATGACTTCACCATGGATATAACTCCTAATCTGGTGTTTTGCAAAGAGGGGTAAAAATCATATTGATTTCTCATTCAAGCTATTATTGGAGGACATTACACTCTCGGGCAAAGGGGGGTGAATAAGGTAGCAATATATGATGGGTGGCTCTGCTTTCTTGCTTCTTAGGATTTATGTACTTACGAAGGAATTTAATATTTAGTGATCAAAAGGGTTCAGATAGAGGCTGTATTAATGATTTCAATCTAACCTCTAATTCCCAGGGTAGCAGTAGAAATTTGCAACTTGGTCTTAATCTCTTAGCACATTTTATTAAGGGCTAAATTAAAGGCCATTGCCTTTGGATAAAGATGACTTAAAACACAGTAAAATGTAGCACTGTCATGATCATGAATTCTGGATACCTGCAGGAATGGGGAAGTATTTCTGTGGTTTCTCTAGATCCTTTCATTGAGGAGCTCCCAACGTAAAGCTGGCCTTGTGTCTGATGGTAAGTTGATGTTGGGAAATACATGTTATGGCGTGTAGTACTTTCCTTACTGTCACCATTCTGACTAGTGTTGCCAGGTCCCTCTTTACCACCAGCGGGAGGTTTAGGGAGGTGGGGCTGGGGGCGGAGATCAGTGTCATCTACGTAATGACATATGTCCAGCACCAACTGGGGCTGCAGATAAAAAAAAGCAGCCCCAGATGACCACCCCAACGTGTGAGCAAGGAAGGCAAAACAGGCTGGAAAAGTGTGTTCTGTCCTCCTGCCTGGCGGAAACAACTGATTGGAAAAAACAGCTCTGGGAGGAGTGGGGAGCGTAGCTAGAAAGGAGGAAATAAGGTGCATCTGTTTCCTCCCCTCGAATTAAATTCCTGCTCCTCCCAGAGCCTCGCCGCTGATCGAGGCAAGAGGACAGAACGCACTTTTCCAGCCTGTTTTGCCCTCCTTGCTCACGCGTTGGGGGTGGTCATCTGGGGCTGCTTTTTTTTTATCCACAGCCCCAGTTGCGCTCCTGAGGATGGCTTCCCCTCCCTTTACCCGCCTACTTCCGCCCACCCACAGTTGAGAGTGGGTGGGCAAGAGGAGCAGTGGCCAGTAGATTACCCGCCATAAGCGGGCACTTGAGAACCCTAATTCTGACATAGGCAGGATAAAAAGGGATTGAAAGGAAATGTTCTAAAGCTGTATGTAGAAATCCATAAAAATCTGGCCTCAGCCAAACCCATTTGTACATGCCGTTATTCCAACAAACCTGAATAGGAAACTTAATTATGTTTGGAAGCCATGAAGAGAAGTAGTTAATGCACTCTCTGTTCTTCAGAGCCTTCCTGATGCTGTGGCCATTCTACTAGGCAGGGCCCCCAAATGAAGATACCTTTTTGGAGCAGTCCCTCGCACCACATTTGGGCTTCCTCATATTCAGAATAATATACATACAAAAGCACACACAATTCTGGATTTAGAATAGAAATGCTGCTACTATTCCAAGTAGCCCCTTTCCTGGCTCCTGGGATCACTAGAATGACATGAGCCCCAAAACTGTATACCCTAGTTCCCTTTTCTTAGGGGCCCTGAGGTATAAAGCTGTGATGGGGAGATGGAACAAAAGTGATGTCTACCTGATATGCTCATCATCTAACCAGAACAGTTAGCCAATCATCCTGGTTATTCTGTGGCTGGGTTATTAGTCTAAGTATTGTTGTCAGCTGTGTCAAGACAGAGACTGTCTTGCCTGGCAGCCTCTTGTCTCTTTAGAAACATTGGTTCAGGCTTGAGGCCTCCTTTGTAAACAGAAATGCTTGGATATATCTGTTTACAACGCACAGCTAGATTCGGTGTCAATAGATATTTTGTCTGTGCTTAAAATAAGTGCATGCTTGGGCTGTACCTCGGGGAGGGATTTGGAATAACAGACAGTGAAAGAGACAGTACTTAAGTTTTAATCTTCATTGAACATATACAATTAACAGAAGGCAAAGTGACAAAATGCAGTTAGATTGAAAGAGCAATATAAAATACTAAATACCGTATATACTCGGGTATAAGCTGACCCTAATTTTTCCCTATTTTGGGGGTGAAATTAGGCACCTTGGCTTATACTTTCCCCATTTTTCCCAAAATGGGGAAAAATTAGGCACCCATGTATAAGCCGAGGGGGAAATGCACCCCCTCCCCCCCGCAGGCTTACCTGACAGGGCTCCAGGCGCGCAGGCAGGCTGTGGCGGCCCCCTCCCTGAGCGCAGGAGGCCCTGCAGGGTCAGCTGGCAAGCAGGAGGACTGGCCTGGGTGAGGTGGGGGGTGGGTGAGGTGGGGGGGAAGAGACCGCTGCCGCCCAGCAGAAGGCGGGGTGGGGTGGGGGGTGAAGAAACCGCCGCCGCCACGCAGAAGGCGCGACGATCGCACAAAAGGCGTGATCAGGTGGGTGGGGGGGAGAAACCGCCCCCGCCGCGCAAAAGGCGTGTTCGGGTGGGGTGGGGAAGAAGCCGCCACCGCCGCTGCACAGAAGGCGTGATCGGGTGGGGTGGGGGGGAGAAGGCAGGACAGCTTGCCCATCAGCTGGCTGGCAGGAGCGCGCTGGGAGAGGGCCCGGCAGGCGAATTACCGTATTGACCCGAGTATAAGCCGAAGTGAGTTTTTTAAGCCAAAAATCTTGGCTAAAAAACTCGGCTTATACTCGAGTATATACAGTATGTGTAATTACTGAACCAGTAATGGCGGTATATAAGAATCCCACCCTGAACTATCCCAGAAGCTAAAATGACTAAACTGAGGATATCATATTTTGGTCACATTATGAGAAGACAAGAGTCACTGGAAAAGACTGTCATGCTAGGAAAAGTTGAGGGCAGCAGGAAAAGAGGAAGACCCAACAAGGGATGGATTGACTCTATAAAGGAAGCCACAGCCCTCAGTTTGCAAGATCTGAGCAAAGAGGTAAAAGAATGGACATTTTGGAGGACACTGATTCATAGGTTGTCATGAGTTGGAAGCGACTTGACTGCACTTAACACACACACAAGAATCCCACCAGTGTTTGTGAAATGAGCAACAACAAGCATATTCAGATGCCATTCCAGTTATACTAAATATTCTCCCTTCAGGCTTGTCTGAAGGTTGAAACCCTCCCTAAATGTTTAGTATGGTCATAGTGTCAAGAGAGAGAGACAGAGAGAGAGTGTATGGAGCTGAGAAAGTAAGAGTTCTGAGTTCTTTTGGGTGGGATGGGACTTTGGAAGAAGAAAGGGGGGAGGTTTAAAGAAACAGAACAAGGAGTTTCATATATTATCAGGATCCTGCAGTCCAATACACTTGGAGCAGTTCTGAACAGCAAGGGGGAGAGTTCGGGTGAGAAGAAGGGGGTGGGGGTCTCTGTCCAGTGATTTCAGTGGCAAAGGAGTAAACTTGGAGGATGAGTTTCCATCTAATTTTTCCCTTGCTGGGATGCTATTTTTATTCTCTTGTTCCTTAAGCATTTACTATTGGGGTCAAATTTTATTGGTGGCATTGTAAGGTAACAAGAGGAGGTGTTTTAAAAATCAACCCCTTCATTAATAAAAAGCCTGGGAGAACTAAAATGTTTTGGCCTGGTTCCTAAAAGAAAGCAAGGTAGGCTCCAGATGAGTCTCAAGGGGAAGGGCATTCCATAAATGAGATGCCACTACTGAAAAAGCCCTATATCTGGTTGCCACTTGCCTCACCTCTGAAGGGGGACACAGAGAGCAAGGCTTATGAGGAAGAGCTGAACTGGTTGGCTGAATGATATGGGAGGAGGTGGCTCTTCAAATACCCCGGCCCCAGATACTTAAGGCTTGAAAGCTAAGAGCCAGAACTGTGACCCAAAACAAATGGGCAGCTAGTGCAGGCCTTTCTCTCTCTACCTCATATAGCTTCTTAACTTAATGCCAAATAGTCTGCCTTCCAAAGTGGCCATTTTCTCCAGGAGAACTGAACTCTGTCACCTGGAGATCGGTTGTAATAGCGGGAGATCTCCAGCCACCACCTGGATGTTGGCAGCCCTAGGTGGGCAGTACACCAACAGAATCCCTATTCTGTCCCAAGTTCCCAGCATCAGATGTATACACTGAAAACTGGGGCTCTGGGTAACAAAATACCTGGTAAGTGACAGAGAGGCTCAATAGATCACAGCCACTCCCCCTCCTTGCCTAAGCTGATGCTGTATCAGGAAACCATGGGAGCAGAGTTGGGAGAGAGCCACCCCTCGCTCTTCACCCACCCAGCTGTCTGTGATGCACACCAGGTCAGCCTCCTCATTAGGGTTGCCAAGTCTCTCTTTGCCACCAGCAGGAGGTTTTTGGGGCAGGGCCTGAGGAGGACAGGGTTTGGGGAGTGGAGGGACTTCAATGCCATAGAGTCCAATTGCCAAAGTGGCCATTTTCTCCAGGTGAACTGATTTCTATCAGCTGGAGAGCAGTTTTAATAGCAGATCTCCAGCTAGTACCTGGTGGTTGGCAACCCTACTCCTCATCCAGTATTAAATCCTGAATCCTGAATGAGGGATGTTTTATTTTGAACTGACCAGGCATTCAGCAGCAGTACTTTCATGCCCGAGGTGTGATCAGGTGTGGTTGGGAGAAGTCCTGGAAAAAGCAATGGTCATAACCTGACAATCCTTTTCTCACTTGGCCTGTCCTCCTTTAACCACCATACCTATCTCTACCCACCAGTACCTTAATGGTGGCACTACTTCCCCCTCCCCCTGATACGTGTTCACTCAGGTCTTCAAAGGACATTTGGTTTAAGACCATCCTGAGGAGAGGGGGTCCATAAATTCCGATGATCATGCAAGACTGGCAGTATCACTTGAATCTGTGTCGTGACAATTAAATGCCTTTTTGAAGGGCATACATCACTAAAGAAAGTGCGAGAGGACACATCATATTACAAGGAACATATGACATATACAACAGTTGCTCCCTCCTTGGCTGCTCTAACCAGACCATTAAAGTAGAATGCTCCCAAACTGCTGAAAGCAGTGTGTGGGGGAGAGGGGTTACGTTCTTGGCAGAAGTATGAGAATAACGCAATGTGGTCTGCTGGGTCTAGTGGAAGCTGTTGTGGTCCCAGCTGGAGATGGGATGTAATTTAATAGTCCCAGATGGAGCCTTAGGATGATTTGATACTTGAGGCTGGCTGCCAAGGCCTGCTTCAGTACATTCCTGCTTCAGCACAATGGGAAAGGAGTAGGTAGAGTACAATAAAGCGACCAATCTATTAGAAGATAAGCTGGGTGGAAAATAACACAAGCGTCCAGAATCCCCTAATCTTATGTTATATTGCTGTAGATGATAGGCTTTGGCAGTGACAACAGTGAATTCAAGAGCAGGGTTGTTTTGGTGCCTGAAACACCTGCTATGTGCATTAAAATGAAAGGCCTACCTCTTACCACGCAAAACAAATCGGGCCATTATAAGAAGTTCACTTGTATTTGAAAAAGGGTTTGAACAAATGTACCGTTGCTCTAGATTTATGCTGGGATAAATGGGGTCAATTATATCTGAACGCAACATCATACGTATGTGTGTAAGAGGAGAGAAGAATGTAGCTATTGTATTATATTCCCACGTGAATGACTTCACTCTGGAGATCAACTTGTAATTATGGAACACACATTCAGATATAGGGTTCTGATACCCTGATAGTGTGAATATTGCTTATCCAAGCATTTAGTGGCGGCAGAAAGAAGTGTTTGAACAGCGCGATTTTCCTACTATTGATGCTATTAGCCTGTTGCAATTACCCCCAAAATGCCCCTGTTGCCAAACAGTTATTATGATACAGTGATAGGGTTGCCAACCTCCAGGGGGTGGCTGGAGATCTCCAGCTATTACACCTGATCTCCAGGCGACAAAGATCAGTTCCCCAGGGGGAAATGGCTGCTTTGGCAATTGGACTCTTTGGCATTGAAGTCCCTCCCCTCTCCAAACCCCGCCCTCCTCAGGCTCTACCCCAAAAATGTCCAGGTATTTCCCAACCAGGAACTGGCAACCATATAGTGATCATGTGTTTTCTATTTGGGGGTAAGAAAAAAAAGTTTAACTGGCCCTGTGAAGACAGGAAAAGCCATTTTGTGTCAGCTTTTAGCTTAGCATCACTATTCTCCATTTTGAATGCCTAGAAACTGCTGCCTTGTAGTAGTGGAGGCCTAGCAGAGACCACGGATAACAAGATGCACCTGCAGCCTGTTGCCAGGCAGATGAGACCCGTTCAAGGCCGAGCCAACATACCAGCCTAATTGGAAGCTAGTTTCATCTGTGGGAAGTTGGGAGGGGATAATGATCTCAATCTTCACTCCAAGGGCCCAGTCCAGCCTGAACCATCTAGAGACTTCTCTGTACCACTGTTTCTGATTAGAAGTCATGGGTCATCTGACTAAGGTCCAGATTGCCATAAATTTAGCCATGCTCATTCTATGAAAAACTATCTTCATCACCTGAACTGCTTTAGCACGTTATTCTGCTCGACTACAGCAATGCCACAGTGCAAGGAACCAAGGCCTGAAGCAGCTTCGCTTAAGAGTAAGAAACTTTAGCTATGTAGTAGAGTTGTAAGTATATTTAGAAAGTCTTTGTTATTTTCTTTGCCAGTGTGCCTTTAAGATTACTGTACTCGCCTTTTAATTAATTTTGTTTTTTTTATTTCTTAATAAACCTTTTCATTTAAAAGGTGGTTTGAGTTGTTTGACCTGACTCGGTTACGTTACAACACGGCTGGGGCTCTAGAGAGGGCTGCCAGTCGTGATAGACCCATTGCTTTGAAACAGCATGTGGAATAATGTGACTCTTTTTTTCTCTCCCTTAAACAACAAGGTCAGTTGGCATCTTCAGGATATCCTTTGTTTAGAAAGCAATCTTAAGTAGGTTTAGTCATTGGGACTTATGCCCCGGAAACTGTTTTCAGGATTGCGCTGTTAGGATGGCTCACCCTAATTGTGGAGTTCAGGATAGGTGATGATATTTCCTTCTTTGACCCAGCATCACACTCATGCACTCAGCCTGATCTCTATTATCACCATTTTATTAGTGGAAAACCGAGGCCGAGTAGTTTGGATCACAACCCAGAAAGCTACTTTAGGAATACCCAATAAAGGTTTGCATGAATTTAGCTGTGGCTATTGACTCCCCCCATCCTTGAAATAGGAAGCTCCCATTCTCTATCATAAAGGCTTTGGAACCTTACCTGAGTTTTAAAGATAATTTATTTACTCTGCATTGGGGAAAAGACTAGGATTTGAGAAACAGAAGGTCCTTCAGGCACAAAGGACTAGTTATACAAGTCTCTGGAGTGTGGTTTTGCAAATGACGTCAGGATTTCAGCTCAGACTTTACAAACTCAGACCACCCAAATTTAAGGACCAATTTATATTTTGGATATGGATATCTATAACAGATTACTATCACTTAAGACCTCAAAATCCTATAAATTAAGAGTTGCCTGAAGAGCTCGTAGTTAACCTTCTAACGTTAGGGTTGCCAACTGGCCAGGGGGAAAATGTCCTGCCCTTTTAATAGAGGCTTAACGTGCAGAAATGGGCAGGAAGCTTTTCACCACCAAGTATTTGCTGCAGCTTAAGTCGACATTAAAGAGACAGCTAGAGAGACAAGTTTAAAACTTGGCAACCCTCCCTGTCGCTCTCAACTATTTGGGGCTGAGTCATAAAGATGATAAAATGCCATTTTGTAAGACCCTCACAATTTCGACCATGAAGAGATTAACAGTCTGAGATCTAATGTTTTTGTTTTGCTACCAAAAAAAAAAACAGAATAAGCACTGGTAGTGAAATTCTTTTGACATGCCTCACCTCTAAGATACAAGCTTAAACCAAAGCCAGACAGTAGCTATAGCCAAATTCTTGAGGAAAGACATTCTTGCTGCACAGAGGGGAAAAAGATAAATTGTCTCAGACATTGCAGGCCAGTGAGCTGAGATCACACAAAACTATCCAGATAAGAATAATTAAGGAACAGGAGGAAACCCTGAAACAGGAGCTCCAAGCTATTGAAGCAGGTCAATGCTTTTTAGTGCCTATGCTCTTAGAATGGACCTCTTCCTGAGAAGAAGTATGTTATCTTATTCAGTTAGACACCTACTAAGCAGGACTTACCGAAGTAAGTTCTCTCTTGAAGTGCTCCAATAAATTATGAAAAGGATGTGAATGTATATACAGTTTATTTTACATAATATATATGCATGTAAATGGTTACAAAATTCTAAAACACGTTATAAAGTTCAGACATTGTAAGTCTTAAACATGTTCATATATGCAAGCAATCTTAAGCAATCTCTATTCTTCTGTATGAGAGTTCAAACCTTAAACTAGTAATAATATTTCATTCAGGAAATAAAGCAGTTACAGAAATCTTGTAAAAAATGGTTGAATAAGATCTGATTTAGTTAAAAGCATCTTAATTCAAAGTACCTAGAACATCATAGAACATAAGACATACTTCACCTAGTCATGTCATTTGCAAACCTCCCCAGCACAGCAGGGCCTAGAGAGATCTGAAAAGTTCCTAATTCATGTTAAGGATATTTAAACCTTTTTGGTCCTCTAAGTGTTATTTTAGTATTTAAATGTCTTTGGTGTATGCAAAGGTTAGGGAAATCTCTGGTTCCATGAGTTCATGTCAGAGCTGAAGTCATGAGCCCTTGAAGCATATTTTCAGTCCATGCCAGGACTAAGTTCACGAAACCCTAGAGAAATCTCTAAGTGTTTTTAGCCTATGAAAGGCCTTTGATCTATGTTAAGATCAGGGAGATCTATATGTATGTGCATGCCATCTTTAGCTGTGTCAGAACTAGAAAGCTATGCAAAGCTTAAAGCCATTTGAATGTCAGAGTTCTGTGTAAGAACTGAGTGCAGAGGTTTCCCCATCAGCTAGAGAAACCTCTGACTCATGCTCAGAGAGTGTTCAGAATTCTCTCTGTTAGCAAGAGAAACTTCTGACGCATGCTCAGAGAATAAGCTCCTGGTCTCTTCAACTCTTTGAAAGGTTGAAGAGACCTCTGTAAAGGGAGATATAGGTTTTACAATCGCCATATCTGTTACGACTGGGAGGCCTATACAAGACTAGATAGATCTTAGTGAGAACTCATCAATCCCTGCTAGAATCAATGAGTTCTTAGTGTTTCCATTTCAAATATGGAAAGATCTAAACTCTTAGACTCCACACAAAGGTTGATGGATTCTAAGAGTCTCTATCTTATTCATAAGATGGAGAAGTCTGCAGGCATTCAGTTCAGATATCCAGTCCAACAAGGGCTGGCTATCTTGAAAAGAATCCTCCTTTTAGGGAGTTCTCCAGTCTCACAGGAAGACTTGTAAATGTTGGAGAAATCCACACAAAGACTGAATACTTACAGAGATCTCTTTAGGCAAAAAAGTCTTAACCCATATGGAAAGTCTGAGAGCCTCAATCCACGCAAGAATCAAGGCTCAAAGTCTTTACAACCCAGGTAAAGGATGGAGAGATCCATTCAAGTCAACGGGTATCAACTTATTAGGAACTCTAACTCCTGGCTAGGAAATTCCTCCTTATATACCTTTCAAGATCAGTATCCTTCTCTACCCTTGACGGTGCTTGGTAGGATCTGATCTTGAAATTGTTCCAGTGCATCAGCACTTTTCGAACTTCAAGCAGCAGCGTTGTTGCTCTCACCTTGTAAAGATTACCCGTTAGGTCATTTGCTGACCTGGCCATGTACTAAACAGTCAATTTATGGCTTTATGATCTTTTTTTTTTTCATGTTAAGAATACAGTTAATTTGACTCTCTTCTTATCTCTGAAAGACCTTCTTAACTTTAAAAGGACTTAAAACTTCATATAAAATCACATTGTGACATTTCATATAAAATCACATTGTGACATTTCATTACATCATTGCCCACAGTCAGAAAATGTTATCTAAGTACAGAGCAAAAGTCAGAAACACCTTGATGCTGCCTGCGTGTCAGTGGAGAACATCCTAGAAGCTTCCTCGCGGGCTTCAAGGACGTTCTGAATATCCTCAGAAACAAGCGCCTTTCTAAGAGGGCATTCAGTTAAGGACGGAACTGCTGCTCCCTGACTAAACATTTAAGCCGAGTCATTTCCTTTGAGAGTCAGGCTTCTGAAAAACCTGTTTTCTCCTTACATATGGAGTCTATATGGATTTCAAATGGGAAAATTCTATATTCTTTCTGCATTTGTGCATTTGCCCATGACACTATTGTGGTGGAACTTAAGAAGAAAGTCCCTTTAAAGTTCTTATTAATTTCAGTCTGGTTTGCCTCTTGAGATTTGTCATCTGTTCCTACTCATTTCAGAGCTTCTGGTTAACTGGTTTCAATTTAGTCTAGTCTCAGAAGAAGCTTGATTTTGTGATACAGTATCGAAATCCCTTCCTTAAGATGATCCTAATCTTTGGGCAGCCCTAACTAAAATAACTCCCTTTTTCTTAGCTCTGGCAGATTGATTTCATTTGCGTGTTTCTCTGGGGAATGGCTGCATTAAATCAAATTAAAAACAATCTCAGCTTTTAATAGGCCTCCTTCAATATAATGAACTTTGATTTTTTACAGCTGAACTTCATGACCATTATTTATCCTGACAGTGTCTTCCAAGCAATAAAGGGAGGTAAAACTTGAAAGGTCCTACGTTGAGGTGCAAAGCACATTTGAGTCTGATGCCTTCTCATCTTTCCCATGACATGAAATATAAAAATGGCTTGTTATTGTGTGTCAATATTCAGTGCTCTCACACATAATGGTTATGACCATTGCTATTGCATCTTACATGAAATAATCCTGAGTAAAATCGCTATACACAGGAGACAGTTTATAGACTTCAGAATATTTCTGATGGAAAACAATGCAATCCAGCGCAGAGTGACTCCGCTGTTATTCAACTGATCTTGCTGACTGTTACAGTGCAATTCTATGTACACTTACTCAGAAGGAAATTCCCCTTTGTTCAATGGAGCTTTCTCTCAGGTAAGTGTGCATAGGATTGCAGCCTTAGGAATCATTCATAAATGCAGCTACATTGCTACTCAGTGATTCACAGTTAGGGTTGCCAGGTCCCTCTTTGCCATCAGCGGGAGGTTTTTTTTTTGGGGGGGGGACTGAGGAGGGCGGGGTTTGGGGAGGGGAGGGACTTCAATGCCATAGAGTCCAATTGCCCAAGCGGCCATTTTCTCCAGGTGAACTGATCTCTATTGGCTGGAGATCTGTTGTGATAGCAGGAGATCTCCAGCTACTACCTACTCATCACTACCTGGAAGTTGGCAACCCTATTCAGAGTTGAGTGTGTGAACTGGCTCTGTCTAAAATCACTGCCTAGAATGATATGCAGGTTCCCCGTATGTGGCCTTTAAGGGACCATGGCTTTATTCCCATACACCTCAACACTTCATACTGCCAAGTGACAAACATGCACATGAGAACTAGCTTTGTGGGTTTACGAAGGGCCATAGCAATCCATCCTGAGACTCAAATGGCTTCAGATCCAAAGGGAGCCTCAGATCCACTCTGAAATTATTATTGATTCATGGATTAATGAAGTGCAGTGATAGAATATGTGGGATTTATTGCCATTTATTGCTTCGGTAGGTATAAACATGGAAGGCAGTGTTCAGTAAAAATGGACCAGATAGACATACAAAGTCTTCCTAATATGTCCCCTGTCCAAGCATTTGGGAAGTGTCCCTCCTCTGTACAATGTATTCCTCAAATTGAGACCCTTGAATGCTCATTCAAAAGGGGGGAGAGACATTGAGCTCAAAGGAAGAATGTCCTCTGCATCCAGTTGTGGCTTTTGTGCTCCCTCACATTATAAAGAGGTGATCATCATCTCAAACATTTTTATCCCACACTTCTAAGGAAGGGCAGTAACATCAGCATGTTGTAGAGAGCCAGCGTGGTATAGTGGTTAAGAGTGGTGGACTCTAATCTGGAGAACCAGGTTTGATTCCCCACTCCTCCACATGACTGGTGGGCTCTAATCTGGTGAACCGGGTTGGTTTCCCACTCCTACACATGGCTGACCTTGGGCTAGTCACAGTTCTCGTAGAGCTCTCTCAGCCCCACCTACCTGACAAAGGTGTCTGTTGTGGGGAGAGGAAGGGAAGGAGATTGTAAACCAGTTTGATTCTCATTAAAAGGTAGAGAAAATCAGCATATAAAACCCAGATCATCTTCTTCTTGTCTTTCCCCCCAGTTTATCCTCATAACATTCCTGTGCAGTAGGTTACTCTGAGAGTATATAACTAGCTGACATATCAGCCAGAAAGCTTCATGGCCAAGTGAGGTTTTGAACCCAGGTCTCCCAAGCTGTAGTCTGGTGCTCTAACCAACATACCACTTAATGGATGCTTAGGGGAGGGATTCCCCCCTTCCTTCAGCCATGGAACAGGGGAAAGGAATTAGCCTCAAGGGAATCATACACTGTGATAGCTGCCAAGGCCAATTCCTTTCCCCTGTTTCCTGGCCAAGGCTGAAGGAAGGGGAAAAAACTAGGCATCTGAAAACTGATCTCTGGCTTGCTGAAGGATAGCATTGATTAATTGCTCTGTTACCCAGGATATTTCTTGGCAGCATAAATGTAGTGTGCATGCACAGCCATTGCCCCCAGCCAGCTTTTAGAGTCTGAGGGAGTAGCAGGGCAGAAGGTCATTAGAATCATGCATTAGTGTGTGTAGGGTCAGATGGTCTCTACCCTGTCCTGATCACCCTCTCCCACACATTCCCCTCCCAGAAAAGCATTGTGGAAGTCTGCATGGGGAAATACCACATAAGTATGTCCACGTATGGACTTCCATTGTGCCTAACTGGGATGTGTGAGAGAGAAAGGGTAGGTAGGGCAGGGTATATAGGGTTACCAGGTCCCTCTTCGCCACTGGCAGGAGTTTTTTTGGGTGGAGCTTGAGGAGGGCGGGGTTTGGGAAGGGGAGGGACTTCAATGCCATAGACTGCAAGTACCAAAGCGGCCATTTTCTCCAGGTGAACTGATCTCTATCAGCTGGAGATCAGTTGTAATAGTGGGAGATCCCCAACTAGTACCTGGAAGTTGGTAACCCTAAGGGTATATGAAGTGCTATCTCCTGCTTGTAGTGAGGAGAATTGGCAGAGCTTTCTGCTGTCAGTAGAAACCAATAAGTTTATGTTGTGTTTCATTTTTAAAACCCAATACACAATATAGTATGAATAATGCATGCTAGACTAACAATTAACAGTCAGCAAGGGTTTTTATTTTTCACAAGAGGGAGTGTAGGAGCAGTTAATGATAGATCAGGAATTAATAGCTAGGTCCTTTCCTGCGTCTCACTGATCTAGGATTTCCTCAGGTCCAGTTAGGGTTCCCAGGTTGTTAACGGTTGCCCTAGGAGAATTTAAGGAGTTGGGACTACTGTGGCATCATGGGATGCTCTAGAATTTTTTAAAAAACTGTATGATTTCACCATAGAGTTTTCGTAAATCCTAGAGCATCCTATGACATCACTTCTGGTTTTCAATGGAAGTGATGTCAGTGCTCTCCACTTTCCCCATTCCCTCCCATTGGTGCATCAGTCACCAGTGGGCAAAAGCCAGGTTGGTGGGAGACCTGGCAACCTTAGGTCTAGTAGGGCCTCAAGGTTGGGCTCTGCTCCAGTTCTAAGTACCAAAAGCATTTGTATTACCACTCCCTAACAGCTTTTCTTGATTTCTACAAATCCCTGCCTAACGGGACAGCAAATGCTTTGCCCACAAATTTCCAGGCTCAGTCCTTGGCCTCTGCAACTGAAGGACCTCAGGTGATAGAAAAGACCCTTGTCTAACTGAAACTCTGAAGAGCTGTGACTGGTCAGAGCAGTAAACAAGAGTAGCCGGTGATTAGAACCACTCGTTTTCCATGCAAGGCCAGATGGTCTCTACCCTGTCCTACCTGCTCTGTCTCACACTCATCCCAGATAGGCACAGTGGAAGTTTGCAAGTGGACATGCCACACAACAGGTATGACTAAGTGTGCACTGCCATTGTACCTAAGCTAGATGGACCAGTGGTATGACTCCATGGAATCCACAAAAAAACCAGGAGCATTTAGAAAATCTGCATCAGGTGCAGCAAAAAGGGCAATGGAAAAATGGACAGTAACATCATACAATGTAAAATCGGTTGTAGCTCCAAACTTTGTGGTACCTTCACAAAGATGTTTGTCAAAGCTTAAGTTAATGGAAGTGTACTTGAGGTCTACTTTGTCTTGTGAACAGGCTTGTATTTATATCCTGCCTTTTAGTTTATATAAACCCTCCTAAGTCAGCAGACAGGAGGAGGCACAGAGGCAGAGAAGATGTGTGGCTTCTCCTGATAATCAGTGTTAGAACTAGGAAGCAGCATCAGAAATAAATGCCATTGCAAAACCAGGCTAAAATTTCAAAATTTCCTCTCGCATTCAAATTTCATTTGAAGCTTTACATCTAGAGTTTCCCTCCCTTTTAACTGACATCCAATCTGTCTCTTTCCTTCTCCTTCTTTGTCATCCAGGGCATGAAGAAGCAGACATCTAGCCAACAGTTAAACCATCTAATTTGCATTTAGCACTGAGGGGAAGAAAGTACAGAGGAAAAGAACCCATCATTTACATTTAAATGAACACATTTCCCCCAGCTTTTTAAATTTGAGCCTCAATGAGAGCGTACAATTATACAACAACCAATTATATTTTTTGGCATCACCATAATGTGAAATAGTTCAAAAAATCATACATTCTAATGCATTCAATGTTAGTAAACTTTCCGTTTGTGAAGCCTTCTCAAGGGCTTCCACTTTAGCTAGTATAGATATGTAGGTGTCTTGCGGTAAAAAGCAACTAAAATGAAGCCAACTGATCAGTGGGTTCCCCCACCTAAATAGCCACCATCAGGCTAAATAATAGCCCTTAAAAGTAAGTTAAATGAGATTAATTTTGTAAGAAAAGGTATTTATATTTTCATTCATCTAGAAGGGGATTTAACTTTTAAACTCAGAGACAGACATAACTTTAGTCACATAGAACTGCTCTTTCCATAGAGTATTGCAGGGCTGTAAATGCTGTTCAAATTAGTGAAGATTGCTTCAGTGAAGCAGTTAGACTGGAGTCTTATTGCTGAGGACTTTTGAAAGAAATTAGCCACTGCCTGGAAAGCATTAGTGAGACGTCCTTTAACATTTAGTCTGATCCTACTCCCTTTGAAGTCAATGGACAACCCTTCATTGTACCTATATCTCCAGTTGGATCGTGGTCATGCCCTTTATCTTGTTGTAGTTCCACAGCAGGTCCCTTAAGGCTGTGGTATAGTTGGTGAACTTTTACGTCTCTCACAATATCTTAAATGTTTCCTGTACTCACTGGACTCTCCTGTTACAATTCTCTAGTCTTTCCAGAGGTGTTCACCTACCTTCTAAAACTAAAGTAGGACAAATGATATCTGACAGTGGTAAAATTGCTAAGGATGTACATTCAGGTACTACCTAATCAAAATCTTAGCCAAACCCTGCACTCATTAACCCTACAAGGGAAACTAATTCAATTTAAATTTCCACTGAACTTCAGACCTGAACTGATTCGACTAGTTTTGGCTCTTTTTCTGGCGGCACCACAACATCTGTGACTGCCCTCTGCTTTCAGTCTCCATTTCCGCTTGTTGTCTTTAAAGATTCTGTTTCCCTGAAGCAACAAGGGGAAAGACGGGGAGGGGAGGGGATGATTTGGCAGATATGTACTTGACAAGCATGCCGGCTAACCCAAAGCTTGGCCCTTGTTAGTATAATCTCTGACTGGTGTTTCTGTGCACAGCATTTCCCCCAGTCACTAGTACAGGTTCACTAGTTCAAGTCGGGCTATTCTTGGTGAGTAAGGTTGCCAACCTCCAGGTACTAGCTGGAGATCTCCTGCTATTACAACTGATCTCCAGCCGATAGAGATCAGTTCACCTGGAGAAAATGGCCGCTTTGGCAATTGGATTCTATTGCACTGCAGTCCCTCCCCTCTCCAAACTCTGCCCTTCACAGGCTCTGCCCCAAAAACCTCCTGCCGGTTTTGAAAAGGACCTGGCAAACCTATTGGTATGAGCCTGCTAGTATGAGCAGGAAAATGCCTTACTTGCCGCCAACAAAAGCATGGTAGAATCAGTGGGTGAGCGAAGGCAAAGATTTTTGGGACTAAGCCTAATTTTCCCTGCCAGGAACTCACCTCCCATATGCCTGGCACAAGATGAAGAGGAAGAGCAAGAAGAAGGAGGAGGAGAAGAGGAAGAGGAGGAGGAGTTGGTTTTTGTATGCCAACTTTCTCTACCACTTAAGGGAGACTCAGACTGGCTTACAAGGTCAACCAGCTGGCTTCATGTGTAGGAGTCAGCTGGGTGACCTTGGGCAAGTCACAGAGATCTCTCAGCTCCACCTACCTCACAGGGTGTCTGTTATGGGGAGGGGAAGGGAAGGTGATTGTAAGCCAGTTTGAGTCTCCCTTAAGTGGTAGAGAAAGTCGCCATATAAAAACCAACTCTTCTTCTTTAGGGAAAGAGGCAAAAGCTTTGTCGGTATTCTGTATTGGGCATGAAGGGCTGCTATGCAGCTGGGAAGGGCAAAGAGTTAGGGCCGTGTACACAGCGGAAGGGTAAGGCACACTTCCTCCTCCTTGTAAAAAGGATCACAACTCCAAGAAGGGCATAACATGGGCTCAATTCTCTAAAGGTACATTTGACCCTGCCCATTGTGCCAACAGGGAATCACACAAATTTTTAAATGGGACTGAGAAACGCAAACTTGTTTTGCACTTCTTACCAGACTTATGGTGTGTCCACCACATTGTGATGGTGAGGGGAAGAGGTGTTTATTTTCATTTCAAAAACGTCATTCATTTTTGTTAGCTATTTTTGTTAGTCATTATGATGTCCATTATTTTTTCTGACTGTAACTCCTTGTTTTCTATCTACATTACATGAAATTCTCAAGGACTGTACTTATCATGCAGAGGACCCCTGCCTAAATTTCACCTAGGTGTGAGAAGTAATTTAGTTTTCTAGGCAATGAAAGGCAAAAGGCACGCCAATTCAATCCAACACAGAGAAATGAATGGCGTTCTTTCATTTATTGTTATTTCCATTGTCACACTAGCAAATGCTGCTTTTTTGTTCATATTTTCATTCATTTGGAAATGGATTCACATCTCTCCCCTATTGGTGTATACATTTGCGGAATTAATGCATCTGATCCAGCACACCCCCTGACAATTGTTCCAATATTTGCTAGGTATCATGACAGTCAATATGAATGTTTCAGCTATGAAAAATCCCTTGCCACGTTGCAATTCTTTGGATATTTTAAAAATTTGGCAGCCATTTTCTGTATCGTATCTCTTTAGCCAGTATCAGAAAAGCTTTTATGTGTGCATGCCCTCGGTTTGGTGGATCTCTTTATGCAGTGATTTTTTTTAAAAATCACCGTACAGAGGTTAAAAAAATTACGAATCCAGCCAAGTCTTTATTTAGATGCTGCTTCCTAGCTTGGCTGTTTTCCCAGCCTCTCCTCCACATTCAGTAAGGAATTTTGCGGCAACCAACCATTTTTCCAGCTCTGCTTCATACTACTTTGTCCCTTTTAGTGTTGAATGTTTCTGTATGCTATTACCTTGCATTCATAGAAACAGCTGTTCTATATTACTCTCACTTAATACTCCCTGTTGTAATAGCTGGGGTAAAAGTTAAAATTAAGATGAAGTTACTTAAAAAGGTGGCCCTTCTAAAAATCCTCATCAGTTGGAAGAATCTGATATGAAAAATAATGCTGCATGAAATGATTCTGGACTTTAGTCTCTAGAAGGTGTCGTTGTGCAGGAAGATTCCGCCAACAGAGGGAACAATTGAGCTTTATATTCTCTCTTATAGTTGGGTTGGAATTGGTTCATATTGATTTGTTTTCTATCATAAATATTTTTCTAACTGTCATTGGTTGAGACAATCTCTAAAATCTCTGCAAAGGAATCACATTTACAGGCCTTGAACTAATCGGGGTTGGCATGAAATAAACATGAAGGAATACCAGTAGTGTTATTTATTATTCCTATAGTATCTCCAATACTACAAAATGCTTTACAGTTCTTATCTTGCTCGTGCTAGGATTGCAATAGTGCATTAGTAATCTCAGACTGCAAGCAGGAGCTTGACTGGTCCCACAATGGTTGCATAGGGATTTGGACCCATTTCTCCCAAAGTGAAACCCAGCCCTCCAGTAGACTACACTAATTTCTTGCTAATAGTGAAAGTGGGTATTTAAAAGAAGCACATGTATGTGAGCAGATTTGCATTGCGTGTTTGTACGAACCCAGGAGTATGTTTTAAGGAACCAATTTTCAGGCCATAGGCTGTAATGCCATATAAATTTGGGAAGAGGGAGTCACAAAAATTGTGTTCCGAAGTGGTGTTATTTTGACAGAGAGGCACGCTACAAATATATGTTAATAGTCAAACAAAGTTCACTTTTATGGAGCCATTTAATGAGGCACTTGCATTTGTTTGGCATCCGTTAATTTCTTTATGGTAGGCTGAACCGAAGAAATGCTCTGCAGCAGGTCATTCTCCACAGACAGTTTGTTTCATTGCTTTGATTTTATTGCAGCCATTGATGAGAATCCCGGTTCCTTAAGTGTGACATTGGAGCTGGATTAGCACTTCAGACCCTCAGTTACAAGTTCGAAATATTTATGGCTTGGCACCATCCAAAATATGCACATGTCATCGGATAGAAATGAACACTGGGGAACTTCCCTCCTACTGAGCATGTGCGCAGAAGTTCTGCCCAGCAACCGAGCAAAACCTTCTCCCTCTTTTCAATCAGCGGATCTTCCTGCTTGCTAGAAAATAAGCACAACTCATACAGAGAACAAAAGAACACTGGTCCACTCAGTTTGCTACTATTCCCAACAGCCCCCTTTTCTCTGCCTTTCATTTTTGAGTGCAGGCAGGTCCATGAAACCCACAGCTTAGTAAAAAAAATCGAGACTGAAGACAATATAATGGAGGACTTGCCAACTGTAGGTTGATATATTTGTCAATTGAAGGTTGTATGTTGGTGTGTAGTTATAAATTATATATTGATCTTTAAGGCAGGAGAATCGCTATGTTTTCAAGGCTTGGAATATGGTAGGTTGGTAGGGCAACAATCTTAAAGTCCAAAGGGAATTTACCAGACCGAAACCAGGTCAACATGACGTAATAGCTTCTGTCCCTTCAGCATTGATATAGAAGCAGACATTTTGTCAAATGCTGTTTATCTTACCTGTGCAACTCTGCAATATGTGAGATGTGGGGAGCTGTTACAATTCAAATTGTGTAACTTTTAGCAATTACTTCTAAGAAAGAAGGCAAAATATAGCAAACAAATGTTACAGAAACAGTAGGTATTCGGATCCAGCCCATTTTAAACAAGAATACAGTCAAAAATAGACAAACCATCAACACAAATCCATCATGTGATAATATATAGTATACAGTTTTACAATCTGCAATATGAGCATCAAAATAACATTGGTAGTACCATGTTGCTATTAGAACAAAATGGGCCATACCCTCTTATTTCTATTTAAAAGTAGGTATTCCAGTGTTGGTTGATTTGACCGATAGGTTTGTCTCATCAGTACCCAAGAGAAAGGAAATTAAAAACAGAAATAGAGCAATGAAGGATTATTTTAAGTTTTACCCTTCCACGGATACTTTGTCAGAGGTTAAGGTTATAAAAATACTGTGGATGACACTGGTTGAATCCAAAGTAAAGGCTTTCCTCTGGGAAAATTTGCAAAGGTCCAATAAGCTGGATTCATACCCATGATTAAACTTTATCATATAATACCGTGAAGCTGCTTTAGAATTAGTTATAAATGAGAGATCATGTTGAATAAAATTATCATGTGCTCTATTCTTAAATTTCCTTTTGGCAGCATCAAGCATCTTTTCACAAATACAGTCACTGAAAAACCATGACATATCTGTGGACATTTTTGCCACAGACCAAATCAATTTGAGGAAATTAATGCAGAGTTGTTAGAGCAACAAATCATAGGTAACCTGTCCACACACAGAAGCGGTTGTTTAATCCAGTGGTTGAATAAGTGTAGGTGAGTCTCTTTGGATACAAGTAGAAATGATAGTTAAGAGCCAGTGTTGGGAACTAGGCAGTGGTGTATCTTTTAGCATTTCACAGATGCAAATGGGGACACACTTCCAAATGTGTACCTGGTGTGTGGCCAGGTAGCCCAGGAGGTGTGGTCCACAGTTCTAACTACATTATTTTTCATTGCATAAAGCAATGTAAAGAGTCAAAAGGAAGTTCTGATTTAAAATTCAATGGAATTTCTTAGAAGAAAAGATTTGTCATTTGTTATTTCATTTATATCTGAATGAATTAAGTAAACTGCAAAAAGAGAATCTGAGAAGCAGATTGCTAAAAGCACCACAACAAATAATAAACATTTCTAAATACATCCAGAGCAGGAAACCAGCCAGAGAAGCAGCGGGGCTTTCGGATGAGTAAGAAATAAAGGGATTGCTAAAGGAAGCTGGGGAGATTGCAGAGAAGCTCCATAATTGTTTTGCTTCTGTGTTTACTATAGAAAGTGTGGGACCACAGCCACTATTTTCAAGAAGGGAGTCTGAAGAACTGAGTCAAATCGAGCTGATGAGAGATGAAATTCTAGAGCTACTGGAGAAATTAAAAACCAGTGACTCTCCAGGTCTTTACACCTTAGGGAATTCTGATGTGAGATTGTTGATCTACTAACCCATATATGTAACTTATCACTAAATTTTGCCGCTGTACCAGAAGACTGGAGAGTAGCAAATGTTACACTGATTATTAAAGGAGGTCCATAGGAGTACTAGGAAATTACAGGCCAGTTAGCCTAATGACTGTCCCAGGCAAATTAGTAATCAAAGACAGAATTATTAGGCATGTAGAGAAACAAAGCCTGTTGAGGGAAGTAAGCATGGCTTCTGCAAAAGGAAGTCCTGCCTCACCAACCTGTTAGAATTTTTTGAGAAAGTGAACAAGCATGGAACTTTCTGGCCTATGTTTTTATCTTAATGACTGCATATTTTATGTACTTTCTGTAACAATTGTAATATTACTTATGCCATTAAAGGTTTCATTCATTCATTCATGTAGGCAACGGAGACCTGTTAGACATTATATATCAATCCTAGTGGGACCCCACTGCTTATTATCCTCCATTGTGAGAGCTGTCCTTTTATTCCCACTTTGCTTCCTGTCATTTAACCAATTTTTAATCCATAAAAAGAACCCATCCTCTTATCCCATGATTCCTTTACTCAGGAGTCTTTAGTGAGGTACTTTGTCAACAGCCTTTTACTGGTATCCCAAAGAATCCTGACTCTCACTTGGCTACCCAACTATATCTGAAAAATTCTGGTGAAGTATTTTTCAGATACATATTCGAACCAGAAATATCTGAGCGTGTTTCCCTACATATAGTGCCCATTTCAATCCTCAGCTCAGGACATATCGGCATAGGAAATTACTCTTAGATGCCTACACATAGAGTGAGAGAAATTGTACTACTCATCTAAGGATATTTGAGATCTGTGAAGTACTTTGAGCACACTTGGAAAGTGCTTAATTATTACTATTAACATTAAATGACTACTTGTATCTGCTTAAATTCCCTCTTCTACAAATGAAGGTATGAGGTAAAATTGCAAAGGTAACATGAAACAGAGATTTTTATTCTGGAATGTATGTTTGGCATGATAATGCACTGGCTTTTGTTTAACAAAATTCAACCCAGTGGGGCCAGGGCCCCAAAAGGTGGGTTATGTACCTGAAGGCATTACCACTATTATCTTTGTTCTTTTCGTTTTGTTTTCCTTGCTTAAGTGCATTTTTAAAGAAGAAAAAAGAGAGAAGTTGTGTAGAAAGGAAAGGGGGGCAAAAGGAGAAAAATCACATAAAGAAAATGAAAAAGTCAAATATATACAGTACAAAAAAATACGAAGTGGGCACCACTTTGGACACATTGGCTAAAGATGGGTGCCAAGGCTGAAACGGTTGAAATCTGACGAGGCTGATTGTAACAAAGGGCTTTGGACTCAATGCATTCTCTCGCTGGACTTGAAACTAGTTCATAGGGCAGCGTTTAAGTTACCATATATAAGATGAATATAACCATAAAGCTAGCCTGCCTCAGTGGGGGTGACAAGATGATTGTAATTTAAGTTAATGAGAGACCCAGTGGGGAAGAGGGGCAGGAGGGTAGCAAAAATAGACTGCGGTCCAGCAATCATAGAAACGATCCCTAGTAGCAAAGGTAAGTTACTGTTAATGGCTGCGCAGAACTAAACTGGTCACCAGGATTGAAAGCCTTTGGTGGAAAAAAGCTATTTTTGTGTTCAGTCTCTTTAAGACAAAACGTGTTCTGGCTGCTCAGCAGTTCATGTCATTAATACCGAGTACTGTAAGTTTCCAGTAATACTGAACTCTTGGTGACCCTCACAGACAATAATTGTTTTAGCATAGGATTGACAATAACAGCAACATAACTCCCTAAAAATAAGCACGAGACCAAAATACATTTTAACCTTGGAGACCTATGCATGTTAAAAAAAAAAAAAAAAAAACATTGTCCCTTGTGTTGTTCCATGATTAATAATATACATTGGGGTAGTCGCAGGGGAAAATAGATTTCCCCCCCCAAAAGATTTAAAAATGTCTCATGTTCTAATCTGTAAATTGGCAAGGAGCCAGGCTGCCATAGTAAGTAGATTGTCCCTGACTGAGAATCTGTTAGCAGTTATACCGGCCTCCATTATGGCCACATCCAATCAGGAAATTCTCCTGGGCAAGGACTGCTGAGATGAATAGGAGTGGCATGATTACACCGCTGTAAAACAGTCCTTATTCATTTCAATGCGCAAGAGAATGTCATGGTTGAAATGGTCGAACGGAGTCACTTTCTGGGCTAGCTGTGGGATGGTGACCATTGCCTTCCCAACCCACTTAAAGCTATGGGGTTTATCTAGAATGCCCCATATATTGCTAGATACCTCTAGGGATTTTACTGTTTTCATTGCAGACATGATTACTCTTTGGTAGTTCAGGGACCGAATCTGAAACAGGTGGATGAGAAGTCTGTGGGGCATGACTTTCCAGCCAAGCATCCAGCAGCAGCATCACAGAGTGGACCACTGCCCGTACAGTCTTCTCAACAACTGTGAAAAACAAAAAGAGAGCAATCCTGAAAGGGGGGTAGAAAGAAAGGGAGAAAGAAAAAGCACTTTTCGCAACTAAAATTGGAAAAAGAGGGGGAAATGCCCCATTGAAAATAGCAAGGCTGCGCCACCAAAAAAGGTGAGGCAGCCCCGCCATTGCTCAAGGGGGGCGTTCCTGGGGCGAAAGGGCTGTGGAAGCTGCCTAAAGGCAACTCCGCCCCTGGGAACGCTCCAGGAAGGCCCCCCCATGCCCCTTCTGGGAAAGCCCTGTTGGCTGCCATGCCCCTTCTGGGAAAGCCCAGAATGGCTGCCACTTTATTCCATGATAAGGTAGCACCTATTCCGGTGTGCGGTCACACCGGCTCCAGATGAGTTTTGTCCCCCCTTTAGGAATGGGCTCAAAGCCATTAAAAGGTACCAACATAGTCAGAAAACCTACAGTACTAAATGACTCAGAAATTCCTCAACAAAACCAAACTCAGTAGACATGACTAGGGAATTTAACACACATGCTTGAGAGCAGAGGTACACCTATGGTGCCAGAACATATCAGACTCCAAGATGCTATATGCCTGGTGTAGTGGTTAAGAGCAGTGGACTCTAATCTGGAAAACCAGGTTTGATTCCTCAATCCTCCACATGAGCAGCAGACTCTAATCTGGTGAACCGGGTTGGTTTCCCCACTCTTACACATGAAGCCTGCTGGGAGACCATGGGCTAATCACAGTTCTCTCTAAACTCTCTCAGCCCCACCTACATAACAAAGTGTCTGTTGTGGGGAGAGGAAGGGAAAGTGATTGTAAACTGCTTTAAGACTCCTCAAAGGTAGAGAAAAGTGGGGTATAAAAACCAACTCTTCTTCTTCAACACCCTCCCAAAATCTCTGTAGCCTGAAGCTTCAGTTCATATATTCCGGCACCAAAGCGCTACATGATTTGTTTTTAATTTTGTATAATTCATTTATTAAGTGACTCTTTAAAAACGAAAAAGGAATGGAGTTCTTCTAAGTAGCCAAAATAGCCCTCCTTTTTAAATACTAAAGAGGAGAAGATATGTTCACTTCTTAGGCAGCAGAGAGGAAATTCACTTTTTCCGATCGGATGAAAGCTGTTTAGAAACCCAGAATGAAAGCTGGCTTGGCAGCTTTGTCAGACATAACATGCTATTATAGAACAGCATTTCCTCCAGTTCCAGTCAGAAGAAGCTGAAGGCGACAAATTCTAAATATAGATAGTAAAGTCTACAAGATTCTACAGCTTTTTTGATTAAAAGCATCTCAAAATTTCTGAAATAGTCTTGCTGTCACTATGTTTCAAATCTTGCCATCTTTAAATGAGCAGTATTTTTTTAATCTACAAAGGAATTAACTTTCCTTTTTCAAAACTTGCCATGCTAAAAAGTTATCCCTATGGGTCAGGGGGAGAAAAACATTATTTTGTTTCTCCATTTTACCCACCTGGATGGAGTCAACCTAATAAACAAAGTAAAGTTCTTGTGTTGGTGATTAATAGGGATTACAAAACTATTGGCATTATTAGTCCTGCGAATAGTAGTCTTCAGAATTTTCCCTAAAACATCCACCTCCACGAATTGGAAAATGTAATGGAATATTTCCATGAGGCCAGATGTGAGCCATATGGTGACCTACTGTTATAGGCGTGAGCAATAAGACTTGGCTCAATCATGCTGGATAAAGTGCCCCAGTGGAAAGGATATCATCAGGTGATTATGGTATATGATCAGAGAAGATTTCTGGAACCTAAAAGTCACGAAAGAGTTGTTTGAGTGCCTGCCTAGATCATGGGCAGAACAATCCTGAGGGGGGATAGTTAGGGGTCACCTGGTCATGGCTCAGCCACACTGCCTCCTGAGAGGCTTCCTGGCTCGGGAAAAAAAAGAAAAACGACAATCTGCACAAAACCCGTGAAACTCTTCTATTGAGTTTCATGGGGCTATGCCAGCTATTTTGTAGGTGCAAGTAGCTGCCTGCAAAAAGAGGGCATTCCCAGGTTGATAGGGCTTTGGGAGCTTTGGGAGTTGTTTGAGTGCCTTCCTAGATCATGGGCAGAACAATCCTGAGGGGGGGTAGTTAGGGGTCACCTCTTCATGGCTCAGCCACACTGCCTCCTGAGAGGCTTCCCGGCTCGAAAAAAAAAGAAAAACGACGATCCGCACAAAACCCGTGAAACTCTTCTATTGAGTTTCATGGGGCTATGCCAGCTATTTTGTAGGTGCAAGTAGATGCATGCAAAAAGAGGGCATTCCCAGGCTGATAGGGCTTTGGGAGCTGTCAGCTCCACCCCTGGGAATGCTTTGGGAATGCCCCCCATTGACGCCAATGCAAGGCCTTGTGCTAGAAAAATGCTGCTAGGGAGGCAGCTTCAGCGCTTGAGGCTTGTGCTGCCGTGTGACTCCCTGGTGCTGGCGTAAGTGCCCCTGGCACCAGCGTCCGTGCCCACTTAGCTAAAACAAATGGCACTTACACCAACATAGGGGTCATGCTGGATCCTAAGCAGCTCCAGCCGCCCCCTTTAGGATTGGTCAGTTAATCTTTCTGATTTGGCAGAGGAATGCTGATATTTGTTCATGTTCACTGTTGACAGGATGTTTGATAGTAGCTGAGGCCTCGACAATACAGTGCAGAATCAAATCTTGTGAACACCTGAAAAATTACAACAATAACACATGCTAGAAGTCTCCTTTATATCATTGTTGGGCTAGTAATTCATAGATCATGGGATTGAGGTTCAAATTCATACTCCTGTACTCCAGTTACTACAATAAGGAATGGAATTGCAGAATTTCCCGCCTCAAGCACTTCACCAGCCCCCCTCCCATATGGCTTCTTGGAAACTTGTGAGAATAATTTGATTCCAGAGAATGTTTGTTATTTTTATTTCATTAATCTATTTTATTCTCCATATTCTGTTGCTTCCTGCAGATTTTATGACTGACTGCCACTCTTTGACTTATCTCTTCTGCTCCTTTAAATTTTATCTTAGTTTTTGCTCTTTCTGGGACTAATGTTTTAGATTTTGTTAAATGTGATCTTTTAATTTCAAAATTAAATCTCCAAAATAAATTAACAAAAGGAAACGTCCCCGTAATATCTCGACTCCTCCCCCTTTCTCTTCAACATCCAACTATAGGAAAGGATTGAGTGTGTTCCAAGGTTTATTCTCAGTTCATGCAGGGTAATGAAGAAGCCCCCAAAGCCTGACCCGCATCTCACATGAAGGAAATGTGCATTTGGAACATGTCCCAGAAATGTCTAAAATTCATCAGCATTTTACAACTGACAAGTCAATCTGGAAAGAGTTCTGTGAACATGGATAATTTGAATCCTAGATGTTAACAAATAATGATCTGGTCCAGTGTATGAAAATGGCTGAAGTGCAGGGATGTAATCCTGATAATATATTAAAATTCTGGCAATATTATATTAATATAATATTGTTTTATAGTTGAACAACTGAGACTGAAAGATAGTGAC
Organism: Euleptes europaea; assembly: GCF_029931775.1. Classification (NCBI taxonomy): domain Eukaryota; kingdom Metazoa; phylum Chordata; class Lepidosauria; order Squamata; family Sphaerodactylidae; genus Euleptes; species Euleptes europaea. Next base: position 77,478,826 of record NC_079317.1, read on the forward strand.
ATCCAAGACAAAATCAGGAACAGAGGTAGGGATGGGAGCTGAAGACATGTTTCCAGGTCTTGATTCCAATATACTGTAGATATCCAAAATGTACAATTTGTATAAAGCACAAGGGATATTGAAGAGCCTTTACTCTTGCACGTTTCAATGCCTTACCTTCAGCTCTCCTGGATGGCAGGTATCTCCGTACTCCCTTTCATCAACAACTATGCCCATGCAAAACAGAGAAAGTGGAAACAATAGAACATGTTCTTCTGCAATGTCCCTTCTACAATGACATAAGATTGCAGTACATTCTCCCCATATTGTCATCCTTTCCTGGGAGATCAGAAGAAGCTAAAGTTTCCCTTCTCTTAGCAGACTCCTCTCGGGAGATAACCATTCAAGTAGCCAAATTTTGCCTCCGGTCTAGTGGGATTCGTAAATGGCTAATTGAAAACCTTTCCCCACAGAAGAGCTTTCCTCCTCTTCTTCAAATCATCCCTCCCAGAATCATCAACTTTCATTATTTTTATTATTTTAACCTAACTTTGATTTTTATTTGAGCTTATTGTATTAAAATAAAACTTGATTGATTGATTGATAAAGCACAAGGGAACTCTTAATTTGGAAGTACACATGCAGCAGTGAACAGCAAGCTCAAGCAAAGTACTAGGAGGGACACTTTTAGATCGGTGGCAGATATTCTTCATGACCTATTCCGGTCTTTCCACTGGAAGTAATCTTTCTCTGGCTGATCTTGCACTTGTGTAAATATTCATACCAGTAAAAATGTAATATTGCTGAGTCCACATCTCCAGCTTGGGTTGTCTGCATATTGTTATGGCTGTTGAGATACATCACTCATTCCTCCGGAAAAGCCTGTTTTCATAGTAATCTAGTTACTAAGCAATATCTCAGGTGCCACTGTGGTGGGAACGCACATCCCAGACAGATTGTAATGACTGCTGACACCAGGCCAGCTATCTCCTCGTCCCATATAAAAGCTAGCAAATCCTAAATCATCAGTGAAGCCATGGTGCTTGCTCGCCCTCACCATTCAAGCATGTCTTTACATCGGGGACTAAATCCATCACGACATAGTTTAAGCAAGAAATTTATTACACCTTGTCTAAAAGCTCTTCAGAGTGGGTCTGAAAAATTAAAAGTAGGATTAGGCTTTCAACCCAAAGCATGTGCACCACCGGGAAATATTGCTGAATAAATAATGTTGCTTTTTTAATACAGTAAAAAAAATATTCATAGTGAAAAATATTTATATCCTTTCTACATTTTATGTGCATAGTCCAAATAGCACATTTGGTCCATCGAAGTGACTTGCATCCAACTCACAAATGCCCTTGAGTAACAAAAAGACAGGGTGATCCTGATGGATCAAAATCTGTCTACATTTTCAGTGCTGTCTCCGGTGAGTTCCAGATCAAACTGACCTTATCCAAAATCTGGCTGTGCTGCAATATTCACATGCAGCCAAAATTACAATCCACTTCACTCTCTGCTGCCTGTTCTGAAAATGCTCCTGTCGCGTGTCATTTTCAACTGACAAACCTACCTTGATAGATATTATATTTCCAAGCAATATTGCACCAGTTACAGCAAAAATAACGCAAGCCTGAAAAAGGAATGGTCAGCTACAGAGGTGTGCAGTTGATTTGTCTAGCTATACAAACTATACTCTCTTCAGGAAAAAAAATGGGCCTGAAGAACCCCAAACCAACACAATCACCACCAGTTCTCCCATAATAATATACACTGAAGTGGTTTGTGCCTAACAGATGATGGCTCACTGGGGCCTTCTCTGGTAAGTTGGAATTCTTGTTCACTCCCCGTTTCTTTCCTCTTTTTCTGGACCCGGACATGGAGCTCTTTGAAGCTCATCCCTGAAATGGTAGGAGTAAATTGAGTCCAGTATAATCCATTTGGTGCAGGTGAACTGATTGAAAGGCAACCAAATGTTGAATCATAGAGAAGTACTGAAAATATCAACCAGAAAGACAAAGTTTGTCTTCTTGCATCCCTGATTTGCTCTGTGTAATTTAGGATTGCCAAGTCTGTCTTGGCCACCGGCGGGAGGTTTTTGGGGTGGAGCCTAAGGAGGGCGGGGTTTGGGGAGGGACTTCAATGCCATAGAGTCCAATTGCCAAAGCGGCCATTTTCTCCAGGTGAACTGATCTTTATCGGCTGGAGATCAGTTGTAGTAGCAGGAGATCTCCAGCTAGCACCTGGAGGTTGGCAACCCTAGTGTAATGCCAATAATGACTTTGAATTGTGGCACAAGCATGATGGAGAACTTCTCTGTAATGGGCTCCTACTCTGCAATCTTATGGAAAGACTATGCGGCTCACTTCAGAACTTTTAAGGAAGCTACATGAGTGATCGTCTTTAGTCATGCTGAACTAAGCTCAATCATTCTTCACATTTCCTGCAGGAAAAAAAAAAAACAGGTTAAAGGCTTCCAAGTGATTGGCAGTGATTTTACTGTGCAATTTGAGGACAATATGATAGCTCTGCAATCAAAAGATCTTTGGATAGTACCAGAGGCGGATCTACTGTGAAACTAATGAAGCTTCAGCTTCAGGGCCCCTAATCCGAGGGGCCCCGAAGCAACTTTTTTTAAATGAGTGAATTTCTCAACAAAATCGATGGAGTTTTTTTAGCGATAGAATCATAAGCCAATGGGTTGAAGGGCTTAATATTGACCTTAGAATATGCTCTAAAACCCATTTCATATGGCCTCAAAATGTCCCTGTAATTGCCAGAAGCTATTCATAGCCTACATTTTGACAGCTGGATTGTCAAATCCTTCGTTGGTTACAGCTTAATAGTTTGATAGTTTTATTTCATCACTGTATGGCCCATTTTCAAGGACTCCACCCCACCACCCTGTTTGCTGACATTTGGGCCTCGAGGTCTTTGCAATGGCAGCAAGGCTCTTTGGACCTTGTTGGATGTTGCCTTATTGTTGCTGGTTGCAAAGGGCCCCCCATAACAGTTCAAGCTTCAGGGCCCCAGATATGTAGGTCCGCCACTGGATAGTACACATTAACCACACACAATTTTTGACTCAGTCTTTCTTGAGTGAGCATTCCATATGGCCTGATTTAATAGTCTCTTAAGATAATAAATTACGATGAATTTATATTGGTTAGTATGAGTGTTGATGTGGGCATCCTATCATGTTCTGTAGATAGATTAGATAGATAGACAGACAGACAGACAGATATAGAAAGAGGAAGAGTTTGTTTTATCTGCCGACTTTCTCTACCACTTAAGTGAGACTCAAACTGGCTTACAATCACCTTACCTTCCCCTCCCCACAACAGATACCTTGTGAGGTATGTGGGGCTGAGAGAGCTGTAAGAGAGCTGTGACTAGCCCAAGGTCACCCAGCTGGCTTCATGTGGAGGAGTGGGAAAACAACCCAGTTCACCAGATTAGAGTCTGCCACTCCAAACCACTGCTCTTAATCACTACACCACACTGGCTCTCTTGACCTTGCTTGTTAGAACTGTGAGAATATCTTCAATAGAAGAAGCTGTAAAAAGGAGAGTAGACATAGGTCAGGTAGGTACCTTGGTACGTTAGGGAGGTGGCTGGGTTTCTGGAGAATTTTGTTGTTTCAGTGGTTTTTAAGAGAGGGCTTAGTCAGAGAATCAGTCCAACAGGCTGAGTTCAAGAACACAGGCTGAGAATTCAAGAACACCAAAGAGTAAAGGTGAAGGTTTGGACAGAGTTCAACCTCGAATAGGAAGCAGGTAGGAAGGTACTGCCTTCCTCTGAGCAACTCTAATAGAAGCATCCCTATTAACAGTTTGTGGCAAGTTTCCTCAGCACTTCAACAGAATGCTGGCCTCTTGCTTTGTCTCCAACGATTTCCAGTTGCCCATCTCATGTCATTCATGCCGTACCAGACTGCAGTGACCATATATTTCTAGCTTCGACAATGGAGCCACCAAATTATTAACCACATCTTTCCAACACCAACACTGCACTTCCAAGGAGTGTGAGAAAAAGCACTGTAATCAAAATGTAATGGAAAACATTATGTGAATTCCTGTTTTTTTCCCCCAGTTGTTGACAGAAGAAATGGCCAACCTGTGGATTGGTTAGAGATAAAGGTTCATGGCTCTAGAGCTTGTTGAGAGTGAATCACAATGGAATGCTTAATAGGTTTTTAATTGACTCACAGGTAAACATAAATAAGAAGCAAGGATAGCACACAGGAGAGCTGTTGTTATGAGTGAAGAGCCTTTATGAAATTGAAGACCAAGATTTCAGATGGTGTGTGTTGTGGGGAAGCTTGCTGTCTTTGTTTTGCATGATATGTTGATGGCTACCTTTCCACTGTTAAAAGGAAATGTAATGCCGGGTTGTCTTAAGCAAGTGAATGGTAGGGAATAAAAGATTTCATGAACACCTCTGTAAAAGATCAGAACAGAAATTTGTCCCAAAATTTGTCCACTTGGCCATAATAGCTAAATGTAGAATTGTTCACCTAGACAGAAGACAAAGAAATGGATTATAGAGTTACGAATTATGTTACTCCCACTACAGGTTAGTGTCAAGGATGTTAGTTCTTCTGCTTATTGTATTGAAATACTGACAACTTCAAAATGGGTTGAAAAGCAGCTCAAGCAAGGATTTTAGTACGTAAGCACCAAAAAAGAATGCCAGATACTTTTTGTGATTTAGATAACACGAATACGTGAATAATAAGTGTTATTTACTTACATCCTGACCTAAATTAAAAAACCTTGCTTAAATCCTAGTAAACGTCAATGTAATGTCATTAGCTATTGGTAGGAGTTAGTTATTTTATCAATCTGCCTATTAGACACTGTTTTGGCATAATGCTTGTAGAATTTGCCTGGAGTAGATCAGATTGATCTGAAAGTCTCTGAGTCTAATAATGCTTGACCTCGAGGTCTGCTGAATTCACTAGACACAGAGAAGTGGAGAACCAATCGCCTTGGTGGAACATCCTTTTCTGCAGCCCTCATTTGATAAAGGCCTTGACTGCTTTCAACCTTTTCAACATGACTAGATGAAAGCTGCCCCCACTGAGTGGAAAGGTTAATCGACTACAGTGTTGTTAATCAATCACTTGAAAAGGCTGAGCACCGGCAGGTCCCTCTTCCGTCCAGAAGGTTCTTGCATAGTCATATGGGACCTTCTTTTATAACTTAAGAGGAAGAGACAAATACGAAGTCTACTTGCGCTCTGAAGGTTTTGGCAATGACAAGATTACAAGTGAGTTTGTATACGGTTCCAAAAGTGAGAATAAGAATAAAAATGGACATACTACAGTTGAGCCCCTAGAATTAAGATAACCTTAAACTGGTATGTGCTAGTTATGAAAGGGGAGGGGATTAGAAAACTATCATACATTTGCTTAAAATATAACTTCATCTGTTCTGTTCTAGACAATACATTTTGACATGTGGCCTTAACAAGCTAAAGATTGGACAATTCATCCAAAACTGGGTTACGTAGCATGGTATAGAAGCAGAGCAAACCCAGAACCCCCATCCCTTCCTCTACACTGGCGTGTGGAACTTGTTTGTTATGAGAGCCAGATATGATATAAATGTCACTTGGTTGGGCCAGGCCATGCCTTGCCAGCCCTGATCGAGAGTAACAACCATAAAATCAGCACATATTCAAATATAAATATATCAATAAACAATTAAAATACTAAAAACATAACACAACAATCTTCTGACTATTACAACCATAGGTGGCGCATAAAATCATAAACCATTCGCTGGAAGGTTGTAAATGGCAGGACCCCCTCAAGTTAAGTGATGAAAGGAGGGGGCGGGGTAGGGAGGCTAGCATAGATAACACCTGCGGCTGCCCTCAGTTGTAGGCCTGGTGGAATAGCTCTGTCTTACAGGCCCTGCAGAACTCTTTAAGGTCCCACAGGACCCTGATGTCACCAGAGCATTTCACCAGGCCGGGGCCAGGGCCGAGAAAGCCCTGGCTCTTGTTAAGGACAGCCACACATTCCTAGGGCCGGGGACCACCAGTAGATTAGTATCAGCTGAATGTAGTGTTCTTCGGGGTGGTAAAGCAGGAGAGGTGGTCCTGAAGGTACAAGGGTCCCAGACTATGTAAGGCTTTAAAGGTTAAAACCAGCACCTTGAACCTGATCTGATACTCCAGCTGGAGCCAGTGCAGTTGACAAAGCACTGGCTGTATATGGTCTCAGGGCGAGGCCCCTGTAAGGAGCCTCACCGCTGCATTCTGTACCAGCTGGAGCCTCCAAATCAGTCTCAAGGGCAGCCTTACGTAGAGCAAGTTACAGTAATCCAGCCTAGAGGAGACCGTCGCATTGATCACCATGGCTAAATTTGGGTGGGAGTGCACAGACAGTGCAGTTTAGAATTTTATCACACACTTTGGCCAATATAAACCATCCTCCCAGAAGGACTATTTGTTATGGTAGGGAGAACATGCATGGTTTCCCTGTCAGGGCAAAGAGTACTTCCTGGGGTAGGCTAATATTAGAAATAAACAGGGGAAGGGTTAGACCCATCCTTATCAAGGGCTCTAATTCAAATTGTTCCCCTCAGCAGCTACCATCAATAGACATTTAAAGATAATACAGGATTCAATCACAGATTTCCAATGCCTCATCTAGTTTGTCCCAAAGTTCTGCTGATTTCAACAAGGGAAGAACATACAATATACATCTAAGGAAATCTCCCCTATGGAAATATATGCCATTAACTGAGACGCTGCTGAGAATACCGGTGTGTCAATAATTTTAATGGGTAGTTTATATAGTTTGCAAAGAGTCCAAACAACTTTTTTTACTATTTGTATTAACCTGTGAGTAGAGCGTAACACTAAGGGTTTTAATGGTAAATTGTACTGTGCTGGTCTATAACTGTTTTTAATAAAGATTGATTGATTGATGCCATTAACTGTGCAGTCCTAAACACAGCTCTACCAAGCCCACTGTACTCAATGAGCTGAGAATAGTGTGGATCTTCTTAGGATTGCACTGCAAAACTACTTACCGTGGCTTTGCTCATGCTCATAATTTGGAAAGAAAATTGGACGCAAACCTATTTGAATCAGAGGGAGGGAAGTGTCTAACAGCATTGCTTCTAATGCCTTTCATACAATTAAAGATAAAGGTAGTCCCCTGTGCATGCACCGGGTCATTACTGACCCATGGAGTGACGTCACATCCCGACGTTTACTAGGCAGACCATGGCCGAAAATGCATGGTCACTTTAGCCTCCTTTATTCCCTGTTTCAGCCAGGATTTAGCCAGGATCGAACGCACGTTCGGCGAAACACATGTGTTCGATTCTGGCTGAATCCTGGCTGAAACAGGGAATAAAGGAGGCTAAAGTGACCATGTGTTTTCGCCCTATGTTTACAGGGTGGTTTACTCATTTTACCCTGAATATAATGGCTACTGCTCATGAAAAAAGAAGAAACAAAAGCTCAGATCCAGCAGAGCCCTACCTTGAGCGGAAGCACTTCTGCTTGCGCAAGTGGAAGTTTCAGATTTTTCTGCCGAACGCTCCCTGTAGCTCCACTGAGATCACTATTTATGAGCCGTAAGCCTGCAAGAGGAGTTACCTTTGGCTGTAGAATGTCCATCCATGCCATTTCTTCTTGACTTTGCCAATATGGTAGACCCAAGACAGGTTACCAGTTTTTTTTTAAAAAAAGTTAATTAAAAATAAAATTAAAAACACACCATGGGATATGTTTCTACTGCAACCTATTAAAACCACCTTCACACTGCTTCAGAATTCTTTTATAACAGCAAAATGGCAGAAATATTATGTTGGGCTTCTGAAGACAGGAGTGTCCACAGTGAGGGCATGACCACAAATAGCTGGGCAGTGGAGAACAGTAAAAAAGGTAAAGGTAAAGGTTCCCTGTGCAAGCACCGGGTCATTCCTGACCCATGGGGTGATGTCACATCCCGACATTTTCTCGGCAGACTTTTGTTTACGGGGTGGTTTGCCAGTGCCTTCCCCAGTCATCTTCCCTTTACCCCCAGCAAGCTGGGTACTCATTTTACCAACCTCAGAAGGATGGAAGGCTGAGTCAACCTTGAGCCGGCTACCTGAAACCAACTTCCATTGGGATTGAATTCAGGTTGTGAGCAGAGCTTGGACTGCACTACTGCAGCTTACCACTCTGCACCATGGGGCTCTTTTTAACAGAAGAACAGTAGCAATGTGAATATTCACAATCCACAGTATGCAGGTGTGCAGCTGTAGAAAAACAGGCTGGAACTCAGCTTATCAGCTGCTTAGCAGGGAACGGAGAGACTCAAATCCAACCCCTGCTCTCCTTCTCTAATAATTGAACAGCAGGATGTTAGCATTTTAAAAAAGGGCTATTTGCACAGATCTGCAGTTATTGGATTGACCTGGGGGACTGTGCCTACGCTCATAGAGCCCCTAGTTGGATCAAACAATCCAAGTTTTAGAAGATCTACTAAATTCAGAAGTGGGGCACAACGAGGATGATCGGAGCCTGGAGAATAAGCCCTACAAGGAAAGGCTGAGGGAGCTGAGAATGTTTAGCCTGGAGACGAGGAGGTTGAGGGGGAGGAGTATTTTTGCTCTCTTTAAGTATTTGAAGGCTGTCACTTAGAGGAGGGCAGGGAGCTGTTCCTGTTTGCACCAGAGAATAGGACTCACAATAATGAGTTTAAATTAAGGGTGGAAAAATACTGGCTGGATATTAAGGGAATTTTTTTTTTTTACAGTAAGAGTAGTTGAACAGTGGAATCAGCTGCATAGGGAGGTGATGAGTTCCCCCTCACTGGCAGTCTTCAAGCAGCAGCTGGACAAACACTTGTCAGGGATGCTGTAGTCTGATCCTGCACTGAGCAGGGGGTTAGACTAGAAGCCCTGTATGGCCCCTTCCAACTTTATGATTCTATGATTCATAAAGTTGGTAAAACACTGCATTAAGTCATTTGCAACTTTTAGACAATAAGCTATGCAGAGTAGAAAAAAGACTTCCCAAACAAGAAATATTTAAAAATCTTGCAATTTTATTTGCATATAAAGGCCGCTAGATATATAATATCGCAATAACTTCAAAGAAACAACTGCTTTCCTAAATTCCATTAAGGTAACATAAAAACAGAATAAAGCTCAATAGCATTTACAGTGGTAAAACAGAAATAACTATCTGCAACAATATTTTGTGCTAGCAAGATTGCATTTACACACAGTGCAAAATAAGGAAAGAAATGGAAAGACAATTCAAGAATATTTTAAATATAAAGGACAACAAAGCCTTATTTTAGATAGGCTTGATTGTATTCATTTGATTCTATACATGCCTGAAACTGCACCAAGATTTTAACTCAAGCTCTTGAAGGCCTTGAGCGCTTGGAAAAAAAGTGTCACATCCTTCATAATTTAGATGTGCTGTACAGCATAATTTTGCAGATGCTACACCGGCACTATTAAATGCCTAGCTTAGTTATAATGCACAAAAAATACATATATATAAAATCCATATTTAAAAGGAGTCCACATTTACATGTTTTTTACTGCATGGAACACCTGCTCATTGCAGCTTTCATCCCCGTATTTTTTAAAGCTAAAATAATTTAAGAAACTCACCAATATAGTGACAATTTAGATCATCACATACAAGATGCTGCTATCTAATTGGCCGTTAAAGAAGGCAGAGGCGAACTAAACCTAGGAGTCAGTTTTCCCTTCACTGATTCATTGCTATTAATAGGCAGCACATGTATCGGTGGGGAAAATGGACCATGGTCCTGATCCAGCCATCCGTTATGAGTTCAGAAGCTCTGATGGGCACTACAGCCTTTCTGACCAAGAAGGGTATCTTCCTTCACTTCCATGAAAATAACTGATGCAGATCAGCATCCATGGAGACGAACGGAGATCCCACCTCCTGCAAAACAGCTCCACAACTACTATCCCAAGAGAGTTAGGTGCATTTAAGTCCACTGATCTCAATGGGCCTAAGTGCATTTAACCCTGTTGGATGCACGGCCTGTTGTATGCATAAGAACTCATACAAAACTCTGGATCAGGGAACATACATATGAAACTAAAAATATAGGAGGGCAGAGAGTGGAATTTAGCACTAGAAATATTTTTTTAATTTTTTTTTTAAAATCAAACAATAGTTGTGCAAAGCTGGGTGTTTTTTCTTCTTCAAACACACTGCCTTTTTAAGCTTATTTAATAATATTAAAATAAGGTGTCTCACTCATTAAAAGAAAGCTTGGCTGTCCTTTTGAGAACACGAACAATTTACAATGGCAAGTTCATTAAGAAAACATAAAACTTCATTTTACAAATTCACAATGCTTTATCGATTTCAAATGGATGCTGCATTTCGAAAAGAAAAAAAAAGCACAACCTCTATCTTCTCTTTTTGTACCAACAATTTACAAAAAAAGCCCCACATCATTTGTAAAGAAACATGTTAAGATAATGGATTTTTTTTTTTAATTAGAAAAATGGCAGTTTATGGACCTTTCCCCCCCACTGCAGTAGTGCTTCATGATCCTTGCGGGGTTGGAAGGTCAAATATAATTGGCGGGTTGGTTGGTTGAAAGCTGACTGTACATGTTGAGGCATTAATGTACGTTGTGTAACCGTCTGTCATAATGCCGTAACCTGTAGGGAAAATGTGTCACACTTACTGTAATGTAAACAAACAGTGCTGACCTAGTACAGTGCCTCAGGGTGGCTGCTGACAGGGAAAAAAGCTCCTTGTAAGCAAGCCTTTGGAATCAAGCTCGGCAAAGCCTTTCAAAACCTTTGGAACACTCCAGAGCTGCCACACTATTTCCAGATTCAAACATGCAATGCACTTTGGCTTAAATAAGAACCACCTGTTTGGTTTTTTAAAAAAAATAAAACTGAAGTTTTGGAGGTAAAGAAGCCGTAGTTTTATAACAGAGCTGAATACGAGAGAGGCCCGCCCCATGCTTAGAGATCCTTGGCTCTTTTGTGACCTGAAATATTTCAGGCATAATAGGATGAATCAGGGACAAGCGTTTACCACCGACCCGCTCCTTTTCGTGCACTTATACTGAAGCATCCGATGCATGTTGAGCTTAGGCGTAAAGTGAAACTTCTTCCCAAATAGCTGCACGTTACCAGACTTATTTTCCTTTCACGCAGGGCCAAAACAGATGGGAGGAAGTTCACAGATCTCTGTCAGTCTGTAAAAGCGAAATTGTGCACAAACGCGGCTCCAGTTTGGATTTGAGCCATGTGGGAAAGAGAGAGGATATTTAACCCTTCAACTCCCTCTTAATTTCACAGGCTCCCGGTGTTTTTCTCAGCATTTCTTATGGAAAAAAGAAGGTTTTTAAAGGGTCTGCCTTTTCTCCTTTTAAACACCACTAGGCATGGGAACATATTTTGGTTCTTAAAACAGAGCAGGGATTGAAGAATTAAATTTCCTCTTTCTTTTCTGTGTGGCCCCTATCTGAATTGCGGCTGCATGTGTGCACAATTTAGTCTTTACAGACTAGAGATCCATCATCTTTGCCATGTTTGTTTTGGCCTTCGGCGATAACAATCAATTTGGCAGGCATTCAGTTGATTGCTCTTGTTATTTAACTTTAAATTTATCAACATTATCCGTAAATAATCAAATCTCTATCTGCACTCATAGTTTCAATAATCATACTTAGGTATTTACAAACATTTTCAAAAGGTGAATCACCAAACGCATTAACAGACTATTTACAAAATTATTCAGAATTTTCAGTCCTTCTGTCATTTAACTGCATTTGCTGTAGCTCCTTTTCCCAATATAGATCTAAACAAATTACATTGATTTTTTTAATGCTGTAACTCTTAACAGCATATGCCATATTTTTCGCTCCATAAGACGCACTTTTTTCCTCCTCAAAAGTGAGGGGAAATGTCCGTGCGTCTTATGGAGTGAATGCCGGCTGGGCGTGTGCACATCGGGCCGGCGTTCCCCGCCCCGACGGCCAGCTGGGAGGCGGGCAGGGCCGCACAGAGCGAGCCGGCTCACGCGCCCAGCCGGCCCTGTGCGGCCCCGGCCGCCTCCCAGCTGGCCGTCGGGGCGGGGAACGCCGGCTCATGCTGTCCAGACGCGCACGCGCCCAGCCGGCTCTGTGCGCCCCGTTAGCTGGGAGGCGGGTGGGGTGCACAGAGACGGCTGGGCGCGTGCGTGTCGTGACGGTGCGAGCTGGCGTTCCCCACCCCGACGGCCAGCTGGGAGGCGGGCGGTGCCGCACAGAGCCTGCTGGGCGCGTGCACCGGCTCGCTCTGTGCGGCCCTGCCCACCTCCCAGCTGGCCGTCGGGGCGGGGAACGCCAGCCCGACGTGCACGCGCTCAGCCAGCATTCACTCCATAAGACGCACGGACATTTCCCGTCACTTTTGAGGAGGAAAAAAGTGCGTCTTATGGAGCGAAAAATATGGTATATGCTGTTAAGAGTTACAGCATTAAAAAAATCAATGTAATTTCTTTAGATCTATATTGGGAAAAGGAGCTACAGCAAATGCAGTTAAATGACAGGACTGAAAATTCTGAATAATTTTGTAAATAGTCTGTTAATGCGTTTGGTGATTCACCTTTTGAAAATGTTTGTAAATACCGTCGGGGCGGGGAACACCGGCTCGCGCCGTCCCGACGCGCCGCGCCCAGCCGGCATTCACTCCATAAGACAAGTTTTTAGAGGAGGAAAACAAGATTTTTTCTTGTTTTCCTCCTCTAAAAACTAGGTGCGTCTTATGGAAAGGTGCGTCCTATGGAGCGAAAAATTCGGTAAACTTCCTCTAATCAGTCACTCCTAACCCTTCAAAATACCAATCTTGATGAGTTAGCCTATTTAAGTGATAACCTGCTTTCTGCTCAGAACAGAGACGAAAGCTGAGAATTTACAAAAACTAGTAGATTGTGGTAATTGAACAGGGGACCCCAGCCTTTTTGAGCCTATGAACCTTTGGAATTCTGACACAGGGTGGTGGGCGCAACTACAAAATTGCTGCTGCAGGAGCCAACCACAAAATGTCAGAGGGAGAGGTTATGTATAACACTAATACTAAATCTCAACATTTCAGGCAAAAGCTTTGTTTAGCCCTTTAAAAGCAACATATTGATTTAAAGATCCCCCCCATTCACACAGTGAAAATCCTTGTGCCGAAGCAACATTTTTTAACAGTTTGCACAGCCAATAAGAAACCCTGCTGTTTACAAGCTCAATTTGGCCCTGCCAACTTTCTAAATCAATTAGCAGGTTCTCCGGTCTAGTGGGATTCATAAACAGCTGATTGAAAACCTTTCCCCACAGAAGATCTTTCCTCCTCTTCTTCAAATCATCCCTCCCAGAACTATCAACTTCTATTATTTTATTTTATTATTTTTACCCAACTTTGACTTTTATTCAGAGCTGGTATTGTATCAAAATAAAATTTGATTGATTGAATTAGCAGGCACTAGGAAAAATGTCATCGGGTGCCCTGGCACCCATAGGCACCACATTGGGGACCCCTACAATAGAATGTGGGGGTAGAATAGTGGGGACCTCAGGTAAGGAAAGTGTAGGTGAAACTGCTGTGTGGATGCTGCATTGCTGCTGCAAACACCTCTGCATTCATAGTGAACAGTGAAAACTACATGGAAACATATGTGTCTATGGGCAGATATCCTCATATGCACAGCAAAAAAACGTATTGCTTAGATATGGCTGGTGCACATACAAATTGTGAAGGTGTGAACTAGACCACAGCTGTTTCTACTGTTTATTTCAGACACAGGAGAGGGGGCTGTTAAATTATTGTTTCTATGGCCACTTCCCAATGCGGACTCAAAATGGCTTTGAACTTCGTTCTCCACTCTCACAACAACCACCCTATGGAATACATTAGGCTGAGAGAATGTGACTGACTCAAGGTCACCCAGTGAACTTCCAAGGAAGAAATGGGGATTCGAACCCAGGTCTCACAGAATCCTAGTCTGACACTCTATCCACTATGGCATGCTGACTCCCAAAAGTAGAGCTTTTCCAGTGTGCTTCTGGTGGCTTGTGATGGATAACAGCTTGCTTGCTTCTGATTTGAACTGTATTTCTGTGAACTGAGATTTTAGCTGATTTTGTGTAAGCCGCTTTGAGTTCTATCGATTGGGAGAAAATCAGGACAATATTTTAAATAAATATATATTTTTAAAAAATTAGGCAGCCAAGCAGTTGGGAGTGGTGAGTTAAATGCACAGCCCCAGCTAAAGAGAGGTGATTCTCTATTAAGCTTGCTTCTGTATGTGTATCAGGGCTAGCTGGATTGGGACATCTGACATTGAACAATTACGAACAATTTAGGCTAAATGTTATCCCCCTTATTTTAATGAGCTGCTTCTTTGTCGTGGATGAGGCCTGAGCAGAACCTGAATGGTGTCAGCGCTCGTGAATACTAAGTAAATTACTTTTACATATACAGGATGCATGTCCAGCCTGTTTGTATTTTTAAACTGTACAGCGCTGTGCCTCACAGTAGTTTTTCATAATGATCTCCCATGCTAAGAGCCCTTTGCTTTCCATCAGTCTACCACTAATGCCACTGGAAGTTTGATTACTTTCAATCTCCAGAGCAACTACTAAAGTGACGGGCAATTTGCATGTTGTTGTGAAGTTTTTTTCTTCTAGTGTTCACTTAGCAGGGATATCCGAGCATTAATATTTATACAAAACCATTCACTCTTTTCCTAGACACATAAGAGTACTTGTCTGGATACTGCCATGGTTAAGACTATGCCAGTGCTTTCATCATAAATTCCTTATTTACAAGACTTCATAACCCAGGCATAAAAATTCATTTGCATTAAAAGTCATGTGGATTTTGGAAAAAATCAACAATGCCAGGCTCATGAGCCATCTTCTCTTCTGTGAAGTTCTTCAACCCTGTGAGCCTATGGAGAGCTTAATTAGAGTCAGCAGAGAAATCTCCAGAGGGGGTGAAATATAAAGCATTTAAATGTGTAATTTTTAGTCCTAGGGTCACAAAGTCTCGCTCTCTCTCTGCTAGTGTTTATCTCACTAGGATATAAAAGCCACTAACGTTCATTAATATTTAAAAAACTCTTACACAATGTATTTTAAGTAATCTCTCTTCGCCTCCTGCCACAGAAGCTTATTGAGCTAGAAATTTTCCAGGGCTTGAAATTAACAAGAAGGGTTAGATGTTTTGAAAAGGGGCTCTGAAATATCTTACAGGCTCAAAAAACCATAACCACAATACAAAACTTAATTCAGAATTTTCTTTAAAATTCCCTTTCAATATAATTTTTTTCACCATCTGCCTGAACATTTTAGTTATGCTGCCCATTGCCCTCGACTTTCTATAAGGAACATATGCAGAATGAAGCCTCCTGCTGCAGTAAAATCACCATCTTTGGGTTCTTTCATTTTATTTGACTGGCTCTAAATGGTTTAAAGATGTTCCTTACATTTTCACATCACACAG
Source organism: Euleptes europaea (assembly GCF_029931775.1). NCBI lineage: Eukaryota > Metazoa > Chordata > Lepidosauria > Squamata > Sphaerodactylidae > Euleptes > Euleptes europaea. The sequence continues at coordinate 77,494,308 of NC_079317.1, forward strand.
GCTTCTCAGACTGCCCTCAGTGGTTACAGCAAAGGGAAAAGAAAATTGATCTTGCTGCTGTCTAGTGAAGACTTACATTTCATCAGGGTGGTTGGTGCTTTGGAAGACACCGGAGTTTCTGAAAACACTCAGCCAGAGCATCTGAGCCCTGCAATTCCTTCCTTTGCTGAACTTTTAATTGTATCAGTTCGCCAATATAAAGCGCAAATGGAGGTGACTCCAAGGCCAGGTGTCAGGGATTTGTGAGGTCGGGGAAGGGACATGGGTGGTGCTCTCATCACATGCAATGTGATGTCACTTCCAGGGAAAACCTGGAAGTAACATCGCACTGCTCTAGAGATCACCAGAAACTCTATGGTTCCTACAGCAATACCATCTGGGCCTCCTAACCCCCCCTTTTATAGGCAGTGAGCAGATTTATGCTTGCCCATGAAGATTTATGGATCCAATGGGTTTCCAGTATGCTGTGCGGGATCCAATACCCTCAGCAACTCAGATGTGCTAACGGATGATTGGCATAGCTGTTTTTTGGAAGCCTTCAATAGGATTGTTCCCTGACATCCTCTTCAACCCCGTTCCAAATTAGCCCTCTGGCATACCATGGGGCTAAGACAGAAAAAGCAGGAGCTTAAGACGATTACAGCGAGCTTGATAACATACTCACGAGGAAGCTACAAGAACAAAGGGTGTTTATGAGCTTCTATACGATGGCAGTGAAAGCTTATTATGCTGCCTCTGTTGCATCTGTGAGCTCTTCCAGGCGCCAGCGGTGTGGGCCCCTGCGCTGGCGGAGGCCTTCGTCGGCCTCCTAAGGCCTTTGGGTCGGGTTGCTGGCGCATTTCAGGAATGCACTGTTAGAGTCCCTCCCAATTCTATGGTTTTAATAGTTACCTTTAGATTTGCCCCCTGGTTACTGGTCTCTCAATATATTCAATTACTAAAGGCATTGATATACTACCTTGCCCTTCCAGCTCAGGGAGGTTTATAATAATATTTATTTACCTTAGAACATAACTTTAAAACCATACAGAGGCGCTTAAAACATTTGAGAAATGTTGATTTTCTGGTGTGTATGTATTAGCATGTTATGGCCATTAGTGAATGATCACACTAATCATTTCTGCTGATGGGCAAGGGATTTTTTGCTGATTCACCCCTCCTGTGGCAGAGCTCTGAGTCTCCCCTTATGCTATTCCTGTGAGGACCCTGTCCCCCAGGAGAAGCATTTTGAGGAGGCACTTTGAGTTGAAGCAAAAGGGGAGCGGTGGAAAAGTCATACTCCACTGAGGTAAATCCTTCTGTCAGTGGAGATTTTCAGCGGTATCCAAATTGTAAAAATCTTTTGGTTAAACACAACATTCCCTGCATTTAAACTAACTTTTATACTTGTGCTTGGCATGTATTTAAAAGTCTTCTGGTGCAACATACTAGAGATTTTATATTCTGATATTTTTAAAATGAACATATCATGTTTATTTCTTACCTTCATGGATTCCTCCAAAGACATGGAGCTTGGGTCTTACTCGCCTCTGTACTGTGTTTAACAGTTCCACACAGCCAACTCTCTGCAGCTCCTTTGGAACCCAGTCTCGAAAACCTAAAAGCAAAATGTAATCAATATTCTTAATTTTCTCTATTCAGGTAAGGTTTCACATAGATTTTCAGGAAGCCATAATTCACTGAAGGTTTATTGCATTATCTGTAATCCTAACATTTCCATTAATGCATACAATGGCTTTTAAGAAACTTTTCATTGTCATTTTTGTCTCTTGGTTCCTGGAGATTTTTCCCCCTTTGAAGTCTGCCCCCTCCTTCCCAATTAACATTTTTTTCCCATTTGATTTATTAGACTACAGATATGGATTCGTCTATACTAGTTCTGTGACATTTATTCCCGGCAGTGGCGTCACCTCCCTGTTTTTTTTCCATAATGGAATTTGCCATGCTTGTCATAGTTATGTTATCACACACTGGCCAGATTCAGCCTTGGCCCTTCATGTTTGGTAGATACTCAAAATACCAAAACAGGGTAATGTGAATTACTTAATGGGCATATGAAACCACATGTATACTGAGGCCTACCCTATTCTCTGACATTTTGACTAATGTAAAGTGTATGAAATGGATAATAGATGGGACAGTCACTGCTTATACAATGTTCTGTATCTAGCAGAGCTTCATATAGTAACCTTTTTGTTTGGAATAACTGGAGAGGTGGAGATGGCCTTCAACATTAACAAATGTTCGGCAAATGCAACAAAAGAGCACAGAGATGTGTGTATTGCCCACGCTGAACCTCACATGCTCACTGAAGCTACAAGATTAGGTCAATAATATTCTATGACTTTCAAAGCAAAGAGGCCTGTTTATACCTACTTCTTGCCACTTATAAAAAAGGCAATCCAGCGAAAGGATGTTTAGCAAGTTAGCATTAATTAATTACTATTAAAGAAAACAGCACTTATTTGTACAGATAATGCAGACATTTCTACAGATAACGCAGACATTTCTACAGATGATGCATAAAAACAGACATCAGTTATGTAATATGTCCATGGCCTGGTTTCTTGCATTCAAAAAGATCAGAAGGGTAGAAAGACCTGAGAGGCGGAAGAGCCAAATCAAATCTTAACGGAAGCTGCACATTCGTCCTTGTTATTACCGAACAAACTTCAAAGGAGTTACACCAGGGATAAATTTGGATAATGTTATTTGAACACAGTGAGACATACATTCTACTGGTTCACATAGCTGGTTTCTTAAGTAAATATAGTTTGCAATTGAGTTAGGGGTGGGGGGAGAACAAATTCTGGCATTCTTTTCAGCGATGCAATTTAAGGTACCGTTTTTAAAGGATCATTTAACACCATGACTCACCATTGGAATTAAAGTTATAAACTCAGATTCTGGTAACATTTGTTCTTATCCTAGTTGTGCACAAATAGTTACATTAAATAAATTAAATGTTAGTAAAAACTAAAACATTGTACCAAGAAAGGGCCTAGCAAAACAGAGGCAAGAAAATATCATCTCATTTTTGTCAGAAAGTTGTCCTTTATGCATTCAGTGAATAGACAGTGATTTGAATGGTATTTTAAAACTAGCAAGGATCTGTGTGATACTAATGAGGAAATTTCCCCACTGGTCCCTGCTTTCTCCTCCAGCTTTTTACAACCCCATACTGCTGTCATAGCTGCCTTTCTCCCTGCCACTCTCCCCTCCCTGTATCACCCTTCACTGCACCTTTCTCCCCCATCCACCAGCTGCCTATACCTCCCACCTCTTTTCTTCCACACCCTCCTGGCTGCCACCTCCAGCCCCTTACCTGCTTCCTCCTCCACTGCTGCATTTCTCCCCCTTGGCGTGCTGCTGTCCCTTTCCGTCTTTGCCTTCCTGCCACCACCATCTCCTCTCTTCCTTGCCCTGTTGCTGTCGCCTTCTCTTTCCAAGGCTGCCTGCCCACCCTCACAGCCCCAATGCCACTTTCATTCAGCACACACCTCTTTTGGTTACCAGGAACCAGTTTCTTCTCCTCCTTCTGGCAGGAGTAACCACTGCTGATCCTACTTCTATGCCAACAACCACTGGTCCCTCTTCTGCTGGCCCTTGACACCCTGTAAAATGGCAGCTGAGATCTCATGACATACTGTTATGAGGCGCCTCTCTCTCTCTCTCTCTCTCTCTCTCTCTCTCTCTCTCTTTTTTACAAAAAAAAAAACTTTTGGAAATTTTAATCCCCCTGGCGTTTTAAAGAAAGTTTTCAGATATTTCTGAAAAGCTAGGTAAATTTTTTTTGAAGAAAAATCTCCCATAACTGTACTGGGCCCCATGGTGTACCCATGTAGTCTGAGGTTCAGCATTGATGTATGATGATGAAATTGTCTCCTGCAAGTCTGAATCTTCACACTTTTTATTTATTTGATTTATTTATTTGATTTATACCCTGATGTTTCCCAGCAAAGTTGGGCTCAAGGCGGTTAACAACATACTATAGATAGATTGATAGATCGATCGATCGATAGATATATAGAGATATATAAAGATAGATAGATAGATAGATAGATAGATAGATAGATAGATAGATAGATAGATAGATAGATAGACAGACAGATAGATATAGATAGATATAGATACACACACACACACACACAAGGTTAAAACATGTGGTTAAAACCGTAAAACCTAATCTAGATGAATTCAATATATAGATGGTGCCCTAAACTATACTCTTGCTCCCTTGCCTATTCTTGGAAGAGATCATTCTCACATGATGATGGTGGGCCAAAAAATGGCAATAGGGAGGCCACCAGACAGAAGTGATCGTAGTCTCTATCTGCAAAAAAGGTCACAAATGCCTCACAGCTAATCGTCGAATTTCTAATATTTTGAGAGTCCCTTGGAAGGGACGTAAGAGACCCGAATACCCTAAGCAATTGTGTCAGGCGAGAGCTCACAGATGCCATAGAGGCAGCATAATAACCTTTCTTAGCAGCCTTCACTGCCATCTCATAGAAGCTCATAAACACCCTATAAGATGTTCTTGTAGCTTCCTCGTGAGTATGCTATCAAGCTCGCTGTAATCAAGCTCGCTGTAATCCTGCTTTTTCTCTCTTAGTCCCATGGTATGCCAGAGGGCTAATTTGGAACAGGGGTGAAGAGGACGTCAGGGAACAATCCTATTGAAGGCTTCCAAAAAACAGCTATGCCAGTCATCCGTTAGCACATCTGAGTTGCCGGGGGGTATTGGATCCCGTACAGCATACTGGAAACCTATTGGATCCATAAATCTTCATGGGCAAGCATAAATCTGCTCACTGCCTATGAAAAGGGGGGGCAGAGTGGTAAGCTGCAGTACTGCAGTCCAAGCTTTGGTCATGACCTGAGTTCGATCCCAACGGAAGTTGGTTTCAGGTAGCCGGCTCAAGGTTGACTCAGCCTTCCATCCTTCTGAGGTTGGTAAAATGAGTACCTAGCTTGCTGGGGGTAAAGGGAAGATGACTGGGGAAGGCAGTGGCAAACCACCCCATAAACAAAGTCCGCCTAGTAAACGTTGGGATGTGACATCCCCCCATGGGTCAGGAATGACCTGGTGCTTGCACAGGGGACCTTTACCTTTAGGAGGCCCAGACGGGCCTTCAGGGAAAATGGTCTGACCATGGCACTCTATCCATAGAGATTGGGCCTATATTCACACCCACTGTACAGATCAAATCCAGCGCGTGGCCTGCTTGATGCGACACATACCCTTAATATATGATAGCATCAGTGTGTGAGAACCTGTTTCGTAGTTTCATCCAACAGTATTCCGCTAGCATTTAAAGGCCCATTACTACATGGCTGGGCCCAACTGGGTGGGCATCTCTACCACCAGAAGCCTCCCACAAAAGTGTCCTGTACTGTTAGTAATGGAAAGAATTGATGCTGTATACATGTTTTAATGGACAACATTTAGTGAGTCCAGTGGACTGACTCCACTCCATAGAACTGAAAGGCAACCATATTTTCCCCCTTACACTTACATATCCTTGATTATACTTGTACAAAGTGTCCCTTAATGACCAAACTAAAATGCTTACTGAGAAAGTTCTTAGCTTAAGGAATCTGGACACTATCAGTGTTTGTGTCACTTACCAAGAGGAGGTCCATGGGTCATTAATATATCAATACCTTCAGGAATAAGGTTCCATTTGTCCAGCAAAGATTGACCTCTGGGTAAGTTAAAGCCCCATCCATTAAACCACGGTGTCCTTTGGAGGAAGAATAAGATAAACTGTGTCATTATGAGAGATTACTTTTCACATTTGTGCAGCAATGCAAATTCTCGGTAGCTAGTGCTTCTTAAAGATCGTGTACAGACAAATGAGAGCAGAAACAGGCAGTTATAGTGAAATAGGTTTAATCCAGTCACATAGATCCTACACAATTGGCCACAGTCTCCAAGAGACAGACAGATGGAATGTTAAACAAATTTTTTTTGTCATAGAGCATAGATTTAAGATGCAGAAAAGCTATTATTTGCTGTATTAATTACACAAATGAAAATTACAGGATTCATTCTTGTGAATAATTACTACTCCATAGGGCACGTGTTGTTGCCAGAGGTTATGCTTCAAAACCTGAAACTGAGCTTGGCAGAAAAATGTTCTGAAAAGCCTTTTCTCATGCTAATGGAATTGTTTCATGTCTTTATTTATTTTATTTGTTGGATTTGGATGCCACCCATTCCGGACTAGGTCAGGCTCTGAGCGGCTCACAGCAAGAACACAATACAATAAAACACCATATATTAAATACAGTTAAAAATGAAGTTACATCAATTAAAAACAGGCGTCACCGAACTACAAGCAGTAAGAAGCAGTGCTGGGCAGACATCCAGAGGGAGAGCACAATCAAACAAAAGCAACCCCTATTAGATGATATATCATGACAATCACACTTGAATTTTACCAAGGCAGATACTGGAATATATATATGAAAACACACACTCCTATTATGTATAGGTGGTGTGCCAGTGTTTATTTAAAAGAAATATATTTATTTATTTAAAGGGTATTTATTTATTTATTTCACCACATGGATCTTCAAGGCAATGCTGCAACCTCTAGTCACTGTGGAGGTTGCACCAAGCAATCTGTATTGATCTCACAAACCATCCTACACTACCATATCTTATTTTAAAAGATCAGGCTGCCAGATTATGGAATTCACATTTGAGGGGTTGAAATTGCAGATTAATAATCCAACTACGTATTTCAGCTAACCAAATCATTTTCTTAGACACACGTATTCAGCGAACCAAATCATTTTCTTAGACACACAACAGCTGATGTTGCTTTTTATTGATTGTACTTCGTCCTTTTTGTCTTATTACTATTATTATTTCATTAGATTTATATTTATTAGATTGTAGACAAATGGTGTTGTAGTTACAGCAACTAATACATCTGAAATCCACAAAGCAATCTTAGATATGAATGCAGGGGGGGAGAAAATGAATGACTGGACAGAGGGTATTCCAGTTATCCTGCTTTTAGAAAATACATGAGGGAGATTCACATGGTTGTACAGCACATCATCTGCTGCTTGTTTTCTTTCTGAACTCATAATTTTCCTCAGTCCAGTTTATTGTGTGCTTGGGATGAAGCAACCATCTTAGGTACAAACCTAGATTCAACATACAGCTATATTAACCCACTTTGTAGTTGCACCCATTGGATCACTTTACAGTCAATCTTGGTATGCAACTAAGTACCTAGTTTTAAGAAAAAACACTGCCGTAGATGGGACAGCCAAGTCATCAAAAATTGTCTGACATTTCCTTTGCCACCCACAGGTAACACATGGGAGCCATCTCAGGTGAATAATTTCCGAACTCCTTGCCTGACACAAAGCATAAAGCACCCTCTGCAATACATCTCAAATCTCAAAGGCAGTTAATAAATACTATATATGACGATAACTAAAAACACCCAGAGGTGGCGATGGAAAGTGCCATAAATCTGCTGATTGGATTTGTACAGGTCAATTAATTTTGTTAGTATTCATATTATAGGTGCTTTTTTACTGTACTTTTTGCAAGCCCCTTTTGAGTTGGCAGGACAACAAAAATGAGAGTACAAAATGTAGATGCCCATAATTTAGTACAGCAAACCACTGCTTAGTAGGCTTCAGATGATGAAACATATATATATGCAGAAAGAAGTACAGAGTGGAAGCTCTGCTTTGACCCATTATCAAGGAAACATCTGTACAGCACTATATCTTGTTGTTACCTTGTAATCTTCAGTCCTCTCTAATTCTCCCACCCACAGCAGATAGGAACAAGAAGGATGAGCAGTAGGAAGGAATACTAAGGTATGTTATTGCCTAACAATGGCTGCTGTGTTCTCTAAGTGCTTCTGATAGGACATAAGCAGTAAGGAAGCTTAAAAGGATGCTGAGTAACAGGTCCAGCTCCTCCTCACCTTTCCCACACATAGCCTACCAGCCATATGGACCCTTAAGCACAGCAGGCTTTTAGATTGCAACAGAAGGGCTACAGCCAGCGTTAGAGCAAATGCTGTGCTCTCAGAAGGTGCCAGTTTAATCTCTGGCATTTGCAGTAAAAGGAGTTCTGGTAAGAAATCTGATAATTGCTTTGCTTGGAGCTAGGAAGAGCTGCTGCCAATCAGAATAGATATCCTGGGCTAGATGGATCAGTGGGCTTTAGTTGGTATATGACATCTTCTGAGAAATCAGAACTGTAAAGAAAGGGGCAAGGGAGAGGAGGGAGCGGTGGGCAGGTGTGTAAACGGAAACAAAATGCCAGAACAATCAGAAAAGGAAAGAATTTTTGATTAAAAACTAGCAGGCCAGATGGCACCTCCTCCACGTCTAGATTTAGTCTGAGAACTACCAGTTGCTTTCGCTACTTTATGGCTGTAGCAAGGCTGGACCAATTATTAGGTTTATCATCACACTAAGTGCGATAGAGCAGGTTAGTCTCTGTGTGCGAAGCATGGAATGAACTCAGATTCTTACTAGTCTCCACAGTTTAGATCATGGACACTGTTTTTATCAACCAATGGGATTACAGGGGCAGCATTTTCAGGTGTAGGAAAATTTAAAATGCTAGAAGTATGGTAAGCGGACATAAAGGAGAAATTAGTAGGACAGCTGCAAAGGGTTTTTCTCTTATCGACATTGAGGCGAACATTACTGAGATGTCAAACTGAATGGTGTTTGGACCATGTTAGGAGCTGTGTGTGTGATATCTCTGACCAGCCCAAGACCCATACAATTCAACATTTCAAAGATACCTCAAAAGTCATACAAGAATGAGACTGGTGTGTTATATAATATATACTTACAAATGAAAGTGGTAAACTCAGTAGCAACTACATCACAAAGATAACATAAAAATTAGCTCACTCAGAAGGATCCATTTGGGTTATGAAACTTTTCACCTTCACCATTTTCATGGTGATGAAGTCAGTAACACAAAGCCTGTTTGTTTCTTTTGTAACATATATTCTTGTGTCTTAAAATCAAAACAAAAAACAAATAATATATTGAGACTTCTGAAGAGAAGCAGTTCTTTTCCCTTAATACAACTGATTGACTGATGTTAATAATACAATGAACAAATAGCTTGGGAGATGAAATTTTCAAAAAGGTATTCTTTCAATCGCCTGCATATACCTCAAATCCATCTCTAAAGGAAACACTCTCAAGCAATAACAGTAATGAAAGCCTTTTTTATTTTGGTCAGCACTCAAAGTAAAACATGCAAACACCCATGATTACTAGGGAGGGTGATCATCCATTTGCAGAACAAAATTACAGGACAGGGCATTAAATATGCATTCTCAGAATTGTTCAGTTATAGGACTGCCCTGTAAATATGGCCTGAGAGTATCTATTTCAGTTTTTACATTTGGGATGTAATAACAGAGAATGTCCTCAACTGAATGAACTGAAAAGAGAACAGGTGACCTTTTTGCAAAATGAAGAAGAGCTTTTCAATAAAGCACGGAATGCGCAAATATTTGCATGCATCTGTGCCCTTTCTCCATTTAATGAAATGAATGGAAAGATAAAATAAGACAGAAAACTGTTGTAAAGGTTGAGCACATGAAAACAAAAACCAGCGAAAGCCTAAGACACACTGAAAAAAACCAAAATCCTTTCTGTAGCTTAAAAGAAAATCTGAGAAATGCTTCTAATATTTATGTTTAACCTCAAAGCTTCAGCTTAATGTATTTGAGCACCATGTTCTTGTAAATACCCTCTTGTTGCTCAGGAAAGTACCCAGTAGCAATTGCTATAAATCTATAAAGGTTAAAAAAATGCATTTTCAAGGAACTTGTGATTACAAACATCAGGATATTCAGCGGAAGACTAGGTAAGTAAGAGAGCAGGGCTGCCTTCAAGCATTATGATAAATTGTGGAATGTGCAGTGAACACTGGTTAGTCTAGAAAACATTAGGAACATATATTGCTTCTTGCCTCCTAGTAAGGAAGCCACTCTCCCTGCACTGCTTCCTGTTGCCTGTGAAGCCTTGAGGGGTGACCTACTGATCTGTGAATTCAGACACTTCAACGAACCAAAAACCATACAAAATGTAGTGATGCCATCCAACAAAACCCAGTTTGCATGACCAACCGCATTCAGACATAATGAACTGCGGTTTACTCACATTCAACCAATGGGTTGAAATTAAATCAAAAGAGTTTCCATCTAGACATTAGAAAGAATTTTCCAAAGTTAGAGCAGTTCCTCAGTGGAATAGGCTTCCTCGGGAGGTGGTAAGCGCTTCTTCCCTGGAGGTTTTTAAGCAGAGGCTAGATGGCCATCTGTCAGCAATGCTGATTCTATGACCTTAGGCAGATCATGAGAGGGAGGGCACCTTGGCCATCTTCTGGGCATGGAGTATGGGTCACTGGGGGTGTAGGGGGAGGTAGTTGTGAATTTCCTGCATTGTGAAGGAGGTTGGACTAGGTGACCCTGGTGGTCCCTTCCAACTCTATGATTCTATGATGATGGTTGAATGCTGCTAGTTATGTTCTTTGCACGAGTTCTGTCTTTGGCATCTCTATTTAAAAACCTTACGGTAGAGGATTGCCAATGACATCTATCTTAGATCCTGGACAGCCACCTCCAGTCAGAATGCACAAGTATTCCGTATATTGGACAGACCAATAGTTTGTTCCAACCAAGCAAAGGAGAAATACTTGGACTGAATGCAATTTTAGATCCACTGAACTGAACTCCAAAAGGTGCAGTTTAACTGAATACATTGGAAACTAAATGCTCTTTAATGCAAGACCTTCCATTTAACCTGGTGGTGCACTGAGCTGCCCATTAATGGTGACCAGACTGTCACGCAAGGTTCATTTTCCTTCATATCCTCTCCGCGGGGTTATGCATTACAGATGTTTTGTTTGTTTGTTTCCTTTGGTGCAGAGGGATTTTTAGGCTGCTCAGAATTTATATTAGCAAAAGAAAGGTCAGAAAAGGCCACTTTGTACTTGGAACGGAAGGGACTGATGTTTATGATGATTTTGCAGTGCAACGAAAATATGTGGTTCGCTCTTGAACTGGCTCCTTTCTGCTGGTGCAGCCTCATTGTTTTCAATGGAGCAAAATGCCCCATTTTCAGAAAAAGACCCTTTTAAAGGCTTTTAAAAGCCTTTTGGCAGCTGGGGAACGGCTTTGGAATAGCCACAGCGGTGCCTTGGCCATGCTGTCCCTGGCCACCGAAGGCTCAGGAGGTCATAGAGCATGGCCAGTTAGTAAAGTTGTTTACATATTACCAACTGCAAGAGCCCCAGCCAGTCCATCAGTCTGGCCTGCATCTGGAGAGAGAACGCTTAGAGCTGAACTGAGAAAACTGCTATTTCTTTTCAGATATGTGAAGGGCCCAACCAGGGAAATATTGCATATTAGAATTAGATATTGTTTAAAACTCTTTCTCTTGAGTCAGTCTGAACTGCGGCAGGAGAGAGAAGGCCTAGAGCTTAACTTAGGGAACTGCTAATTTCTTTTTAGGCCCAAGAGAGAAAAAGAAAAAGAAAGCACCCAGAGCAGCAGCAAGAGCCATTGAAAGAGTATATGGGGAAGAAGCAGAAGAAAATAATTTCTATAAGTTAACATTTTGGACTTTCTCTTTTCCTTGTGTTACTGGGCACTGTTTGCTAGGATTTGCTTTTGTTCTGAGTACCCTTTCTGAAGGACACTGAAGATCCTGTTCAAACGGTGCTACATTCATAGCCATTATGATTCAGTTTTACCTATAGTTGTAAAGTTATTTGGTTTATGATAAATGTTTGTTACCTTGAAAACCATAACACCTTGGGTTTTTTTCTTTTTGAAGCAACTTCACATTTGCTTGCCAAGCCACAAAGGTGCTTTCATTTATTGATTTTAATCCCCCCCAACTCTCCAATTGGATAAGGTAATTTAGGAGAGGGATCTATGTAGCCAAGGTTCTACTGGGTTACATAAAATCTAAGATTCAATATTCTAAAACTTGCATATTTTGTAATAAAAATCAAAATTTGGGTGTCAGGTTATATTGGATATAGCTATGCCTGGTTTTCTACCATTTGCCCTCATGTTTCTTAAGAGGTGGGGAAGAAAATGAAATTCCTTCCACAATTTGAGCTTAACACTACGTAACAACTTGTCCATAAAGGACAAAAAACCCTCCCATTTGAGGTTCTCAGACTCTAATTATATTGCAAAATAGTTAATGAGGCCTGTGATACATTTTAATATTGTAAAATTATGAAAATAATTTTAAACTTAACTCTAGGGCAAATTTAATGTACTTTAAAATTAAGAGCCAACACAAAGATTAAGCATTGCAGTATTTTTGGGTGCTCACAGATACGAAGTTTGCCAGCCCTACTTTTAATGTACTCTCATAGATTTTGTGTGTATGACACACACACACACCCCACACACAAAGTAAACCCTGCAAATGGAACTTTTCTCCAATTAAGAAAAGTCAAAGTGCAACAAAGTACTGTAAGGAAAAGACCTGCTCCAAGTTCTGGGATGGAATAAAAATGAAAGACTGGAATGCTTGTGATGATGCCGTGAGACGCGCATGGGACCTTCTCCTTGCTTCCAGTAATTTGTACATAACGTGGGCATAAGCCTGCCACATGATGATAAGCTGTACGCTGAAATTAAAATTAGGAGACATACTGAGAAAATGCCATCAAACATATGGCTTTTGTAAAGGTGACATCTCCATCAATATGAATACTTTCTGAGGAAATCAAGCGGTATTCCAATTAATACAGTATACCTAGCTTTTACAAAAGTATTCAATAAGATGATGTTTTAACAAGATCCCCCTGAAAATTAAGTTGTCATTTAATGTCTTCTTTAACAGTAACGTGTTTATGTTACAGCAATAATTATATATATTCATTGTGGTGCGGTGTTAATTTCTAAGCTCTGTGAAACTATAAAGGCAAGTTGGATAAAGAAGGTACACAGGACCTGAATACGCTATAGATGAAAGCCTCAATTCACCTTGGGCTATCAATATGTGGAAGCTGGTTTCGGTGAATATAATTCTTGCAGGATGAGGTACTGAACACTGCAGGCTGTGTAGTTTCTGACCATATTCATAGGAGTGCTGCTGCATGCACATACCTACAGTCTAGGGTTGCCAACCTCCAGGTAATAGCTGGAGATCTCCTGCTATTACAACTGATCTCCAGCCAATAGAGATCAGTTCCCCTGGAGAAAATGGCTGCTTTGGCCATTGGACTGTATGGCCTTGAAGTCCCTCCCGTCCCCAAACCCCACCCTCCTCAGGCTCCGCCCCAAAAACCTCCCATCGGTGACGAAGAGGGACCTGGCAACCCTACTACAGTCTCTGTTTGGAGGTATAGGAATAAGAGCAGAGGGTTAAATGGAAGGTGACTGAGGCTGTCGTAAAGCTGGGTTATAAACCACATTTTAAAAAAATTAATACCTCAGAAATATGTTCTAACTCTCAGTTCCACCACCACTTCCAGGGGAAAATAATGTATGGGAGTTCAGGTATAACACTGCCTCCTCGCTCCACCCTTTCTTCTCTCCTCTTCACCAGCATTTTCAAAGTAGAGATCAGTAAACCACATAATAATAAGGGCTACTTGCATTACTCTTTTGAATTAGAAGGTCTGTGTAGGCCCTCAGAAGGCAGAGCTGGCTCCAGTTTGCAGGATTTGGCAGAGACCTGCAGCAGTTGAGTTAAAGACAGTGATCTCTGGCAACTTGATGCTAGTCTAACGGTAGTAATCAGAGGAAAGACTGAACTTGCTACTTCCCTTACTTTATTTACAGTCATAACCATTAAGTTATAATTATTCTGCACTCTGTGTGCAAAAGCACTTTCTGAAATCTTGATAGTAAAAGCCACCAGAAAGTTTTTTAATCTTCTACTGTAAAAAAGGGTGGGAGGAAAAAGGCCTAGAAGAGAGAAAAAAAACATTCAATACAGTAAGGAAAAATAAGTGCCTTGAGGCAAACCCATTAATGATTAAAATGAATGTACAATTTAAAATTTAAATGTAACTGTCAAAGTATTTTGTTTTAATTAACTCTGTTAGTAACGTGCCTCCCCCTCTCACTACAAGCTCTAAAATTATCTGTATTCTTGGGCATAAGACTTGAAAAATTCATCCTTGATTTAAACTGATTGCAGCCAATTGGATGACAACGAAGATGAATTTTTCCTCTGTTTGTTTTGCCTTTTGGGACTTAGGAGTGTTTTCAAGCATCTCAAAGTGTGAAAAAACAAGAACTCTATTATAATGGATGCACTGCCTTCGGCACTATTCTAGGTGGAAAGTCAACTGATAAACTTTATAAATTAAAAATGATTTTATGAATTGACATTTTTATGAGGTGTAAGATTTTGATATTCTGTTGTACTTGATTGAAATTTTACAGAGTAACTAGATGCTAGTAGTGTCACAGTAGCATTTAAAAATTTAGGACAACTGAATTAGCAACGTATCTTCATTACACTACAGAACTGAGATGCCATGAAAGTTTATGTTCTTTAAGAAAATGGGCAATTCAAGGAAATGTCTGGTGACCCCATTATAGCAACTCCTAAAAGTTACCATTTGTGATTCTATATCAGGGTGTTTGAAATCCATATTTTTCAATTTAAAAGTGCAGCACATTATCTCAGGAACCAAAACAAAAAGTCTTAATGGTATTCTTGGATCCATCATAAACCCCCATTCTGTGGGCCTCTCCTCACTTCCAGAAACACAGGCTGTTTCTCTGTCCAGAGTTGCTTTTGTGGACACCTTCTTCAGGACTGATAAATATCACCCATCTTCCAAAGCTATTCCTACTCTCCCTTATTACCTTAGTTAGCTCTTGTATGCATTTATGTGTGTTTGCCACTCCTGTCTTTTATCAATAAAGTTTTTCTGGTTGAACATCAGTCTGGTGTATTAGAGAGTTTCGCTGGAACAATCTCTGTAAACATTGGTCTTTCAATCTCAGTTACCCTCTCTTGCACAATCCTTCACTCAATCTCCAACTAATTCCCCCAGTTCTCAAGAAGACTATCTACTTATGGTTACAGATGAAAAAAAATGGTATTTTTGAAGTTGTATGATTTTATTATTCCTTTCTTTTTTTTGCCGCCAAGTCACAGCTGACTTATAGTGACCCTGTAGGGATTTCAAGGCAAGAGACATTTGGAGGTGGTTGGCCATTGCCTGCTTCTGTGTCATGCCCCTGGTATTCCTTGGAGGTCTCCCATTCAAATACTTGCCAGGGTTGAGACTGAGAGTGTGTGACTGGCCCAAGGTAGGGCTGTTGATTCGGTTCGGCCCGAACTGAAAATCAGCCGAATTTCCCTTGATTTGGCGGTTTTTAGTTCGGGACGAACCGAACACAAAAATGAAGGGCAACCGGGGGGCCGAATTCAGTGAGTTCGGGAGTTCACAAATAAATCCGGCAAATTCGGGGCGTCAGTAAGCAGCATAACCGTCAGTAAGCAGCATTGTCCTCCCCCGGCCAATCGGTGGCCAAGCTGGGTCTCCTTCTGGCCAATCAGTCAGGATTGAATACTGGAGGAATCAGCTGATGTGCGGCCCGGCCGGGGAGAGAGAGAGAGAGAGAGGGAAATCCTCCTGTGTGGGGGGTGGTGGTGGTGCTTGTGCACATTCGCTCCTTTCCGTGGCTGCAGGGGGTGCATTTTTGAGGGTACAGACCCCAAACTTTCAGTGGAGATTCAGACAAACCTTCTTAAGAGACCACCCAAGTTTTGTCAACATTGGGTCAGGGGGTCCCGAGATATGGGCTCCCCCCTTTTTTCTTTCCATGGCTGCAGGGGGCGCATTTTTGGTGGTACAGACCCCAAACTTTCAATGGAGCTTCAGATGAGCCTTCTTAAGAGACCTCCCAAGTTTTGTAAACATTGGGTCAGGGCCCCCCAAGATATGGGCTCCACCCCTTTTTCCTCACCCCCTTTTCCATTTCCGTGGCTGCAGGGGGCGCTTTTTGGGGGGTGCAGCCCCCAAACTTTCAGCATAGCTTCAGACAATCCTTCTTAAGAGACCACCCAAGTTTTGTAAAGATGGGTTCAGTAGGGGCAGAAATATCGGCTTCCCCCCTTTTCTCTTTCCGTGGCTGCAGGGGATGCATTTTTGGGTGTGCCGACCCCAAACTTTCAGCGGAGCTTCAGACAAGGCTTCTTAAGAGACCACCCAAGTTTTGTAAACATTGGGTCAGGGCCCCCCGAGATATGGGCTTTCCCCTTTTCCCTATTGGGATGAATGGATCACCCTCAAGAGATGCATACATATGGATCTCATATTGGATACAAATGGAATCATATTGGATTACCCAGCCTCCCAGCCCCTCCTGATGGAACAGAAGACAGCCACAGTAAGACCCCTTTGGGGGCTTTAATGTATAATTTTTCCTTTCTGTGTGTGTGTGTGGGGGGGGAAGCAGAGTCTGTGTGTGTGTGGGGAGGGAGCAGTTTCTTTGGGTGGGGGGGAGCCAAAGGGGGCTTTTGCCGGTTCTGCCTGGGGTGTGTGTTCCCCCTCCAGTCTCTCTCTCCCTGGTTTGAGGGGGGGCTTCAGTTTTATGTCTTCAGGTTTTCCCTCATTCATAAGATCAGTTAGGTTATTTTGATGCTTGCTCAAAACTGGTTTTCAAATGGTGACTTAAAGAATGCATCTGCCTGGTCCCAAGTCCAATGCAAAAGGAGAAATTCCACCCCTTCCTGCTCATTCTGCATAGCTAGCTGCCTCTGTCCCTTTCCATGGTTTGCAAACTCCCAGGTGTCAGGTGTTGCTTTGCATTGTTCCAAAGGTGTTGCATTGCGTGCTTGTGTTGCTTTGCAGTTGTATTGCTTTGCAAATTTTTGACACCTGCCCCGCCCTTGCTCTCAGCTGTTTGTCGGGGCTGGGAGCTTTGTGCGTGGGCGGCAAGCTCTGCTCGGAGATACACATTAAGGGTGGGGGGGACCCCTTTCGGGGCCCATATCTCAGCCCCCCCTGACCCAATCTTTACAAAACTTGGGGGGTCTTTCAAGAAGCGTCCTTTGAAGCTCCTCTGAAAGTTTGGGACCTTTACCCCCAAAAATGCCCCCCCAGAGCCGTGGAAAGGCGCGGTTGGGTTTTTAATGGCTTTATTCGGCCGAATTGTTATCCCGAACTTTGAATTCCCGCCGAATTGCACGGACCCGAAGCGGGGGAGTTCGGACTTCGGCATATCCCGAATCTAAACGGGCCGAATTCAGCCGAATCCGAACTATATCGATTTTTTTAAAATTCAACAGCCCTAGCCCAAGGTAAACCAGCAAGTTTCCATGGCAGAGTGGGGATTTGAACCTGGGTTTCCCAGATCCTAGTCTGACATCTTAATCACTACACCACACTGGCTCTCTATTATTCCCTTATCAACTCTTAAATATTTAATAAGAGCACAGAATACTCATGCCACAGAGTTGGCATCTCCTCCTGCTGTACCCAGGTAAAGTTTTGAAAGTGATCCTATGAGAAACTCAAGTGGGGTTTTAAAAAGTGTTGAGATCAAGTGTATATTGCTGAGCTGGTCTGAATTCTGCATTCACCTAGCAGCAACAAATATTTGCATATTGATTTGAACTCCAGAAGAAGTTGCAACCCACTTTTCTTACCACCACTCCTTCAGCCAGCGGGGCCATTTTGAAAAATTGCCCGTATTGCGTGTGATGTGACATCACTTCCACGATTACCACTTCCAGTGACTTCTGCAGTTTTTCCCAGAAGTGACATCACATTGGACATGACATGACACCCCAGCAACCCTAGCATAGACCTCCATGCTGACCAAGTACATTGCCACCACAGAATATAAAGACCACATGAATGAGCCCTTATAAATGAACTAATAAAATAAAAGCTAGTGTTTTAGAATAAAATTATCAAATTTTAAACATTCAAAAGGTATTGTTCGACATACGTCTGTAAGAACTTTGAAATGTGTATAGTTATGTTTAATTCCATAGACAAGAAAGAGCTGTTCAAAACATTAAGTATGGACATCATATACATCTGATACCATTTACTATATATGTAAATTTATTTATAGATATTGTCCCTTTGCATGTGAGTTTAGTAGAAAGCTCAGAAGCTCACCTTATTGGGGATATACCATTTTGTCTCCACTAAGCCAAAGAAAATTATAGTACATATATGTGCTCTGTGTTCAAAAATGTATTTTAGCATTTTCAAAGTAGGCATTGGATTTAGGCTTAGTATGAAAAAAATAGGGATCAAAGAGAGGCAGTTCTGTCAGTACAACCAAGAAAGAACTAATTAAAAGAAGGGTGGGGCAATAATGTATCAGATTAAAAGAGAGAATCATGGAGTTTGGAAAGAACAGTTCTGGGGGCAATGAATGCAGCCGCTGAGTTAAGAGGAGATTCATATTGTAATTGAAAAAAAGATCAGTGTAAATGTGGGTCACTCATTTCTTTTAGCTTCAATATTGTTAAATAAAGAGGTCAGCTCACATAAGGGTTGGCTTATACAACATCTAATTTTAAGCCCTCCTCTCTTTGTTCTGTTTCCTGAAAGATGACCCCTTTAACCTTTCAAGGAGATTCTGATCACCACACATTCATTCAGTAAAAGCCAATCTGAGATAGTGGTTAAGATTAAACTTGACTGGAAGCATTCTGTAGTTATTAAGAAACACTGTACTAGGGTTCTTGTGAACTCCATGCCCCCTAATTTTAAATAATAGATAAAAATGCAACTTTCCTTTACTAGAAGGTACCAATCACCTCTACAACAAGTTACAAGTGCACAACCAGCCCTACCAGTTGCTTGCATTAGTGACTGTTCACAGGGTGGGAAGAGACTAAAGATTTCTAGAAATTTGGGAGCCAAAACAGGGGTAATGATTGGATGTTTCTGGAGTGGGGGGATGTTCCTGTTACTTTTTCCTTATTGGATCAAAACTTAATTAATAAGCATTTTCTATAGCAAATAATTCCTCACATATTATAATATTTCTAGATTACCTTTCAATGAAAATGTTCAAAAGGAGATTTGTGGGGGGGAAACTGTAAAATGCAAATATACGTTTTGCCACATACTGTTAATTGTCAATAGTAATTACCAATAGTGGAAGAGAAATTCACTAGAATTGATCCAAACCACTGAGGGGTATCCAAAGATGCCCTTCTATGAGTGGAAGACTCCTTCTACTTAGGAGGATACCTCAGCAAAAGGGTACCTTTACATGCAAACACATACTTTGGAACTAACACATTCTGTTATGCTTCTGGCCTTTTAGAAGAGCCTACTCTTTACTGCTAGGAAAAGTTGAGGGCAGCAGGAAAAGAGGAAGACCCAACAAGAGATGGATTGACTCAATAAAGGAAGCCACAGCCTTCAATTTGCAGGATCTGAGCAGGGCTGTCAAAGATAGGACATTTTGGAGGACTTTCATTCATAAGGTCGCCATGAGTCGGAAGCGACTTGATGGCACTTAACACACACACACACACTCTTTACTGCAAACTCACCCCAAAAGGGGCTACATACTTCCTCTTTTACAACCTTTCCTGCATTCCTGCTTCTATTCTGAGCTATTGTGTATGAAATCAGCAAGAGTTTAATCTATTATTCTTATTTTGGGCTTCAAGTGAGCTCTGTTCACTTTGTAAGAAAGAGCCAATGTGTGTTCACTTTACAAATGAAACTGGGGACCAGTACCTGGATAAATGTGGGGTTTGTCTCACATGTTCAACTGTACATGCATTGAACGTAACATGAGATTCACTCAGTGCACATACAAAATACAACATGGATTGTATGTGTGTTCATTGTAACTTGTGAAAAGGGATATAGTTAGCATAAAATACTTTATACTTTAAAAAAACAATGCTTCACTGATTCTTTTACTGAATGTTGACTTCTGACCTCTTTTCATGTAAGTAGAAACATTCAAAAAGCCTCTTCACTATTACTTATTTACAAAATATAACCAAAACATTACTCACACTACTAGTGGAATGGCAATCAGTATGAATTATTTATGTAAAGAATGGAGTATGGAGCCCCGAATTTCATGAACCTGAATAAACCTTCACTGAAGTACCAAAAAGAAGAAACTCTATCTATCTATCTATCTATCTATCTATCTATCTGTCTGTCTGTCTGTCTGTCTGTCTGTCTGTCTGTCTGTCTGTCTGCCTGCCTGCCTGCCTGTCGTCTGCACACATACACACCTCTGCTTTTGTGACACATTTCCCCTTTATTCAGCACGTTTATATAGCCCAACCCTTCCAGCTATCTGCTCAAGGTGGCTCTTAAAATAGTCACATGTGTTCATATGTAAGTCCTTCCACAGGAACTTTGAGTATATTGTAAATTTTACAGACATAATTCCTTGAATCATAGATATATATCAAAAAGGTCAAATGACATTTAGCTGAAGGAACAATATAATAAGGAATTTACATCACTATTTATTGGAGACTAAATGACTACAAAGTTAACATACATTTTTTCAGTTAAAAAAACTACTGAAAATAAAAGGCCATTATATTTTATAATACAAAAGGAATTACTTTTGTATGAGGTCATGACAGTACGAAGAAATTGTGTTTTTTTGTTGTTGCTTTTTTGCAGAAATAGCAGAGGTACTGGGTATTTACTTTAATATTTGTGTTTTGTTTTCGGCAAAACGTTGCAGTTCATGACACACAATCTTGTACTATTGTGGAGTACAGATTTTATACTCCAGGTTTCCAGCCCCAGACAGTCTGATCTGATAAAACTCTGAAACTTACAGTAGCCCATTATATGGACAAACTATTCATTTTATATTCACCTCCCTGTCATGTCAGTGCAGAGGTCATCTAAAGAGAGGGGCTAATTAATCAAGCTGTCAGAGCCAATGAGGAGGAGCATGTTAATAGGACTTTTATTTCACCCAGGAAAGCAGCCGCCTGACAGGAACCAGAAAATATAGCCTCAGTGTTGCTGTTTATTAGCAAGGCTGAGATCGGTAGTAATAGGAGCCAAGCAGCTTATGCTTGATAAAGTGCTGGGTGTCAGAAGCCAGCAGCGACCAGAAATTAGACTGACAAGAAGCAAGATTCTTTTAATATTGATAGCTGATAAATAAGTCAAGGTCCTAACATGCATCCCAATCAAAACATGACCGCACATTCCAAACAGGCAGGGAGAATAAGAACACTGTCTCTTCTTCCCCCCGCCCCAGGTTTAGTTTGTATCTGAATGCTGTCTTTTAAAAATATTTGTTCTTTTCATTGGTAAGGATGAAAAATTTGGCATTCAGCTATCCTAGTCCTGATGCTCAAGAGGTATGTGGGACACCTGTTGGGGATCTCAAATGTTGCCAACAGGTTGGAGAACAATTGCTGTATGTTTTTCCAACAACAGCATAGGAGAAGGTACAAGCATGAAATAGACGGTTGACACAGACTTGGTTAGGTAGGCAAAATACCCTCTCCAATATAAGGGTTAGGTTCCATTATTTTCAAAAAGAAACACCGCCAAGACCATGGTGCTACTGTTGGCTAAAAAGACTGACTCAGGAATTGAGGTGTCTCTTATTCTGAATGGGGTTCCACTCCTCTTAAAAGAGTGGGTTTATAGCCTGGAGGTGCTGCTGGACCTGGCCCTCCTGTTGGATAAGCAGGTGGTAGTGGTGGCCAAGAGTGTTAACTGTTGAGTCAACTGCAGCCTTTCCTAGGTAAGGAAGATCTTACCACTGTGGTGCAGTGAAAACATCTAGATTAGATCACTGCAATGCACTTTTATGTGGGGCTAAGTGCCCAGGAAGAGTGTCCAGAAGCTGTAGTTGGTACCCAATGCTGCAGCGAGAATGCTGGCTGGAGTGGATCGTATCACTCTAGTCTTGCTCCATGTACAGTGGCTTCCAATCTGTTTCTGGGCCCAATTGAAGGTGCTGGTCTTGATCTTCAAAGCTTGGGACCAATTGAAGGTGCTGGTCTTGATCTTCACAGCTTGAAACCTTAAGTACTAAGGTCAGCATTCCTTAAGTACTATTTCCTCTTACCCCAACCATTACAGTCATCTTCAAGGACCTTGCTTCAGGTGCCCCCATCAAGTAGGATAGACAGGTGGCAACCTGAGAAAGAGCTTTCTCAGCCCACAGCATCAAAACTGTAGATCAAAAAAAAATATTAACAACTTTTCTAGGCCATCTGTCCACTCAAATAGGGTCCCCAAAATGAGGACCTCCGTGGGTTGATTTCTCTGTCCCTTGCTGTCATTATCTTCCTCCAGTGGGTGAAGACTTTTTTGTTTTATTTGGCATTCCCATATTGACTGTTCTTCTGGTTTAATTCCTATTTTATATATACATATAGTTCTTACAGTTGCTTTTAATGTCTTTTGAACTGTTTGCTGCCCAGAGGACCCTAACTGGAAGAAAGACAGATACAAATATTTAAATAAATAAAAATAAAGTTACTTCAAAGGTATATCTAGAACTTTTTAGCAATCCTTAATTGATTAAGGATTAATCTGCAGCAATTTTTAACTCTGCTTTTCTCTCCATTAACTTAGTACTTCAAATGTTCTGGATACTGAACAAAATTAATTACTCTGGCTACTAAATGTATTGCTTTTATGGCAGTAATGTTTGATGAATGGATGATAAAACTGAAACTGAGTATTTTAATATTGTACAGGCCTGTGTTTCTTCAGTCCACTGTATATTTAATACTAAAGCCCACAGTTGTTTTTGTTTTATAAACTATTTTCAGGAGCCTTTTAAATTGTGTTTATTAAGTCATAAATTTCAAGATGAAGGCAGTGAGATGTTCTCTATTTACAGCTCATTCCTGAGCCTTGCGGCAGCTGGGGACAACATAGCCAAGGCGCCATATCCTCACCTCTAAAGAGGTTCCCCAGCTGCCACAAGGCTTCACAAAGCCTTTAAAAGAAAATGGGCTTTCCCCCCATAGCAAACAGCAATACTGCACCAGGTAAAACCTGGTGCAGCAATGTTGTTGCTCGAGGGGGCGTTCTCGGGCTGGCTTTGGAAGCTGACTACTGTCAGCTCTGCCCCAAGGAACCCACCCACACACCAGCGCCGCATATCTCTTCCAGGATTTAGGTCCCCAAGAGACTGCAGCGTTGGAGGGGAGGTGTGCAGCTCCACGGTGCCCAGGCGCCGACGGAACAGCCCCTACTGCCAGCATAAGTGCCCCTTATTCCATGATAAGAGGCCATTTACGGTGGCAGTGGGGTCACACCGCCTCCAGCCAACTTTCGTCCCCCCTCCTTAGTCGTTTCAAAACACAGAATCACTGTTTTTGAGTCAGAAGCTGGCAAGCACACATTCTTCCACTTTGTATGGGCCACTGTGAACAGAGTTCCTTATGCTGCTGCTATTATTATTTATATAGTCTATCAATTACATGAACTTTGCAAGGTTAAATAAAACAGATCACTGCTGAAGGCATAACAATAGAAGACTAACAGCCCATTCCTGAAACAACAGCGTAGGGGAATGGCAGGGAAGAGGCACAGCGGCGCCTCTTCCTAAGCCGTTTCGCCTACGCCGTTCACGGCTTTCCCACCTTCAAGCGGGGCTTTTTGCTGCATAGGGAACAGCAAGGCTGCACCTGCTAAAAAGCAAGCACAGCACCGCTGTTCCCAGTGCCGGCGTACCGGGCCGAACCGGGATAGGGGGCCACCTAACCAGTGGCTCCTCCTCCTGGCCCGTCCCCATGCACCGACGTGGCCACTGTACGCTGTGGCCTACGCCATGGAGAGGCCGCACCAGAGGAGGGGCGAGGCACAGCTCTGTGGCGCTTGGCCGCCGGCGGAGCCACCCTCCCCGCCAGCATAAGTGCGTGTAATCATGAGATTGCACGCACTTATGCTGGAGGCGGGGTCAGGCTGTCTCCTAAGAAGTTTCGCCCCCCCTTTCAGGAATGGGCTGTAAGAACAGCAGAGAAATAAAAGGAAAACATGGGTGAAATAAAAGGAACAGCATCTGATCAGGGCTCAATAAATTATGTACCCAAAAAGACTGGTGGTGGAATTCAAAAATTTCCTCCGGGAAAATGCAAATCAGCACTCATATATACCTATGGGTGCCATCAGAGAGTTGGGAAAATGTCTGTGTAAACTCAGCCACAAGGAATATGGAAATCTTTGGACACTGAGAGTGACAGAACACTGTGAAAAAATGCACTGCAAACAGGAGATGAAATCAGAAACTGACATTGGCACAAGGCCATAGAAAACACCAAGGTATTACACTGAATACCAAAAAAAAAGGGGGGGGGAGTTGGAAATAGAAAGCCTTTGCACATACACTTGTTTTGTCATCAGTATGATGGGCATGATAAATGGACTTAGCAGCAGAGCAGCAGAGAGGAAGAAAAGGGTCAAGATATAGCAAAGAAAAGCCAGAGTGAAGTAGATTATAGTAATTATAATGAGAACTAACAAGAGCACGAACCAGAAGTCTGGCTGTATAAGTAGAACATAAAGGGACTAATTCAAAAATATGGAAAAGGGTGGACAAAACAGAGGGGCAAAACAGAGGGACAAAAACGAATATAGGAAGAAAAGACAGGGGAGAATATACAAGAGTTCCAAGAGTATATGCTTTTATTACATGATAATTGACTGTATTTTGTTTTAATTATTTTTATTTATACCCCAATTTTCTCTGAGTGGGAGCTTAAATTTTTATTTATACTCCACTTTTATCTTTGATTGGGAGCTTAAAGTTTTCACATCATCTCCCCCCCCCCGCACTTAATCCTCACAACAACTACCTTGTGAGGGTAGATTCGGCTGAGGGATTGTGACAGGCCCAAAGTCACCTGGTGGGCTTCCATGGTTGTGAGGGATTCAAACCCAGTTGTCCCAGGTCCTAGGCCAACACTCTAACGACTACAGAAGAAAAAGAAATGCATACATGCATTTCATATTTTGATATTTTGAATTCAGAGAACTCTACCAGCTGTCAACACTTAACAGAGAAAAGAAGGTGAAAATGCTTGAAGAAATTTCAAGAATGGAATGGAAAAGGTCAGGTGTGCTTAAGTGTTTTTTGGCACTGTTAGCATAAAAGATTATAGGAGGTGACTGAGGATTAAGGTAAAGAAAGGAAAGAAATGAAGTTCCTGATTAGTGGTTGGGGAACTCATAAAAGATGAGAGATGGTGGAGGAGGAAGAAGAGCCAGCAGAAGGTACAGATTAAACAATTCAAAAAGCTGGAAGAAAGAAAAGACCTGAAATCCTGAAGAATCAAGTCTATCCAAAAGAGCAAAGAGATTCAGAAAAATAGGACTACACTAGACCCTTGTTACAGAAAAGGTATGTGCTGCACAGGGAAACTGTTAGCATATGAAAAGAGTCTTTGAAGTGACTGAAAAGGGTCCAGGTCAGTGGAGGAGGGTCTTTCTAAGGTTTATGGTTGTTACTCTCAAGTTTTATGTTACCTATTCTTGAGAGTCTCATTATTTTAGTTCTGCTCATGTTCTTTGTCATTTATTTCTTCCATTTGGGGGCAAGTCATAAAGATTTGGATTCAAAAAGTTCTACAAATGAATTTTATAGCCATTGACTATGATGACCCAGGTAAGGTCTCCAGGTACAGTTAAATGGGATTTCTCAATAAAAGAGCCCATTTGTGGCATTCTTTGAATGTGGAAGTGGATTAGAAATCAATAAAGATAGCAGCTGTAAAATTGCCTGGATGTTGCCAGGTCCAGGGGGCAGCTAACCAGTGGTAGGGGCATTTATTGCTGAAAGGTGGGTGGATTCCTGTCTGATGCTGCATTTTGGAAGCACTCTGAGACTAGTGAGAAGGTTCAGTGCTTCCAAGTGATTATGATGATCCCACTACATCAGAGATGAGTGCCCACCATTCTCCAGAACTGGGGAAGGGCAGGGAAGTCTGCCCGAACCTATACTGGGCCTGGGATATTTTGTTTCTGAGTGCATCGGAAGCCTTGTATTAGGGAATGCCCTTGCCCTTTGACAGGTCCTAGAGAGGGTCAGGAGCTCTCCCTGAGCACATTGGGATTCACAGACACTTGAAAGCAGAAAGCTATCTCACTAGTTCTGAGTACCCTGAGGTGAAAAACTGTAACCATTGGGGAGGACCAGGTCACTGGCTATCAAGGTCTGTCAAAATGTGTCCATCACTGGTGTTGAATGTTTTACCAGTTTGAAAGTGCAGATACGTAGAACAGAGCATTTTTTCCAGAAGAAAGATAAAAATCAAACCATGCACCTTAAAGACAAACAATATTTTATTCCAGCATAAGTTTTGATGGCCCAGTTTTGGCTGGCTGGACTCTGCTTCGAGCCTAATGCTATCCATACTCCAAATTACTTGTGTGAGACTACTGATTTCCTGAGGAATCTATGATCTATCAACTGTCTTCCAGAGAATAGCATCTCTCCCATGGTGGATATGGGGAGCTATATACCAACAACCCACACAAAGATAGACTACACATAATCAGCAACATTACCCATGATAATATGACAGCACAACTTGCGGCTCAGTTTTGCCACATTGTCCTTAAGCATGTTTACTTTAGACCTGGAAACAGCTTGCTCCTTCAGGATAACAAAGCAGTCATGGTTATTCATATGGCCCTACATTATGCAAACATATTCACTGCTGAATTAGAGCATCACATAACTGTACAGTGGTGTCCAGAAAACAAACCTGCCATGTGGCTGGTCTATGCTCAGACTGATGTTAGAATGAAAGCTGTTGAAATCTTGTTGGAATAATTTGGACGCATGGGAAAGAAGCTCATGAGAGATTCCAATAGGACTTCAACTACTT
Organism: Euleptes europaea; assembly: GCF_029931775.1. NCBI lineage: Eukaryota > Metazoa > Chordata > Lepidosauria > Squamata > Sphaerodactylidae > Euleptes > Euleptes europaea. The sequence continues at coordinate 77,521,149 of NC_079317.1, forward strand.
TCATGATACTAACATCAGTATACACAACAGGTGCATTTTCTTGATACCACTGTAAAACTATGTGATGGACACACCATCCCCCCCACATACAGAGATCACTAATCTCTACACAATGCTTTTGAGCTACCAGTTTGAGCATGCTAAACCATCTACAGTCAAGCATTATGTCACAACTGCTTTTGCTCCAAACGTTTGGTCAGGGACACATACCTGAAGAATTTACAAAAGGTTTCCTTGGGATTGCAGTACCCACCCAATGAAGTGAAGAAACAGATTGGTAAGTGTAAGCTCTAGCCCTGCGGCAAACCCAGAAACAGATTTCAGCAGATGGCAAATCCATGAAAGCAGTTTTATTGGTTAGAATCGACAGGTTTCAGAAGCCATATTCAAAAGGACACTAGTAAGGGTCAAAGGCAAGGCACATAGCATATATGGGAGAGCAAAAGGAGATAACCGGTTACCCAGGTAACCCCCACTCCTTCAACAGGCAGGAAGAAGCACTTGGTGATTCCCACAGTATGGGAATCTACGAGGAACGTAGGCTTAGACTGGCCTTGATCAGAATAGCACAACAGCAACTGGAAGCAGCACAACAACACTACCACATACCATCCTCATGGCCTGCTCCTGACAGTAAGTCAAACTAGTACCGCATAAATAGCCTACTAAAAAACAGGTCCAAAAGAGGTAAGAACATAACTTCACTCAGTGTTGCCTACAGCTCCCAGCTCAATCTAGTCATTGTTAGTGTTCTGTAACCCATTCTAGATAGTGATCATTCTCTCTCATACGTCTTGAGTGGCAGTCTTTTCTTTGCTTACAGGCAGCCCGTAAAACAGCTTCTTACTAACAACAGGCCACCTAAACAGACAGACAAATGCTAGACACTGCAAGAAACCAAGCTGCCAACTGTGCCAACATCACCATTTTTCAACAAAAGAACTCTAGTGAGAAACTCCAGCAGGAAATTGCTAAATTGGGATTAAGAAATTTCAAGCTATTTCTACCCCCTCCCCTAGACTGAACTGGGATGTGAGGTTTTATCTCCTTACCTTAACAAAATCTGGAACTCCCAACTAGCTTAGCATTACCACTGTACTGTATCTGTATTTTTCCTGCTTAAATTTCAATTTTACATAATTATATTTCATCCTCTGGCTCCCTGACCTTGCCTTTTGCTTGTTTTTATTTTTTAATACCAACTATATAAAATGACAGCTAATGAGGATCCATTCATTGCATCTAAATAAGTTGGCCATTGGAAGCTTATGGTGGTAGTTTTAAGGTTCCACAAGACTCCTGTATATTTATACCATGCCTACACATCGCTTTGCTTGCACACATAGATATTAAACCTGCAGTTAGGCGGCATTTCATTTTAAAGTTCTGTATAGCACCTAGCGATTCCAGGCACTCTGTAAATAAAAAATAGTAATAACCTTTAAACATGGTCCAGTTACCGCACAATACCTCCAGACTAAGTTTTGACTCTGATATGGAAGCAGTGAAAGGCACTGTGCAATCAGACATCTATATATCTAATTCCCAACTGTGCCCCCTATCTGCATATACTTAAATCCACAGATAGGGTGCAAACTTAATCCAAACAGATGTTTCTTCAAACTTGGGGTACTCCCCAAATATGCAGAAAAATCTGAAAACTAAAACAAAACAAAACACGGGGGTTTAAAATTCTCCCCAAAATAAAAATCATTTTCAGCACAAGCACAGAGAACGTGCTTACTTCAGGCTGCTAGCTGCAGTGCAGCCCAGGAGCCATGCAAGGCTCAGTGGGGGCCTCTGCGGCTTTCAGCAGGGGCCTCGGTATACCTACCCAGAGAAGTCCGGGAGAGCTGCTGAGAGAGGGAAAAAGAGAGGGGGAGGGGGGAAATCTTGATGCACCTGCCCAGGCGAGCCGCCGGGAAAGTAGGAGAGAGGGGAGAAGGAGGGAAGCCTCAGCGTGCCTGCCCAGAGCAGTCTGAGTGAGCCAATGGGGGGAAAGCCTCAGCGCACCTGCCTGGACTGCTCTGGGTGAACCGGCGAGAGCAAGGCTGGGGGGAGGGAAGGCTCAGCATGCCCGCCCGGACTGCTCTGGGCGAGCCATCAAGAGCAGGGCTGGTGGGGGGAGAGGGAAGCCTGCAGAAAAGGGGGGTGAATCTGTGGAGAGGGAGCAAGGGGGGGGGATACGATGGCTGCTCCTGCAAGTTTCTTGCGGGTCCCCACTTGTGGAAACTAAAAAGCAGTATGATATTGAATTAGATGTGCAAAACTCTGGGACGATTTCCCTGGAAGAGTTGTGGGCACAAATAACTTACAGTTCTAAAATGAGCCGGGTAACTTTACAAAGGCTATGTAGTAGTTTCTCTTCTGTTTCAGTTGCTCCCTATTGGTCCAGAAAGTCTCCCCACCTCTCCCACCTATACGCATGGTTCCCACCTTCTCGCAACTTTCCCTCGCTATCATGCATTCTCAACAAATGCATCCAGAATCTTGTTTTGTGTGGTACATATCCATCTTTTGTTTAATCTCAAGGCAACCAAATAATGCTTTCCAAGACATAAGACTACGGCTGTTACCGCACTAGGTATTCACAGTGATGTATTAAGAGTTTGAAAATGTTATTAAAAATACTGTTCACACTTTCTATGTATTCCCACCGATGTATTAAGAGTTTGAAACTGTTATAAAAAATACTGTTCGCAGTTTGTTTGGCCCCTTTAGCTGTGAAGACGTCTTCCAACCGTTTTTTACCAGTGGCATCCAAAAACCCTTTTAAAGCGATGTTTTTTATAACATTTCCAAACTCTTGATATATCGCTGGGAATACCTAATCCGGTAACAGCCTATGTCTTGGAATTATTTCCTTACCTCTGCAGGAATCGTTCTGTTATCTCAATTCAGAAGGGAATCTGCACCTTAACCTAATGACACAGCTATAGGAACTTTATTTACAGTATGAGAAAAGAAACCATTCCTTTCTAACAGCTCCATTAAATCTAAGCCTCATTTAACTGGTAGGACACTTTTACAATGGGCCTGCTGACATACGGTGATAAATAGCTGCATAACATCTTTCAACAATAGCCATGCCGGTAGCCCTAGCCATAATGTGTATAAACACTGAATATTTTTAAACAATGCACAGCCCTCAACAGCAGGAAGTGAAGTAACTCACAATATAAACATTTTCGCTAACCTATTTTCCTTTTTCTGAGAAAGAGAAATGTCTACTGAAAATTATTAGAATTAAAAGTTTCTGAATAGTCCTGAAAAGTCTTTGAAATTGTGGTCCGGGCAGAAAGATTTCCTGAAACCTGATGCTTTAAAGATAAAAGAGTTGGCAGTGGGATGAAAGCTGCCCTACCCTTTTTTAAAAAACATGTCACAGAAATGAATGGAATGGCTTATGAATACATGCATCTCGCTCATTCAGGAGCCACGCTGGTGCCTATCTGTCCTGAAACATCGGTGTTAGGTTACTGTGCAAATCTAAATAACCGTTAGCTAGCATGAACTTTTCCCGCAAGAACAATGAGGGGCAGAGGAAGGTTTTGCAAAAGAGGCTTAACAAACTTCCAGAACTTTAGTAAGATGCAAGCACAAGGGGCTTCTTTTAAGTGCCTGAGCTTTCACTACTTGGGCACCTTTTACAATTTGTTACACATTACAAATCACAGCAGTAGCGAATGAATGCACAGATGCCTAAACTGAAGGCTAAATGGAAGTTTATTTTGAAAGCTCCATGCGTTTCCTGCCCGTAGCCAGACTCTGATTTAATTTTACATACAATGATATCATAAAGCTGGACATGGAAAAGCTACAGTATTTACGCTGGAGACTAAGGTCTGACATTCTGTCTAAATGAAATTTCCCAGTTGTCCCAAACACTTTTTATCTTGTTTCCATGCTGGCAGTTAGAAATGTCATTGCATATTGCCACTGTGACAGATGAGGAAAAGCACGAGAAAGCAACCTCTGTACTTGTGCAATGTGGCAAAATGTGGAAAAAATTGAGATTATGCTCCACAGTGGTCTTGCATTTGCGGCTGTCCTATTGCCGACCCAGCGCTAAATGGGGAAAGAGGCAGCAGCAGCCGAATGGTGGACCCGCCCACCCCATAAGCAAAACTAGTATACAAAGTTGGTATAAAACGGCCACAATTTTATTGGTTACAGCTGAACAGGCCTTGGCTTAGCACTGGGACTGGATCTATGGCATCGGCTGACCCGACCTCCTACTTCCAGCCCACCTGCTGGGAAGTAGCATGGGATGGCAGTATGTGGGACTCCACTTGGGCTTGAACCACTTGGTGATTCACCTTGGAAGGAGGCTGCCCTGAGAGCCCCCAAGCTGGGCATTTCCCCTGCAAAAACTCCCCAAACTTCTGTCAGACTGACTTCTGTTAGTAAAAGAATGTGAGTTTCTGAGTTTCACAACCTTGTTCATTTTTCCCATTCATCAACTGAAACTGATCTCATTAAAAAGCATTCATACAAATTTATCTCACCCCCTTCCTCCAAGCAGCTTACAGTGGCATATATATGGTCCTCACATTTTATCTCCACAACAATCCGGTGAGACAGACTTATGGAATATAGGGTTGACCGGCCCAGAGTCAACCAATAACCCTTATGATTGAATGAAAATTTGAATCTAGACCTCACAGATCCCAGATCAACACTCTCAACAAGGATGAACAAAGACAGAAGTTTTCACAAAATCCAGTACAAATTTTAAGATTTCAAAAAATGTCTGCAGAATGCATGTTACATGCAAATTGGGAAAGCCCTAGTGGTTTCTGTTATAATTCTGAATAATTTATGCAGTGAAAATAAAATCGTTAAAATGACTGCCAAATAATGGAATGAACTCTCCCAACAAAAGGAGGAAAATTTTTCATCATTTAAGAAAATCTAATGCTAACATTATCTGCTTACAGGAAACGCATATACTCCCTAAGGATGTTTTCAGGCTGGAACATGCTAGGTTGGGTACTTTATTTACGGCTTGTAATAGTAGTAAAAAGACTAATGGAATAGCTATGTATATACCTGTTTTATTACAACCAAAAGTTATTTTTCAAGATATAGAGGGAAGAGTTTTGCTGCTGGAGGTAACAATTGGTTTCCAAAAGGTATTGCTTGTGGGAATATATGCACCTAATACAAATCAAAAGGTATTTTATGAGAACTTAGCATTATTATTAGCTGAATATGCTACAGAAAAAATGATATGGATGGGGGACTTTAATGGAGTTAAGGTACCTAAGGTTGATAGATCTGGGAAAAAGAAAAAAGCTAGCAATGAAGGAAAGTTACCAGGGATTTTTGATGTCTGGAGGTTGACACATGGTAATATGAAGCAATATACGTTTTTTTCACAGAGACATCTCACGTGTTCCAGGATAGATATGATATGGATGTCAGAGGGTCTGGTACAGAATTTAGAAAATTGTGAGATTCTACCTAGGGTGTTGTCAGACCACAACGCGGTATCAGCTAAAATTGAAATGGGAAATAGAGGTTATAAACCCTGGAGAATTAATGATTTTCTATTAAATAATAAAAAAATTGTAGATAAATTGAAAACTGAAATATTAAATTACTTTAAAGAAAATATGGATAAAGGTACCAGCGAAGACATAGTTTGGGACGCTGGCAAAGCAGTAATTAGGGGATTTCTAATTCAACAAAACATAAGATATTATAGGGATAGGGAGACTAAGAAAAAATGCATATTAGATGAAATAAAGCAGGCGGAGAGATATTTAAGTAGATTGCAAGACAAAGGGGCTAAACTAGAACAACAAAATAAGATTAGAAATTGTCAACATCAATATGAATTTTTACTTGCTGAAGAAATTGAACGAAAAGTTATGTATACTAAACAAAGATTTTTTGAACATGCTAATAAACCAGGTAAAATGTTAGCTTGGCAAATTAAACAGAAAGATAAAAAATTACCAATAACTCAAATAAGAAGGGAGGGCAAGATAACAAGAGCTAAAGAGGAGATAGTAGATACATTTGTGAAATTTTACACAGATTTATATAAAAAAAAGTTAGTTTCAGAGGTAGAAATTGAAGTTTATCTTGCTAAATGGGATTGGCGAAAAATAACACAAGAAAATAAAGAATTTTTAGATTCTCCAATAACCAAGGATGAATTGGAGCAGGCTATAAAAAAAAGTAAGCTGAATAAATCTCCTGGACCAGATGGTTTTACAGCATATTACTATAAAACATTTAGAGAGCAATTAATCCCCTATCTTTTGGAAGTCATGAATTTAGGGATGACAAAAGGTATTACCCCTCAGACCTGGAAACAGGCAAATATAGCCTTAATACCAAAGGTGAATTCTGATACATTGGAAGTTAAAAACTATAGACCGATTTCATTGCTAAATATTGATTACAAACTATTTGTAGCAATTTTAGCTACTAGACTAAAAGGAGTACTGAACCAATTAATACATGATGATCAAGCTGGATTTCTACCAGGAAGACTGATTAGTCAAAATGTTAGGGTGGTAATTGATCTTTTAGAATATGCGGAACAAGACACAACACCAATAGCTTTTATATTTTTGGATGCCGAAAAAGCCTTTGATAATGTTAATTGGCAGTTTATGATTAAGGTATTAGAATATATGGGTTTTGGTGATAGTTTTAAAACTGCCATAAAAAGTATATATACATATCAAACAGCTAATTTGATTGTGAATGGGTCTTTATCACCAAAGATTGAAATTCAAAGGGGAACGAGACAGGGTTGTCCTCTTTCCCCTTTACTTTTTATTTTAGTATTAGAGGTATTACTGGATAATCTTAGAAAATCTAATGATGTAGTAGGGGTAAGAATAGGGAGAAATCATTACAAACTTAAAGCTTATGCGGATGATTTAGTATGTTTTTTGATTGATCCGATTGAACAGTTTGACAGATGGAATAAAATATTGGAGGTTTATGGAAAGATTTCAGGTTTTAAAATTAATAGGGCAAAAACAAAAATTTTGGTTAAAAATATGACTCTTTCACAGCAACAAACATTGATCAAAAAGTCGGGACTCAATATTGAACATAAAGTTAAATATTTAGGTATATGGTTATCGAATAATAACCTTAATTTATTTCAGGATAACTATGTGAAACAATGGCAACAAATAAAAAAAGATCTGATAAGTTGGGAAAAGGTCCCTTTATCACTTTGGGGAAGAATATCAGTAATTAAAATGATGTTACTGCCTAAGATGCTTTTTCTGTTTCAAAATTTACCAATAGTGACAGGGGTACAGATATTTGAGGAATGGAAAAAAGATATTCTGAGATTCCTTTGGGGTAAAGAGAGACATAGGATTGCATATAATAATTTAATAGAATTAAGGGAGACGGGAGGATTGGGATTACCAGATTTAAAAATGTATTACCAAGCGGCATGTTTCACCTGGATTAAAGATTGGATTCTCTTGGAGAATCCTAAATTATTAGAATTAGAAGGATATAAACTACGATTCGGGTGGCATGCTTATTTATGGTATGAGAAACAGAAAGTGAATAAGGAATTTAATTCTAATATTATCAGGAAAAACTTATTACAAGTATGGAATAAATATAAAGATGCTTTAGAAAGTAAAACTCCCGGTTGGATAAATCCTATAGAAGCTTTTATGCGAAGAGGTGCACATCTAAATTTGGACTGTGATATCTATAGAGAATTGATAGAATATAGAGATGGGACATGGATATTGAAAACGCGTGAAGAACTTCAACTAAAAGACTGGTTTATGTTTTATAAACTAAATGATGTTTTTATTAAAGATAACAGATTGGGATTTAATCATACTAAGTCTAACTTTGAGATAGTATTATTGAAAGGTAATAAAGGATTGATTGGTAGGATTTATAAAGTACTTATAGAATTGAACTTAGAACAAGAAAGGATCAAACCAGTCATGTTGAAATGGATGAGAGATTTAGGATATAATATTGATTTGGAAATTTGGGAAAAGCTTTGGAAAAATGAATTTAGGTTTACTATTTCGAATGAAATAAGAGAAAATTTATATAAAATGTTTTACAGATGGTATATAACCCAGGTTTTATTAAGTAAAATGAAAAAAGATGATAAAGCGTTATGTTGGAAATGTGGTCCTGATATAGGAACGTTTATGCATAGTTGGTGGTTTTGTAAAAAAATTAGGAGATTTTGGCAATTAGTTATGAATGAAACCAATAATCTTATTAAAGTAAAAATCAAGCGAGATCCCGCTTTTTGCTTATTGGGCATTCCAAATAGAGAATTGGATAAAGGTGATAGAGTCATATGTCAATATAGTTTTGCAGCAGCTAGAATTATAATTGCAAAAAAGTGGAAGCAAACGATTAAACCTTCAATTAGAGAATGGAGAGAAAAATTATGGTTGTATATGCGGATGGCCAAAATTACAGTATCTTTACATGGTAAAGATATGGAGGAATTCAAAATTATGTGGTCAAAGGCCGCTGCATACTGGGATAAATCGGCAAAAACGGATTTTAAAAATATAGTTAACGAATTATAGTATAATGTGATTTTAATTAATGTATAATAATGTGATTTTTTTTTATTAGTCAACACACCCCATCGGAAGTCCATTGGTGATGGGCACTGTGGTGGGTGGTGGATTTTTGAAGTAGTAATATATATTCTTATATGTATAACAAATTATGTATAACAATATATGTATAACAATATTAACAATATATGTTTTTATATGAACAGTGTAATAACAGAACTGTACGCTCTATGTATTTTTATTTTTATTTCTTATTTTATTATGTATTTTTTTTCTTTTTTTTTCTTTTTTTTTTGGATTTATTATAAAAATCAATAAAAAAATTAAAAAAAAAATGACTGCCAAATCTTCAGAAAGTTTAAGTTTCATTTTGGATCAGACTGCTTAGCCCAAATGTTCACTTAGGCTTTACAATCCCTTGCCCTGTTATTATCCTAGTCATAAATAAACACGATATTGATATGTAACTAGATGCAAAGAGAAAGGAGTCATGTAACATCTGATGTGCATTCAAATACACATCCACTTTATTCCCATGAAGAATCACATGCAGAGGATTCTTGCCATATTTGATCTTCTAGTTAGTGTTCCCTGAGGAACAAAACAAAAAAAGTGTAACGAGAGAAAACAGTTCTATGAATCTTTCCTGTGGGATTCAAGTAAAATATAAAGAACGTTTCATGTTAAATTATATTGGACACAGACATAGCTTCTTATCAGACTTCTTATCAGATATAGCAAATCTTATTCTATAAAAGAGCTGGATCTGTCTTGGACATTTTAGAAAAGTGTGCATTTCTCCTTGCCTCTGATATTCTCAATATCTTATACATGGTTTTTGATAAATGAATGACTATCTCAAGCTGTTTCTCTAAATATTGGATGTTTTTATTTGTAAGAAACTGAAAAACTAGGAATTCAGTTGAGATGAAGTTAATTTCAGTGCTCATGTATGAGGAAAGAGCGTTACCAAAATGATGTTTAAGAAAAAATGCCATACAGATTTTAGCATCAACAAGATATTACCTGAACATGTGTTCTGCTGTGGTGATAATAATAACTTTCCTGAATGCAAATGATGCACTGGTACAATTACTAAGCTTTAAAAGTCAATTCTGTTTAAACTCTGAAGTACTTTACGTTATTTAATTTCTTTCCCCCCTAAAATATTCTTCAGATTCATAGATGTGTGTGTGTGAAGTGCCGAAGTGTCGCAGCCGACATATGGCGACCCCTTATGGGGTTTTCAAGGCAAGAGACTAACAGAAGTGGTTTGCCAGTGCCTTCCTCTGTATAGCAACCCTGGACTTCCTTGGTGGTCTCCCATCCAAATACTAACCAGGGCTGACCCTGCTTAGCTTCTGAGATCTGATGAGATCAGGCTAGCCTGGGCCATCCAGGTCAGGCCCAGATTCATAGATACTAGCCCCAAATCAAGGCTCTGTAAACACAAAAGAAGCATTGCAAATCCATTTGATGGCCTGACAAACAAAGGCCAAATTCAGAGTTTTTGGAGATGTAGGGTAGCCCCTTTCCTTTGGAAGGAATCCCTGCCAACCCAGTAATATATGGATGGCAAAATCAAATGATACAATCACATAGGCAGTACCAATGTTTGTGACACCGCATCAGATGAGGAATGAATGCTAGCATGAAGAGTACCCACATGATCCTTATGACCCAACACAATCCCACCATTCAAATGTTATAAGTAGTGCGGGATCCAGTTAGTCATGAGGAAGCTGCAGCAATGCTACTATGCCAAGGTAAGAACATGGAAATACCTTGTTAATTAATAACTTCACTTTCTACACCAGCTGTAGAAGAGTGAGAATGCAGTGGTCGGAGGGCATAAGCACGTTAATTCTGTTGCACCTTCAAGAAGGTAGGCCCTGATTCATATCTTCCCAAAGAGGGAATGAACTATAATTCACAGTTACAAAATGAGCCTCTGTACCACAAGACATACTCCTAAAATTATATATCCATTCTCAGTTATTAGATACAATTGGGGAAGTACTCTGTGCTCAGTGCAATACAGACTGAGGTTTTACAGCAGATAGAAGGGTTCGTTTTAAACACATCAACTTTAAAATCTGGTTAAGAATTCAGGCTGTAATTTTTTTTTACCGGGGGAGACGACGACAGTGCCGGCAGGCTAAAAATTACACTCATTTTTTCGGACTATATAATCTGATTATTTCAATATAATAAAGTTGCATCGTTGCTTCATAATAAGAACCATCTTTCTCTCAAAGCCAAATGAAGTGAAACCAACTCTTTGTGATTTATCTGGCACTATATTTTAGTTAGATGTAACATTAATCTTTAAGCAAGAAGCAAAACTGTTGATGGCAAAGAAATTAAGGAACTGGGTGCAGCCCACAGCAGAATAGATACCATCTCCCCAAGACTTTCCCATTTACCAGATATAATCTCCCTTCCCCTACAAGCGTTAACCTGAGTCCTCTTCAAAATTATAATGAACGCTCATACAATCTGTGCACAGTGTACAACTGTTTTTAAATGTATGTGTGTCTTGAGTAATTTTCATGCTACATTCAACACATGTTCTGCAGAACATATCATTGAAACCCCACACTGATCCAGGCACTTGTTCCGTTTCATTTTTTTAAGTGAATGTGAGTTGGCTCTTTCTAACAAACAGGTGTACTCATGCACATGCAAGCTGTACATGTGTTCACTATAACATGTAAACAGGACTGATGGATAAGGGATGTGTCAGCACAAACCTTAACCATGGTTAACACAAAACAGTGTTCATTCATAATGAAGGAAGATTTGAAATCAGTTAGCCTTAGCTTTAATTAAGGGAAAGGGAGAGAAGTTGGGAGAAGGGAATGCATGACCATGGTTAAGGGATCCAGCCCATGGCTTTTTGCAACTAGCCCTACATAAATGCATGACAAAGAATATACAGGAGGCTGTTTAAAATACATATTTTAGCATAATTGTTAGCACCACAAGACATTTAATATTTGACCTTTAAATTGAACAGAATTATTCTTAAGATTAACTTCTAGTCTGTTCTGACTACCACATGCATTATAGTAACATATTTCAAAGAAGGCAGAGACTACAAAAGCACGGGAAATTCTCTTCTGCTCTGTTATAGCCATAATATGAATGTACCTGGAAAGAATGAAAAGACTGCAATTTGGGATCTTTTTCTTCTTGGCTTTCCTCAGGAGAGTCTTTATTACAATACCACAGGCAATGCTGAACTCAAACCCGTATAACTGAGCTCAGCAAACTGACTGCAATTTCATTGCTTACTGGAATCCCAAGCTGGGGAGCCCTGGGCCTTGAAATATAATTTCCATGAAGCTATGCAAGTTTGAACAGCAGCTCTTCTATACTGGATGGTTAACAGCTGAGCGTGTCCAGAGAGGGAGTCACAGAATAGTAAAATTAGATTTAGTGCTCGAAGCGAAGATTCTCAGCTAACCTCATGGTTGTTTTGAAGAATTGCCACGCTAGCTGAAGAACACAGCCCTGGGAATGTAAAGCAGGAAATCAACAGTTGCCATAAATTACTAAGCTTCCTCTCTTCGACTAGTATGCTCAGTAATAAATTAGAAATTATTCAGATAAAAGGTTGTCCATTGAAGGGGAGCTATTTATACAATTACGTTTGTGTATTGTAACAAAGTTGATCCAAATAAGCACTTAAAGCATTCGTGCCTTTTTGCCCTAACTTACACATTTGTGCATTTGTGTGTATTACTGGGAAGGGGTGGAAAATATTTAATTCAAGTGATTTTTTACAAAAACACACCATACAAATGTAAACTCATGGTCAGGCTACAGATCCAATCTCTTTTAAATGCTGCCTTGAGGAATAAAAAGCTATAATGGGACCAATGTAGGCTTCAGTGCTGGACAAAGACTTACCACGTGTGTTGAAACTTGTATGCACTGTGGTTTAGCAGGCATGCAATGGTCTGAAATCAACATACTATTCATGCTTACAAAATATGGCTGCTTTGACAGTTTTGTCCTAGAATAAATAGAACAGTCAACTGTGTCGCCATTTTATGTTCCTAAAAACACACACAGAATTATCTGTTCAAACCCAAACACTTTGGATCCAAAGAATCATGCCATTAATTTTGTGAGGGGACTTCAGATTTTTATTCCGTGACTAGCAATTCTGTCTGTCTATTTTTACTCTACCTAGCCGCTAAGGAGCTCAGGGTGCCATCCATGGTCCTTTTGTCACCTGTTTATCCTCACAACATTGCTCTGAGGTAGGTTAGGCTGAGAGTGATTGACCTAGAAAGCTTCATGCAGCACTGGCACAGAGGGGAATTTCAAATGTGGCTTGTGATAAGGCAAGGCTATAGGCTTTGCAAAGACATTCAGTCGGAAATTCTACTAGGGTAGTATGATACTTTTAAAGGACCCCGAGCGGTTGTTTGGATCTCAGAGAAAGGATGAAATCCAACACACACAAACCACTAGGAATCAAAGGAAAAATTCCCATTGTTTTAATGTAACTGAATTGCAGCCAATGGACTTCTGGCAAACAAACTTCGGTGCACAATTTCTCAGTTGAACCTATCGATTTCAGTTTTAGCATGGCAAAATTCTACCAGTGTATAAATAATCCATATAATATTACACTATTTTCAAAGAACAACCTGGTTAACTATCATCCATGAAAAGTAAGTATCATGCCCTCCAGTGATTGTCACAGCAAAATAGTTGTATTTATTTCAAGTGAATTCGGAGTTTGTACTGCAAGAATTAAACAAGCCAAACATATTAGGTACTATCATGGGCCATAGTGTCATAAGCATTGACATTATTTTTTAAATTACTGTAATATTCAGAGAACTCAATTTCAAATTTACCTGTCATGACAGAGTACATTTCCAATTAATCACCAAAATATATTCCTAAATTTATAAATTCAGTAAGCAATAGGTATAGTGCAAACCACCGTTTTTCAAGGAGCAATTCTAGCAAGGTTGAAAGTTGAAAGCACAGTTTTCCAGTGATTTTGCTCTTATCTGGCCTATCAATTCCAAAAGCTACAGGGGCGGAGAGGGAGCCGACGGCTGCATTTCACTACGGCACTTGTGTTATGGCATTCCTCAGGGCTCTATTTTGCTCCTCAAGTTATTTAACACATATGTGAACCCCCAGGAGAGATTTCTGGAGAGTTCCTCCAGTGAAACGGGGTGAGAAGCAGTCAATATGCAATTCTATTTCTACTTGTGGCTGCTTTTTATCAGTCTTTAATATGTCTTAAGTATCAAATAACGACTATGCTGTTAGAGTTGGTTCAACCCATTCAAAAATACAGCACTAGGCTCTGTTAACTTACTATATTCGTTATCTAAATTACAACATCCAAATCTTAAATACAAAGTACAAAGATGCAGTTATACAAAAGCAAGTTAGAAGGCACAGAAACACCTTATTATCAACTGTGAACAAATAATCATCTGTCACCCTGAAAAAACGCGCGGAACGCCAAAGTCCAGAGGACGCCAAAGCTGTCCTAGAGTATCAGTCCTGCGCAGAGCAGCAATTATGTCAGCAGGGAGCTGGGCTAAAGCTGATCTTCTTGCCGCGGACAAACGGAAATTCCACTGATCAGGGTGCAGGTAATGATCCAAGGGATCCCAATGTGCGATCTAGATGTTATACAGCACGTTTCGCATCAGGCTTCATCAGCCAGTAATCTAATTAGTTTTCTTAGGGCATAGTAGACCAATAGAAAGACCTCTTTAGGATCCTTTATAGTTCCGTGTGTCCTTCTAGATCACAAGTTTGGATCCCTTGGATCATTACCTGCACCCTGATTAGTGGAATTTCCGTTTGTCCACGGCAAGAATATCTGCCTTAGCCCAGCTTCCTGCTGATGTCATTGCTGCTCTGCGCAGGACTGTTACTCTGGGACAGCTTTGGCGTCCTCTGGACTTTGGCGCTCCGCGCGTTTTTCCAGGGTGACAGATGATTATTTGTTCACAGTTGATAATAAGTTGTTTCTGTGCCTTCTAACTTGCTTTTGTATAACTGCGTCTTTGTATTTAAGATTTGGATGTCGTAATTTAATATGTCTTAGGCTTTTTTTATATAGTTGCTGATGCCACTTGTGCCACTGTGGCAGAAGGGAAAGAAAAGCAATGCCATAAATAAACCTATTCCTGTGCAGTTTGGCATATCTAACCCAACCAAAATCAATGGTCTGACTTGTCTAACTCTGCATAGGATTGGGCTGTCAGAAGGATAGTGTTATACAGCTGTATATCTCTAAGTACTGCTGTAAAATGAGATGCAGTATTAGGTGCACGTTCTGGAATTTCCAGCAAGTAATACACTTTGTAATAAACATGTGCAGCTTTTGGCTGCTGCTAGATGATGAGGAGTTCTGATCTGGATGGCCTAGGCTAGCCTGATCTCATCAGATCTCAGAAGCTAAGCAGGGTCAGCCCTGGTTACTATTTGGATGGGAGACCACCAAGGAATACCAGGGTAGCTGTGCAGAGGAAGGCACTGGCAAACCACCTCTGTTAGTCTCTTGCCATGAAACCCTCCCAAAAAAGGGGTCGCCATAAGTCGGCTGCGACTTGACGACACTTTACACACACACACACAGATGATGAGGAAGGTGGGATACAGATAAAAAACCCATTAAGCAGGTTCTATTGCAGGGTAGACATAAATATGAAGCAGAAAAGCCTGCTTCTGCCCTTCTCATTACTAGACCAACCAGTAAACCCAATTACATGTAAGCATTTGCTTTCTATAACATCAGGAAAGATTGAATAAAATGAGGAACTGATTAAGGAAAACAGTAGCACATATGCCAATTAAAGTACTTCGTACATATTTTTAAGCAGGAATATAAAAATCAAAACTGAACATGCACATCTGGAGATGTCATAAGCAATGAGTTTTATTTTGCTTTCATAAATTAATCTGCAGATATTAACACTATTTACACTGACTATTCATTTGCACCCTTTTTCTTTGCCATCCTCCACACAGCATGACCATTTAACCAGTGGTGTATGCCACCCAATGCTCTGGCTTACTCTGCATGCCCTCTTTCTACACCTTGCCATTGCTGGTCTATCTTATCAGTTTGGGAAGAAATTTCAACAAAATTCTTCCCCTGGTCACTGATATCTCTGGGAACCAAATCCATTAAGATATTTCTGACCCTGCTCATGCTACTTTAACTGTCTGGTGAACAGGAAGGAACTGATAAAAATAGGATTACAATGCCCTTACAGATGAACTAGCCAGAGACTTGATTGTGATTGATGCTTGAATAAACATACAATAGCAGGCCATACATCTCAACAAGGCTTTGATAGAAGTAGAAAAAGAGTGTAGGTTTTCACTGCCTAGACTGTCGTGTCCTTTTCTCAATGAAACATTTGGGAAAGAAGCAATTCACTGTGAAATCCCCAGAAGGGGTTTCTGGTTTGTTTCTTTCATTAGAAGTAAACCAGAGAAACAAATTCTACAAGCTTGCTATTTATACGATTCCATATGGCAACTGTGAATGCACAAGAATGAATAAGGCCATTTTTCTTCAAATGATCTGAATCCCAAGTTTCCATGGAGTAAAACTTAGATCAGGGCTACCCATTAAATTGTGGTGGGAAACACTAGTCTAAAGTAGGAAAGCAATTCAGGCAACATGGCTGCTAATTGTAATTTCTCATCTGCCATGCTCATGGACCTATATACAAATCATGTACATTATACACAAATAAGAGCCAGGGCTCTCTAGCTTTGCAATGTATTTCCAGTGTTGCTGTTGGCACTGAAGAATGTGGTCATCATAGGTTACATTCAACACTTTACAACCTAACTACAGCAAACAGGGTTTGTGCATATGAAAATCAAACTGAATTGTTTCTTTTAAAACTGAGAAGAGAGGCAACATGGTATAGTGGTTAAGGTATGGGACTAGGATCTGGGAAACACAGGTTCAAATCCCCACTCATGACATGGAAGCTTGCTGGGTGACCTTGGGCCAGTTACACACTCTCAGCCCTGACCTGGCTAGTATTTGGATTGGAGACCTCCAACAAATACCAGGGTCATGATGTGGAGGCGGGCAATGACAAACCACCTCCAAATGTCTCTTGCCTTGAAAACCCTATGGGGTCGCAATAAGTCAGCTGTGACTTGACAAGAAAAAAAAAACCTGAAGCATTCTAAGGCAGCTTTTATTCAGCTAATCTTGATGTTGTCTAGACAAACCTGTTTTTATGAGGATGCTTTTAGCATAATGTGAAGCCATCAAGCAAAAGTTATCTCTTATAAAATTTCAAGATACAGCAGGACATAAATTGCATAGTCCTTGACAAACACTCTAGCATAGAAGAATTATCCTCCTTTTTCCACTGGGAACGAATAGCACACATAGAATTCTACTTTTAGTTCAAGGTACATGTTCATCTTACATCACCCCACCAACAGCAAAGCTTTTAAATAGAATCAGTTCACACCACTGATGGGAAATCAATTGAGGTACATGTATGTGTGAACCTGCCCTATCCGTATTTTGTTAACATTCATTCACCAAAGGAACAGGAGTAACAATAATAATTTTTAAAAATCTGCCTGCAAAGCAACTGCTTGTATGGAGATAGCCAGTGGATAATTTTATATGTACCTAGTGGTATAAAGTTTTTCAAAAGTACCCAGGCTGCAAAATCCAGTGCTGGAAACACTGGAGGGACGTTCACAAACATTTCTGTAACTGCACTGTTGCATTAACTGAATGAAAATGGCAGACTAGCAAGCCGGTCCCTGGTGCTTTCAGCTATGTGGGGGTGGGGTGGGTACAGCAGATAAAGGTGATATACCTCTTCAATATAGCTAACAACCTAATCACAACAAAAGGAAAATGTGTTTAGTTTGAATGGTATTATCAGGAGTGAAACAATCTTATGCAGCATCTGGATTTTGTTTATGAAAAATGGGAGGGGGAAATGAAATACACTGCTCTTGTTATCCCCGGATAAAATTATTGGGTAATGTGGGTGGATACCATTGTGGAAGAATTTTGTTTCTCCCTCTGTTCGATCTAGAATGCCACCGTAACTGAGGAAAATGGTATAAAAAGTTCAGGGCAGGACAGTTGGGACCTCTCTCTCCTTCCTCTCCATCTATCATGGAGCAGAGACAAACGATGTAAGAATATTTGTGTTTCCACTGGGGAGAAAGGTAGGGTATAAACGATTAAATAAAATAAAAATTTTAAAAATCTGTTTCTCTTTCTCAACAGCAGCCCCTCCTGCCTTCTCAACAGTCGTTTCCCCTCTTCTACCCCACATTCCTCTTTATTTCTTTTTTGTTTAGTTCTTAGCCTACCTTTCTCATTGAGATGCAAGGTGGACGACTATGCTTTGACCCCTTTTAATGCTATATACACTTTTTAAATCCAAGGCCATTTTACACCTGGACAGGTAGTTAGGGGTTTCTTAAAATATACAGGCTAACTTACAGACTAACCTTAAGCTTGGATTTCAATTAGGTAGGCCAGCAGTAACTAGGAGGGTAGACTAATGAACTTCTTACTGACAAATAACCACTTGTTATTTGTCTTTTATGGTTTCTCCACTGTTCCTGTACCATGTTTTCAGATGTACTTATCTCCTTTGAGTAGATGTTCCTATTAATTATTTTCTTATCCATCATTAGTATATACTGCTGTGTCTTCGTAAACTGTTTAATTTAATTTTTGTTGAGTCTGTTCCCCCCCCCCCCCACTGATTCTGCATGGTGCACTGGGACAAACGAGGACTCAGACTGACACCAGGCTAGAGTACTGGACTTAAAGCAGAGACACCCAGATTCAAACCCCAGCTCATTCATGAAGCTGACTGGTCACTAACTCTCTGTCTAACCTAATTCACAACGTTATTGGGAGGTCTAGGGGTATGCATTCAGATATAGTTGAGCTGAAAATATAACCGGAATAATACCTTATTGGTATTTTTCAGGTATATTCAACATCCTAAATATATCTGAGAAGACTTCCAGGATACTGAAAAATTGGTCCCGAAAAATCCTGGAAATTTGCAGGATTTACTGGAATTATTGAGCCTGCATTTGCAGGCTCTGGGGGACTGTTCCCCCCCCCCTTTTCCTTTGTTTCTGTGTCGCAGGGGGTTTCTATGGGCTTGCCAGGCTGCTTGTGTCAATTTCAAGTCTGTCAGTTTCAAGAGGTTCCCCCCCTTCTTTGCCCGAGTTGCTTTGAGTCTCTTGTGTGGTTTTTACAGTGTTGCACAGTGCTTGCAACTCCCTCCCACCACTTGGATTTGTTCTGCTGTGGTTTCACTTTGGTTCTGTTGAGCTTGCTGGGAATTGTGTACGGAGCCATTTGTTCTGTTGGGCTTGCAACCCCCTCTCCCCGGGCCTGGATTTGTTCTGTTGTGATCCTCTGGTCCTGTCGAGCTTGCACTGCCACAGTGGCACTGGGTTCTGCTGGGCTTCTGCACATTGCCATTGATTCTGCTGGGTTTGCAAAAGTGCCTCCCCCAGACTTCAGTTTCTACTGTAGAGATTCTCTGGTTTGATTATGGTTCAGTTTGGTTTGCGCCATTGGCTTGTGGTTCCACTGGGATTACTGGGTTCTGCAATGATTCTGTTGGGCTTGTTGTTCATTCTTCCATGCTGCTTGCAGGCATGACTTTTGCCTGAAAACAGCTTGGAGGCCTCCACCCAGGAAATGGTGGAGGATGGCTGGGGGTACCCAGTTCAGGGGCCCATAGAATTGGACCCCTTGGTCTAATCTACTTGAAATCTGGCAGTTATTTAAACAACAAGCACCAGCAGCTCTACTGCAGTTTTGGTGCCTGTACCTTTAAAAACACCCCTCCCCAGCCACCCAGACTTTTTCCCCATAGAGAATAATGGACCTAAAACATTCAGAAACCCAAAAAGCCCCCGAATCAAAGTACCATACCAGTTCTTGGTATTAAGGAATATCAGGTATACTGATATTTTTCACATCCAATATAGCTAAAGCCGAAAAATACCCCCCCCCAAAAAAATATTTGCACATCCCTAGTGAGGATAGGATGAATGTGTGCTATCCTTAGAGGAAAGGTAGAATAAAAATAAATATAATGATATAGTAGGTGTTTTTGCTGTGCCTAGCCTCTCAATAAATTTCCCCTTGGGTTCATATTAATGATCTGGAAGAAAGCCTTGGTTACTTTAACACACTAATAAATTGAAAGGCGAGGAAACAAAACAGAAGAATTCTGCCAAATGACCTGGCATCAGCAGTAACAGTTTGTGCGTGAACATGTATGCACACACTTGCATATAACAGAACAGAAATAGGATTCATCCTGGTAAAATGGAAATGAATAAATGCCATGTCAAAAAATCTACGGACAGGCGGAAAGTCAAGCAGAGACATATCGGGTGAAAGACAGGATATGGCACCCCCTCAGTTAATGTGACACAGTTAACTGAAACAACGCCAGTAAATATTGCATAGGATTGCCAAATAGATAGTAAGATGGTGTAGCAAGCAAGTTTATCCCTTGAAGACTGAAAGTGGCACACCATCTCAGAGAAGATCTTTCAGCAAAAAATACTGTTTCAGAAGCCCACATGTAAAATAACAACTTCAGTCCTATACGCTTTTATACACACTTATGATCCTTCAAGAGGTGCTGGGGTTACCTAACGAAGGCAGAGAGACTCCACACGGTACTGAGATATTCAGATGTTACGCCCTGTTCTACAGTGAAGAGCTATCTGTCCAATAAGGCTTTCAATAAGTAACCCAACCACATGTGTCCAGTTTCACAGGAATAGGGGGTCAAGAAATACAAACATGACACCTTGTTTCAGGAAGCTGCATGAGTATTTTTGAAATCCAACAGATATAAGCAACGACATATGGAAATGTGGTACAGTGGAAAATTCCATTATAAGTTTAGAGTTATTCCAAAAGGCATCAACCAAGCAGCTACACACTCATATGTTCTTCATAAGAGCCCTTTGGGTATTAAAAAGGGTGGCAAGTTTGGAGTTGAAGAAATGTACAAAAGAAAAAGGACAGGTAGAATTATCCCTGTAAATATTACACACAAAGGATTCCTGGCGCAGCTGAGAGGTCTATATTAAGGCACTGTGAAGGAAATGGAAATACTTAGGCTATAGCAAGTAATCACAGAAAGACAAAAGAGGCAAAAACAGCAATGGGAGCTCAACAAGTCTCAAGCTTCAGGGAAGCAAATCCTATAGGCATTCATAAATCACTCTGAAGAACTCTGAATGGAAACACTGTGGAAATGCTACTGTTGGATTTGAATGGACATCACCCTCTGTAAGAGAGACCCACATAAGCAGCAATCTGGAGGCCATATCCTGGCCAGGGCTGGCTTCCATTAAAGGCCAGGGATTGTAGGCTGTATATCATGGAAAATTTCCTGTCAGTAACATTGATTACCCAGAGCAACAGTCTCCAGGAGGAAATTACAGAGCCTCATTGCTTGAGTTATTTAGAATTAGAATGGACAAGCACTCAAGATGATAGTACTGAGAACAATTCAGCACTTGCAAGACAGCCTAGTAAGAGTTTTCCATCTCTAAACCCCCAATATGCGCTCAGAAGACAATAAGCACAGAGGCAACTCTTTGCAAAATTAAATCACCAAGAATCAACCAGAGAATGGAAATTAAATCACAGGAATGTATTTCCCTCTTTGTAAGTATTAGCATTAATCTCATGCAAAAGTAAAATATTAGTTAATTTGATTCTCTATGCCTTCCAGACATAGGTCGAAATGAATCAATACAGGCAGAATGATTTCTCTGATAAGTGAGGCAAAGAATAGAAATAAGGGTCTGTAGATAAATCAAGTGAAAAAGTAATGACTGAAACAAAAAAAATCAAATTGTGAATATGAGCAATATATTGGACGAATATCCCTGTTGCTAGTTAAGCTGCATAATGATGAGAGGGCTACATCCCGCCCGAAAAACATTCAAGACATCATAGCTTACTATACATTATACTTTGTATAATTTTGTTCATATTTTTTAAAAAAACTTTCAAAACCCACAAAGGACAGCCCTCCCATACAGCTCATATAATTGACATAATTTGCATGCAAAGCTGCTTGAGAGTTACCAGAAACACTAAAAAGGTTCACAGAGATACTCTGAGACTTTTTCTGAAGATGTACAGCAAAAACAAGAGCTTAGGCAAAATATTTGAGGCACAACACATATTTACTCTAGGGTCTGCTGCATTTCTTCCTCCCCAACCCCCAAAATCAGATCATTTGATGCACTGAAGTTACTGAATAGCTTTGTGTTAGCAATAGGGTCGGTTAATCTGAAAGCACACCTGCCATGAATTAGGTCTGGACTGTGTCAAACCAGCAGTGTTAGTATAAGACTGATACTTTAAGTTCAATATGACATAAAAGTTCAGCATGGATAAAACACAATCCAAAAAAGCAGCCCAAAGTGAAGAGCCCACAGACCATTTTCAGCAGGCATTGTGGAAGACAACCGGAGGAGGGAGATGTCTTATTCCTTGGATGGAAATCCTCCAGCCCATGGACATGCTCCATAGGATCTACCCCAATATCTAGGATGAGGAGTTTCAAGGCGTCTTTTTCATATGTGCAGAGGAGTCATGATATGTTAGGTAATATTAACTGCCCCAAACTGCATCAAACAAACCTGGGTCCCGGAGATAAGGTCACAAAATTGTGACGAGACATTCTATTCTGGCTACTAGCTCAAAATTCCTCTGCCACAGAAATGACAATTTTTGAAAAAGCTGTCAGAGACACAGGGCATTGCTTTATCAAAATGGCACCAGGCTGTACCTTATGCTGGTATTTATTTACATTACAAGTTGAGCATCCCCTATCTGGACATCCAAAATCTGGACGGACCCAAAATCTAGACCTTTGGAGCTGACATGAAGGCAGATCCACCGCTGGGCTTCTCTAAAGCCGGGTGGTGGAGATCTCACTTTAGCTTCCCTGCTACAGTTGAACTTCACGTGGAGTTGACTGTGGCGGGGAGGAAAGCTAAACTGAAGTCTAGGCACACTCGCAGCACGTCCAGACTTCAGTTTAGCTTCCCTTCCCGCCGCAGCCGAACTTCAGATCCAAAATCCACACAGATCCAAAATCCGGACCACTTCTGGTCCCAAGCTGTCTGGATGAGGGATACTCAACCTGTATTTAAAAACCACCTTTCTCACTTGGAGACAAGATGGATTACACAGAGTGAGTCAATATAATCAGCAGGCTGGGGCATTCAATAAACCATACAATAGTTATAGAATACAATAGAGTTATAGAACCAATCAGATATCACAAAACAGAACTGAAGCAAAGCATAAATATTAACATGACACATTAAATGATGCAAAATGTACATAGTAGGATCCCAGTTTCAGCAAGCTAAACACAGTAGTATAGAGTAGACCACGGTCCCTAATGATTTCTCCAAGTAACTTTGTGAATCATTTAGTACACTGCAACTCTACTGCCTGCATAGAAAAGCCCTCTTGAATAATTCAGAGATGTAGCATCAGCGTCCCATGGACTGGAGAGGAAATTTTTCTACACACACATATGCACACAAGCAACCCTGTGCTCATTCCTAGGTACAAAAGAAGGACACATTTATTTTGCATCTATGGAGCAGGAAGTGAGAAAGCCCAGTATCACTTGCTGCTAAGACAAAAACTTGAGGGACCCAATTGAGTCCTTGAGCAATACAACTATCCATAAAATTATGCAGCGTCTATCACAGAAATTTCAGATAGGGGCTGTGGTATACGGGGAGAGGAGGCTTGAAATGGCCCAGGGAACATATTTGCCACACAGGGGATACACGTATAGACAGGTGACATATAACTTTCCCCAATAGACCAAAGAGAAGTTCCTTGCAGTTGTTTCAGGTTGGAAGACAGCACAAAGAAAAGGCTTAAATCCCTCACTATGCACTATGCTCCAGATTCAAACTGCACTCCTGCATGTCTGGGAATCAAGTTTCTAGGAATATCCAGCATGAGGCTGCTTGACAGTCCTCAGGGTAGATCTAGAACAGTGGTTCCCAACCCTTTTTGACCAGGGGCCACTAGGACTTTTTTGTTCGGTGCAGGGACTCCAAGGTTCAAAATAAAAATTCAGAGAATTTGAAAATAAACTTTAATCATAACTGTTAGTTAAACACTAAACTTAGAATAATATTTGAATATATATTTTTATAATAGAAAAGTTTTAATTGAAAATATTAATTTATTATGGGTTTATAACTTTGTTTCGCGACCTTAATTTAGTTCTCGCGGACCCCTGGGGGTCCATGGACCCCCGGTTGGGAACCAGTGATCTAGAAGCAATGTACTATGTGGTGAGGTCCTGGAATGCTCTCCATGTGTACTGCTAATTAGCAAGATTTTCTTATCAGCTGAGAGCCTTAGTCAATTTCATTTTCCAAACACTGGGAAAGAACTCAACTGTATTTCTCTGCAAGGAAATCAAGATATGAACTAGGAGTGTGAATTGAAAAGAAAAGAGCTCCTGTCTCTGGAAAGCAAGAAAAGAAGAGGGGAGGGCACCCCCCCAAGCACCCCCTCTACTCTTAGGGTTCCAAAGTTCAAGAAAGGCCGAAAGGGGGAAGACTGTCCAAATAGGTGTTGGAAAAAGATTAACTACTCTGAGTGCCTCCAGGGAGGAGCTTCTTCCCATTGGTTATGGCTGCCCCACCCTGGACCACCAGAGAAGTCACAGCTTGGTAAGCATGAACATTTGTGCATCAGTGCAACAAAATGACTTTAAAATCACTATGAACACCAGGGCTGGGGATTTCTTTGGTGTCTGGTCTCCAAGCAACAGTATAGTCACAATTTTATCTCTTTTTCTACAGCCACGAGAGCTGGAAATATATGGTGGTGGAAGGTGCCATCAAGTCACAGACAATTTACGGCGATCCCGTAGGGTCTTCAAACCAAGAGAGGTTCAGAGGTGGTTTGCCATTGCCTGCCTCTGCATAGCAACCCTGGTCCTTTGGTGGTCTCCATCCAAATTCTAACTAGGGCCAACCCAAGCTTCCAAGATCTGTCGAGACTGGGCTAGTCTGGACCATCCAGGGCAAGGGCAGGAAATATACAGTCAACAGGAAACTATTCAAACTCACAATAAATAACCAGCCCTACAAACTGGTGACTCACTGAGCAGCTAAATAAAAAGCAAAACAAAGAGATTTCATTGCATGTTTCTTTTCATGGTTTTTACTCCATCCAGCTTATTAAATTATTGTCAAGGAAGAGTAGCAACACCATTTCCAAAAAGCCACAGGTCTCTTGGTTGCTAGTTTCACCTTTGCTTTCAGTTTAATGGTTTCTGTGTCCTAATAGCTAATAGTCCCAATGTTTATACATCCTAACATCCCAATAGTTTCTGTGTCTTAATTTTCCCTGATCATTTGTTTCCTGTTTATTCTTTTTGACTTTTCAGAGTTTTCTGGCAGGAAACTGGGAAATGCTTGTGGTTGATTCTGTTGCTTCTTTTGTTATTCAAACTGGTTTGCTTTACAATGTTTGTGGTTCAATATACATAACCTAAAAATACTTGGTGGTAACAGAATAATCCAACAGCAATACTCCCCCCCCCCCTTATTTGGTTAAGCATATGTCCCAAGAGGAGTGGCACAATGATGAGTATTTTATTTTTTGTATATGATGCTGTGACTTTATCACTACAAAAGGTGCATATACAATAAAGTACTTTTAGAATTACTGGTAACAGTTATAACTACTACAACACATGAGAGAATGTTGTGCTAGCAGGCGGTGGTGTACTACCACTGTCCTAATTACAGTCAAAACAGTTGTGATGTTCACATCTTCAGCAGCTCTTCAGTTCCTGGTCATCTTTGTCCTCAAGATGTTTGCATGACGAAAGCCTTATGGAAGACTTAAAGGACCAGACACCAATTGTTCTATGTTATCCTTCACATGATGTATTTTTGTCCATTTGGGTATAAAAAATCTGTGCAACAAACATGCACTGTCATGCGTGAAAGTCATGCAAGTCACTCTTATGTGAATTTGGAAACCACGGGTTGGAAAAACTGCATGGTAAAAGCAGCTCTGAGATGTCCCGGGGGGAAAATAGAAAGAGATATAGCCTAAGTTTCATTTGGAAGTCGTTCTTCCAACAAACGTCCTCAGAAACTCTGTTGAGAGTGTGAGGTACAATAAATATAATCAAATATACCATGTAATAGAGGAAAAATTACAGCATCATGAAATAGAGTGAGAAATTTCTTTTGACCTGGAAAACTGCCAAATAGAAGAGCCCAAATGCACACAGCTTGTGTTTTCTGTGACAACACCTTCCATTCTCAAACAGCTTGTTGTTGTTGCTGTCATCAAGTGGTATCATGGGAACTAACAACCAATTAACAATCTGCACCAAGAAGTTGGAAAGGTATTTCAGGACAATGACATATATAATACCCTATAAATGTTATAAGGAACACAGAGCTGCATACAGATTGGTTACAGGAGGCAAGTCTTGAAACTACCAACATTAAAAACGCACATTCCTATCCTCAAACTGTGACAAGAAGATCTCCAATTATCTGCAAGCTGATGGTGAAAGTGATACCGAAAAATGCTAAAGCACCGAAGATTTATTTTAAACTTCTATTACAGTTACTTGAGCTGCTCTCCAAGAAGTTAATGCTGAAAATTCCTAGATAACCACATGGATCTCCAAGCAAAGGAGCTCACACATGGGATATGTACTATTGCCCCATCTAACAATTATCTACTAGGCAGGGAAACACGTGTGCATGGAGTTCAGGGCTTGCCACAGCTCCTCCATTACATCCAACAGAGAAAGCAAATTTCCTTTTTCACAAGGATCTGATTCCTCTAGTGAAATAAATGTAGGAGCTCATGCATGCGCATTAACTTCCATGTGTGTATCAGAGAGCACACACAGCTCTGGACAAAGGCGAATGCCTTATTAAAAGACATCTTGTATAATTTATATTTTTCTTTTCATTTTCAAATAAATAGAAGGACTGTTAAAGTTAGAAGTCAACTGATCTCAGCAAGATTTAAAAGGAGTCGGGTGGCATTCCTAAAGAGGCAAAAAATGTCAACAAACCCCTGTAATTTTAGAGCTGAGGGAACACATTCTTCAGTTTTATAATGAGGGCTAAAGGACACATGCCAAGAAAAATGAAACATGATCCTGTGCCTTTAAGCGTAACAATGTTACACAGTGTATGTGTATTTGTTTAACACAGACACACAAGCCCTTATTCTTTCCCCAATACTTTTTCTGAGCTGCTGATTTCTGCTAAAGAATTTCAGAGTTCCTGACAAAGTTGTACTATCCTCCCTTATACCCTCCGCCAGTTCAGTACTAATAGGGTTGAGGAACTTTATTGCCGAACATGGTGCTTTCTGTCCCTTTTTAAAGGCCTCAGTTAATTACCAAGTAAGACTATGAAAATAAAAGAAATGAGACCCATTCTACCCATCAGTATATCTGAAGCCTATCATGTAAGCTGCCAATTGGTTTTTCTCATCCTACCAACTCAGTATCTGCTGTTAATTTGCTCGCAATTTCGAGAACATGAAGACTGTCAGCAAAGTCCATGATGCATTACACAACTTATAATGGGGGGGGGGGAGAAACCCATCTGATGCTTTTCTGACAGTGTACAGAGACCAAGTGTGAAAGCAATGGAAAGCAGTAAAAACTTTACGGCTATTTGTACTAAAATATAATTGTAAATTCAGTGGGAAAACAGTGGTACCCGCTGTTTCGGCTCCTAATGCAAGGAAAATGAGCAGAATTATGACAAATTATTAAGGAAAACTAGCCATTCTCCTTCTCTCTTTCTCACTTTATAACTTGGTCTAAAAGTGAGAAAGACAGGAATTGGTTCTTGAAAGCTTGAAATAATCTAGCCATTCTATGTTATTTGTACCACTTAATATTTTGATTTTTAAAAAGAAATAAAATGAATGCACCTTATAGAAACCTTGAGCCTCTCAGAGGTGAGCTCCAATGAATTATTTGTGCATGACGTTTTGATCACCTAACAGATTAAATTCTCAGAAATAATGGGGAGGGGATATCCACTAGCATTCATTAAAAGCAACAGGGAAGTCATCTTTTTGTTTTCATTCTCAAGACCTGAATAAGGTAAACTTGATAAAAGTGTTAGAGAATGTTGCTGAACAATGTTCCTGTTGAGAAGAAAAAGGGTTTCCCACTCAAGAGTTATGAGAGCCATAGAAGACTTTTATAATAACCCTTACTAGGAAGTTATTGAGTTAAAGGACACAATCTTACTATAAAACCATTATGTTTGTGTTGATATCAATGGCATTTTGATGGCCAGCTGAACAAGAGACAAATGGAAGTGACAGAAGTTGGCATCATCTGCGGCAGTGAGCACTTACATATGGCGACCAACTTTAAAATTAATCGAAGCTGTTTTATACTGTATGGTTTTATATATATTATTGTTACACCACTATGGGATTTGACCAGAGAGATGAGCACCAAACCGCCTTATTTAGTACATTAAACACGATAGATAGTCGGCCCTGGTTAGTATTTGGATGTGAGACCTCCAAGGAAATCCAGAGTCACAATGCAGAGGCAGGCAATGGCCAACCCCTCTGAATGTCTCTTGCCTTGAAAACCCCACAGGGTCACTGTAAGTCAGCTGTGACTTTACTACCAAAAACAAAACCCCAACACAGATACCCAGCAGCATGCCCAGAATCTAGGCAACTTAGCCATATGATAATACTATAACAATAACTTCAGGACAGAGATGACATTTCATTTTCAATGTCCTTCTGGTTGGCCTGTCCCTTTTTAGGACCTGAGCTGTTCAGCAAAAGGCAATGAGAGGGGCCTCTCTCCCCATTTCCTGTGGCATTAGATATCTCAATTACTGCCAGAGTTTCAAATACCACAATACCCCTTAGAGTATTATAATGTAGAAAGCCAACATGAAACTAGATATAGTCTATGTGCTATGGAGACAGATCTTCAACTTTAGGTCCATGTTATGCCACAATAAACCATGTGGACAAGTAGATACATTCATGTTAAAATGTCACCTCTGACTCCACATAATTTAAGAGAAAATCCTATCAGGCTCCATGCTAACTCTACAGAGATTTTCTTTCTTTTCAGCCATTGTCTTTCTACTTTCAGCAACTCTGCTGCTAATGGCATTAAATACTACCAGACCCATCAGAGGAAACTCAAATTTTCTGCACCTTAGAGACTGTAGATACGCACCACTGCACACTCCAATTGCAAACACACACGAATGCTTCTGTGTGTTGCAAGTTATTTTCTACATACAAATTCTACTAAATTGTAAGTTAGTAGGCACTACTTGAATTCTCTTAGGTCTTTAAAAAGCTTTCAGATGTACCAGGAGAAATCACCTGTAATGAATATGGACTGATATTTCTTTCCTTTGGCCATTCCGAGCAGGCAATTTACATTTTCAAAATATATGGGTTATAGTCAGTTTTCCCAATTTGATGGCAATTACTCTTTAGAAACCTCTGACAGGCTGAAAATCTAAGAATTGCAGCTGTTATTCTTGGTTTGATCCCTCTTCTTAAATTAAAACCACTAGCTGAATGAGGATTTTTTTCTTCTGCAAATTTCAAATGAACTGCATATAAATCAAACTTTCCAGCATCTCTCACTTTAAGGCCCATGAGTCTTCTGGGCTAGAGCACCTGCATCCAATCTCCAAGACAGATTCAGAGAGAGAAAATACTCTTATTATTCAGATAAATGGTACTCTTAAAAACACATGGTTTTTAATGTTTTATCGATTTGCTGTGCTTTATGTTGTTGGCGATTTATGTCGTATCTTAAATTTGTTCTCGTTAATTGTAAGCTGTTTTGAAGGTCCTGGGACCAAAAAGCAGGACAGAAATATTTTCAAGGAAGTAAAAAAAAAAACCCAAAAAACACACCAAAACACCAGAAACCAACTTTTATTGATAATATTTAACATGACTGCTCACGTAGTTCTTGTCTGCACACCTGGCCTGATCCAGCAAGAGAGAGTAACTCCCTTCCACATGCATTGGCAGACTTCATCACACATTGCCCATGCTGATCTCCAGCTGAAGCCAATCCACATCTGCATAATAATTAACTCATCCATGCCCTGACTGGTTGCCCATGTCTGCTGCTGGATCAGGGCCTTGGATTTTATATTTGTTCCATAATTTTATTTTATAAAAATGTAACATCATAGAAAATATGCAAAAGAGAAAGAACATGGTTACATAATGAAACTGACTGGCAGTAGATTCAGAATAGATAAAAGAAAACACTTCTTCATACAGTATATAGTAATTGGATGGAATTCTCAAGGTTGGTGATATTTGCTATCTTCAGTGCTTTAAAAGTATGTGCAAAGTGCCATAAAGTCACAGCCGAACTATAGCAACCCAGTAGGGTTTTCAAGGCAAGAGACTAACAGAGGTGGTTTGCCATTGGCTGCCTCTGCATAGTAACCCTGGTATTCTTTGGAGGTCTCCCATCCAAATACTAACCAGGGCCTACCCTGCCTAGCTTCTGAGATCTGACAAGATCAGGCTAGCCTGGGCCATCCAGATCAGGGCAGCTTTAAAAAATGGTACGATAAATTTATGAAGGATAGGTCTATCAATGACTGTGAATGTTCGGATACCACATGAATACTAACCACTACATATGAGGGAATAACAGAGGAAGGCTATTTTTGTTCAATCCCTGCTTGTGAGCTTCCCAGAGGGATCTGACTGACCACTATGGACAAATGGATTCTGACCTAGATGCACCTTCATCTCAGCCAGCAAGGCAATTCTTATGTTCTTATGCCAAGATATTAGAAAGCCCTGTCCTGCTATTGGAGATCTTTTAAGTAGAAATTACAACAATTGAATCCAGAACCTCATAAATGGCAATCATGTTCTCTATACAGACCCATTTAACTAGAAACAAATCCTCTAACATATCCAAAACCCTACAAGACTTTTCCCATTCTAAATACAAGTGGGTCTACTTGTGGGTTTACAAATGGCATGATGGGAAAGATAAAGAGTTCCTTTACCAGATGGCAAACATCAACTAATAAACATCAAGTGTTTCCATTAGGACAATAAGACAGTCCTCATTTAAAGATATGTAATCCTGAAAGGTTATCATTTGAGTGTGTATTAGATGGGAGGATAGGTCTATCCATGGCTATTAGCCAAAGTGACTTAAAGGGAACCTTTAAGGGAATACCAGTGCCAGGAGGCAACATCAGGGAAGGCTTCAGCATCTATGCCCTGTTGTTGGACCTCTAGAAGAACTGGTTGACTACTGTGTGATACAGGATGCTGGACTAGATGGACCACTGGTATGATCCAGCAGGGCTCTTCTTACGTTCATATGAGAGGCACAGTACAAAGCATAATGAAATTAAATTTTAAAATCTCTCTTTTTTATTTACCGTCTCTTACATTTCTTTTCCATCTTCCAGTGGAACCCTAAAAACTACCCAGGCAGTTAACCACATTTCAAATCTCCCCTAGAGCTGACTAAGAAGAATTGAAAAATGCTACTTTAGAATCACCTTGCTCAAACAAGGTGACTAGTGTCTTTAACCATGAGTCTTAAAATGCTCACCTCTTCTCAATTCCCCCACCAACCAACCATCTGTACACATATTTAACACAGTTTGACACAAATTACAGACTTAATTGAAGTCAGATTAGAAAATTGAATTTGGGCCGTTCTCAAGTTTCCTTTGTATAATGCAATCCCTACTGTGTTGGTATTCTGCCCTAAAAATCCCAGCATCAATGCACAGAAGGAGAAAGAGAAAGAATAAGGAGCAGTTAAGAGTTCAGTTTTTTTGCTGCAGGAAAAGGGTCATGTTGCAGTTAACTCAGAGACTCAGAGTTAAGGGAATATCTTTTCCTGATTTGTTTTCATTTAATATTTCATAGCAAAGAGCCCACTTTCATGCATGTAGGATGCAAAATGTAATGACTTCTGATACAGCTAGAGAAAGTTGGATCCAGGGTGAAGCGTTCAGGGAACAAAGGAGATAATATGTCTAAGTATGATCAAAACACGAAGCATAAAAACCAAATCTTTAAAATATGTGGCAACAATTTTTGATGCACACAGAACCCCAAATCCAGATCTATATTTTATAAATATTTGCTGTTCATGCACCTGTTCAGTAGCATTGTGTAATATTACAACAAATCTCCCAGAGAAAGACAATCAACAAGATGCAATATTATTTTTTAAATCTAAGTTTATCAACCTGACTCAAAGTACCTAGATTATGTTGATCCTGACACAAAATAAATTATATACAAATATATCACTTTTTAAAAATTTCTATGTTAAGATTGCTGTAGCCTTTAGCTATCAGTACTAAACAAGTTGACTTGACGTGAAAATACATTGCCAGGATTTCATTAGCACTTAATACCGAAGAAAAGGTAGAATCCACCTCCTATTAAAGTCAATGGCAAAACTTCTACTTAATACAACTGAATTGTTCTCAAAGTGCTTATAATCGGGGTTTCAATCCAACTAATAAGAATTACAGTGGGTAGCCGTGTTAGTCTGTTTGCAGTAGTCAAAAAGGGCAAGAGTCCAGTAGCACCTTAAAGACTAACAAAAATATTTTCTGGTAGGGTATGAGCTTTCGTGAGCCAAAGCTCATACCCTACCAGAAAATATTTTTGTTAGTCTTTAAGGTGCTGCTGAACTCTTGCCCTTTTTGACTAATAAGAATTAGATTACATTATATTAGAAAAATATGCAGAAATGCTTTATTCTCAAATATTTCAAACTTATCATACTTCTCCCCCCTCTTGGGAATAACCTTAAACGCCTTTTTACAGAACTTCATTCCCACATTTAACAGCAAAGAAAGTCTGAAACTTTCTCCGTCCAAGGCTTCCTGAAACTGTTCATCTTGCCTACAGTCACTCCAGAAAGCACAAAGAGCTCTTTACCCTCCAGCTTCAACCACACTGTGCTGCTAAGGCCCTCAGATGACCTTGTCTTCTTCAGTGTCGATATTTGGGTAAAAGCGATTCTAAAATGTCTTCAAGAGATATTCTTAAACAGAATTAAAGCCAGGATTGTTAAACAGGATTAAATGAATTAAATAAATACTAAAAATAGCTGAAGATGGGGTGGAAGATAAAAGTTTGGTTGGTGGTTAGGTGGGAAGGAGACAGGAAGCAGGGAAAGGAGTGGATATGGGGACTGCCAGTTGGAGGGGGAAAGGAAATAGTGGGGGGAAGGAGATACATGGGAAAGTGAGACGCCCCCCCCCCCAATGTGCTTGTGGGATCTCCTTGTGGGTCGACACTATCCCTCTGGGCCTGGCAGCTTTGCACAGAAATAGGTTGATGGAGGAGGGTAAGTTGAATACAGGGGGCAGATAAAGGTAGGTTGGCTTACAGGTGAGAAGGAGAGAAGGGAGTAGGAAAGGGGGAGTGTCTATGAGACTTTCAGGGAAGGGAATGAGGAAATAGTGAGATAATTGAGCTGCCTCCCACAAGTCCTTTTGCGTCCTCTGCTTGTATATACCTATTTTGCACCTCATGACTTGACATTAAACAGATTAGGTGATTAGAGTTAGAAACCGGTACATGCTCAGATTTAATCTCTTCATAAATCTTGATAAAATTTTCCTTGTTCTTGTTTGGAGGTTCTAGCAGGGGAGCGCAGCTATCGTATACCCTTGACCGAAGCACAGTACACTCCGTCTATCTGGGATGGTCGTCCTCTTCCACCGAGCGCACAGCTTCGGGAGGGACGCACATGGAGTGGTGAGGGAGGTAGGGGACACCCGCCTAGCCAGCCAGATCAGCTGAATCAACGCTGGCAATCAATGGGGTGACAGATGTCGCAGCCAGATCGCCCTCATATCCAAATGCATATATTCCCCCTTGCCCTACGAAGGATCTTATCTCCTGCTGTTGGGAAAAGCTCTTTGAATATTTGGAGCTGCTTGAACAGCAATTTCCTTCTTTAAACATTATTCTAGCTGGAGATTTTAATGCTAGGGTGGGCCAGAATAGTGAGGAGATAATGGAGAAGCTGGGTCTCCCTGCTGAAGGTTTCCCCTCTATTTGTTTATCTGACTTGAGTTTTTCTAGGGACTTGGTTTATAATGATGCTGGAGTCCATTTAGCGCAATTATGCTTAAGGTTTAATTTAAATATTTTAAATGGATCTCCTCCTTTTGATTATCCTGGCGAGTTTACATATTTGTCTGTCAGCGCTGTAGTGTTGTGGACTATATGTTAATTTCATCGTCCTTGAATAATGAGATCCAGGCCTTTTCAGTTATGGATAGAGTTGAAAGTGATCATCTGCAGTTGACTTTATCATTTGAGATGGTCAGTTACGTTTCACAGGATATCCATGATAGTACATCGAGAGACAAAACACTTATTAAACTGCCCAGAATTTCCTGGTCGATTAAAGCTGCTCAAGCAATTGAGAGTATTTTGGTTTCTGATATCTTAGATGAATTTGTATCCTCTGTGGAGAATTCATCTCAGAATGGGGTTTGGCTGTCAAAGTTTAATAATGTCATAAACCAACTTGCTGGGGCATTAATGGCCCAAAAGGAACAGCAACCGCATAGTAGGGATGTACCAATATCTGGTTGGTTTGATAATGAGTGCCATGTGTGGAAATGTCAGTTACAATCAATTTACCAGCGTTATAGAGATTTGAATTTATTGCAACTTCCAAAGGAGTATTTCGACCTGAAAAAGGCCACCTACCTTTTATATAAAAATAAACAAAACAAATTTATGTTAAAAAATTGGGAATCCCTCATACAAGCAACAAAGAAATTCTGGTTATTAATTGCGAACTCATTGGAGAGCAATGGCTTGGTTAATGGAGTGATCACTATGGGTGACTGGCATGAATATTTCTCTATGATTTTTCAGGGTGGTAGTGATGGCCGGGATGAAATGTTTTATCCCAATTTGACCAGAATGGGATCCGGTCCAGCTTGAGGAGGTTGAATCTTTGATAGCATCTATTAAGCTGGGTAAAGCTGCTGGCCCGGATGTTATTCCATCTGATGCTATCAAATCTTTTCCTCATTGGTGGGCTCCCTTCCTAACAGCCCTGTTTACGGTTATAGATAGAATTGGGGTTATACCAGATGACTGGAGAAACGCCATAATAGTCCCTATTTTTTAAAAAGGCGATCCTCAGCTTCCTTCCAACTATAGGCCAATCAGCCTCTTGTCTTCCATTGGGAAGCTATATGCCAGCCATTTAGAGAGAAAGCTTAAAACCTGGATTGTAGATCAACAAGTCCTGGGATAGGAGCAGACTGGCCTTTGTCAGGGCAAATCAACATTAGATCATTGTGCCGTTCTAAACCATCTTATAAGCAAATATAGAAAAGGGAAGGGGCCTAAATTACATGCTGCCTTTTTAGATTTAAAGGGTGCCTTCAATTCTGTACCCAGATCTATGCTATGGAAAAAACTGTATGATATGGGGATTGATAAACGTCTTTT
This sequence comes from Euleptes europaea, assembly GCF_029931775.1. NCBI lineage: Eukaryota > Metazoa > Chordata > Lepidosauria > Squamata > Sphaerodactylidae > Euleptes > Euleptes europaea. Next base: position 77,556,324 of record NC_079317.1, read on the forward strand.
AATTCTATTAAAAAACTTACATTCTGGAACTACTTGCCAGATAAGGTGCTCTACTGAGGGTGAGTTAACCCCCAAGATTTCAACAGAAATTGAGGTAAAGCAAGGATGCATCCTGGCGCCCACTTTATTTAATCTTTTCTTAAATGATTTGGCCCCCTTCTTGAGTGGTATAGATGGTCATTGCCCAAAAATAGGGAATAAGCATGTAGCATTGCTTTTATATGCTGACGATGCAGTCCTACTTTCACTATCAAAAATTGGACTGAAAAGATTGATAAATCAGTTTCTAACTTATTGTTCTAGAAATAAACTATCCCTAAATTTTGAAAAATCTAAAATTCTGTTTTTTAGGAAAAATTGGAAGCTCACTAAATGGACCTTCCAAGGTAAATCCATTGAACTGGTTAAATGCTTTAAATATCTTGGCATCCATTTTCAGCATAATTTTAGTTGGGCCACTCATGTTAGGGAAACGGCAAAAGCTATAAATGGTACAGCTCTTGCAATTTCTCGTTTCTTTTTTACCAAAGGAAATCAGTTTATTCCTGCTGTACTTAAAGTGTTTAATTTAAAAATCTGCGCTAGATTACTATATGGTGCGCCAATCTGGATCTCTGCTTTCAACGCACTGCTTGAACGGGTTCAAGCAAAGTTCTTGAGAAAACTTTTAGGGCTTCCAGCCTGCATATCTTATGCGGCCATATGCTTGGAGTTGAACCAGAGACGTCTAGTAACTAAGGCCTGGATGATAACGATTAAATTTTGGCTACGTCTTCATTATAGATGTGACCCTAATAGCCTTATTTACCTTATGCTCGCTGAGTACCATAATTTGGTCCTGCTCTCTGAAAATAGTGCCTTTGCGTTGATCAAACAAAGACTTATCGATGTGGAGTTACAAGAATTGAAAAGCCTTGCTTCTGGCCGTTGCTCTCCAGTGCTCTGGGGTATTCCTTATGGTCCCTCCTTTCCGGAATACTTTTCCTGTTTGATTGAACAGTCCCTTTGTAGGGCATTTATGTTGTTTCGTTTTAATGTTCATCCTTCTATGGTGTTATATGGGAGATTTGAGAAAATCCCATACACAGAGAGATTGTGTCCTTGTGGGATGAACAAGATTGAGAATAACGAACATGTCCTACTTTACTGCAAATTTTATAAGGATCTTCGTAACATTTACTTAAAGTCTAGTCTGCAATCTCTTGAGGGGCTATCTGATCATTGTAAAATTTGTAAACTTGTTGTAACAAAGAACAGGAATATCATTGAATCGGTAGCGAAATTTCTCTACTATGCTTCTAGGAGGAGATTTTCTCTTGACTCCTGACGTTTTTGTAATTGTTTTCTTGATGTTTATGCCAATAAAGGTTGTGTGAGTGAGTGATAAAATTTTCCTTAACTTCTGCAACCAACAAGATAATTTAAAAATGGGAATGTAATTTAAAAGGTAACACTCTGGTTTCTGGGACCAAACAACTTGCTTGAAATTTCAAAGTTTTTTTAAAAAAATCAATGGGTTTATTACAGAAAAGGAACCATATAAGGGTAGGTACAACTCCCATAGCCCATTTTTAAAAGATCCTACTCAAATATTTAGGTAGACATTAGTATTTATACGCACTGTTGGCAACTAGCACCCTTAGGGATCTCTGGTCAGGGGAGAGTACCAATTTCCTCACCAATGACCTCATCTTTCTCCACCACAACTCTTTTCACAGCTAACCATAATCAAAGTACCAGGCTAAAGTTCCATATGCCTTTTCTACAAGGAAGATATATGAACTGCAGAAAACAAACAAAACTTGTTTTATCCAAGTTTTATTTTCAAATTGGGACAAAATATGCAAAACACTTCACTTTGTGTAAGAGACTTCCCTCTCACCACATACTGTACACATAGATAACTACCCCTACTGATCAAAGAAAAGATGACATAGACTCATCAGGGTACCTGGCAACAGGAAGTCCTACTAGTAATATCAATAATAGCAACACACCATATAACATTATGGCATATCTGAACAGCTGCCCGTCTCCAGACAGTGTCCCACTGAGATGCACTCTGATAGGCATCTTAACAGAGTAATCTGTGCTATATTCCATTCCTGACACACACTCAGATACACTACAGTCAGATGCCACAGTAATTTCAGGGCCATGACTGTTAGTATGGTCTCCACAGTGGTAGAAACTATTCCTGTGTGAGGTAGTTCTGCACCCCACCACTCACAGATCAAGCTGAAAGATTTCACATATTTCTGCTGATTTATTCACAGCAGAACTATGCAATATCCTGAAGTACTGGCAGTGCAGGTAAATGCTAGAATAGCATATAGAATAAGCAGTTCTATAAAGATACCAGGTCACTATTTTTTATGGACATTTTCTTGTAGCTGAACTGGATAATACTTGGGGGGGAGCTATTTGATTTGCTGCTGCTGCTGCTGCTGCTGCTCCTTGTCTGTTTCGATGCTGCTTTAAATTAAAGGGGGGAAATCCTACTTAAATTGCAAAATGAAATATGAAAACATGGGGGGGGGGCGCGATCATTTTAAAATGTTCATTTCAAATATTCCTAGCAGAAATTGTGGACAGCAGACATCTATCATCTTTTTTCTTGGAAATACTTTACAATAAGCACTCTGGGTTAAAGAGAAACTCTACTTTAGTCAGCTGAGACAAAGTGTAATGGAGATTTCAAGTATATACAGCATCAAATTAGCAGACTGTCAACGGAAGAGCAGAAAGAACAAGGTTTACAATGTCCTCCTTGAAGAGTATAAGGTTGGCTCCAAGGACACCCTTCCACTAAATGGAGAGTCTTCCACTAATAGAACTAAGATGCTTCACTTACAGAAGAAGGGATACAATCCACTGTGTTTTACTTACTTTATGTGAGTAAAGAAACGATCTGCATTGATCAGATGATCTACTCACTTAGAGAAAGTGTTCGTATAAAACTCATTAAAAAAAGGAATGACATCAAGCTTAACTGGGTAGCTCTAGGAAGTTTCACACTAATCAAACAGCATGCAGATAGTATAGTCAACCATATTCATTTTCTAACTTCAATTACTCAACTCAAACAAATACCATAGTCTATGGTTAAAATACATTTAAAGCATTGAATCCAATGGTTCCTTTCCACTAAGACAGGAATTTTCAACTGGAATAATAGAATCACAGGGTTGGAAGGGGTCACACAGGCCATCTTAGTCCAACTCCCTGCTTAATGCATGGCGAATGGAATTGTGCCTTGTGGAACTCCACACTATAGGTCCCACATTGATGACAACTAGTTTCCAATAGCAACCCTTTACATCCAATCTGTGATGAATGTTTTGAAGCAGTTCAAAACACATCCCCTGAGATCTACTTCTGCCTCCAAGCATCTCAACAAGATGGCATGATCTACTGTATCAAATGCTGCAGATAACTCCAATATGAGCAACAGAGATACCTGTGTCTATACTCAGACGGAGGTCATCAACTATAGCTAGCAGCACTATCTCTGTTTTGCATGTGTGCATTTTGTGCACACATAGCCTGGACATAGCTATGAGACATAGCTATGGGACATAGCCAGTCCCATAGCCTGGCTTGAAGCCAGACTGAACAGGGTCTAGAGCAGTGATGGCGAACCTTTTAGAGACCGACTGCCCAAACTGCAACCCAAAACCCACTTATTTATCGCCGAGTGCCAATGCGGCAATTTAACCTGAATACTGAGGTTTTAGTTTAGAAAAAACAACACATACATTAACATCTTTTGCCTTAAAAGAAAAACACAATAACAGAGCTTTCAATGATACAAACAACTTTTTATTGAAAGGTAAAAGTTTTCATTTGGCATGCTTTTGAACAATTAATGTGATTTTTGTTGTGTGCTTGCTGATAATTTGTCCACCCTTGGCTCATAGTTTGTAAGTTTGAGAGCAACACATGCTGCACTCAGGTCATCTGTTAGTCTGTTACTGGTGTCAGATTTGATATAATTCAAAGCTGAAAACAGCTGCTCACAAGCATAAGACGATCCAAACAGAGTAAGGAAAGCAATCCCAAGTGCTGTCATTGACTTAAAATTATTTGGCAGAGAATTCCACACTTTAAGGATTTCGTTTTCAGAACTAACTGTGCTATCCTTTGGCATCCCTTCTATCTTCTCAAGTGTTTCATGCAGGTCATGGAATGTATTTTGAAGCACCCAATAAAAATCTAAGTCAGTATTGTCAGTATTGCCTACTCTACTCAGACTGGCAGCAGCTCTTCAGGGTTTCAGGCAGAAGTCTTTCACATCACCTCCTTGCGTAGTCCCTTTAGCCGGAGATGCTGGGATTGAACCTGGGACCTTCTGCATGCCAAGCAGATGCTCTACCACGGCCCCTCCCCAGGCAAACTGCCACCTCACCCGACCTGCTGAAGCAGACCCTTCCCTCTCCCCCCTGCAAACTCCACCAGCAAACGACCCCCCCCCAAACCCAGACTATGCAAACGGAGGCTGAAACCCCCCCACCCCCTCTGGCTGAAGCAGACCCTTCCCTCTCCCCCCTGCAAACGACACCCCCCCAAAACCCAGACTATGCAAACGGAGGCTGAAACCCCCCCACCCCCTCTGGCTGAAGCAGACCCTTCCCTCTCCCCCCTGCAAACGACACCCCCCCCAAAACCCAGACTATGCAAACGGAGGCTGATTTCCCCCCCCCCCCGCCATTTGAGCTTTACCACTCAAACCGTTGCGGCAGCTCTCTCTCTCTCTCTCTCTCGGCAGGCGGACGCCCTGGTGGGAGGGCTCGGGGAGGCGCAAGCACGCTCCGTGGGGCAGGCGACTCACGAGTAGGGAGGCGACTCACGAGTAGGTAGCCGGTGAGCACCAAGTGCAGCCGAGCTGCTGCTGCTGGGCGTGGGAGGGCCTCCGGAGGCGACAGGCAGGCAGGCAGGCAGCTCCTACCTCGAACCAAAAAAACTCCTGGGAACCACGAGGCACCCGGGAGGCTACAGTGGAGGTGGGCGGGGCAGAGCCGGAAAGGCCAGCGACTTGCAGGAAGAGCTAAGTCACGGCCTCAGCTCAGAGAGGGAGGGGCGAGGAGCAGCTGAACCGCGGTGAGCCGGGTGTGCCGGCGGAAAGAGCGACGCGTGCCAGAAATGGCACGCGTGCCATAGGTTCGCCAACACGGGTCTAGAGCAAATGAGTTATCCAAGAAGACTTTTTCTCCTACTACCCTCTCAATCACTTTGCCCAGAAAGAGGAGATTAGAGACCAGATGATGATTTGCCATATCATTTTTCTGTAGGGATGGTTTTTAAAGTAGCAGATAACTGCCTCTGAGTGGCTGAGGGAAGGTACCCCGAGTTACTGGCTGTTTTATAATAGATGCTATGGGTTTCTTGATATGGTCCTTACATAATTTTAGCAGCCAGAACGGGCAAGGGTCCAAGGTACAAGAAGTGGCCTTCACAAATCCCAGGATCTTGTTAACATCCATCACGGAAACTGGGTTAAAATGATCTATGAGTACACTGTGTGTGTGTAAAATGCTGTCAAGTTGCAGCCGACTTATGGCGACCCCTTATGGGGTTTTCATGGCAAGAGACTAACAGAGGTGGTTTGCCAGCGCCTTCCTCTGCAAAGCAACCCTGGCATTCCTTGGTGGCCTCCCATCCAAATACTAACCAGGGCTGACCCTGCTTAGCTTCCGAGATTGGGCTGTACCATGCTGCCTTCCCTTCTAATGAGTACACTAGGTGGTGTATTAAGCTTTTCTTCTGGTGTACCTATATGTTACAGCTGAACATACTGTTGATCTTTCATCAGTTGAGGGAACACTGCAGTGTTCTCTGTGTACTCTTTGGGCCTGATGGCTCTCATAGGTTGGTGTCCCCACTTACTTGTTATCATCTTCAGACCATCCTCATCTATAAGATAGTCCACCTATATAAGGTGGCTATGTAGTATAGGGCGCCATCTGAATCTGTATATTATAAACTGGGATTTTATAATATTAGACTGGAATTATGCTGTGATGTATGGTATGTACTGACTGTTGGAAGCCGCTCTGAGCCTGGCTTTGCCAGGAGAGAAATAAATAAAATAAAAAGTAGCAGATTGTTTACAGTATAAGAGAATCACTGGATCCAACCCGCAGGGCTATTATAATGGCTCATGGCATTTATTATTGTACTTATTTTAAGATTTTAAATCCCACTTTTGATTGCTGTATTCAATGGTGGCTTTCACCATTTAGACACACAATTAAACAAACAAATTATCTATGTATCTAACAGCCATGGGGCCACACTGACAATACAGAGACTTTTCTCCAAACTTGGGGGGACCCCCAGGCTTGCTGAAAAATCCTAAGGCTACTAAAAGAAGGGGGGTTACAACCCCCCCCCCCAAACAGAGAACAGTTGACTGTGCAAGTGCACAGAACTGTTTTCTGAATGCAGGCAGGCATGCGAGGAGGAAGGCAGGAGGGAAAGAGAGACGATTGCACACTGCCAGGCCTCCACAGATGAAAAGGAAGACGATGACAAGAGTGTCAGCAGCTACTGTTGCTGTTACTCCCTCTCAGCCAAGTTTCAGGCAGGCAGGGAAGAAGAGTCTCAGTTTACTCCCATCTCAGGGGGTAGGGGGAAGAAGCAGGTATTGTGGCTCACCCCCCCCCCGGGCAACAACAATGCAACCAAGGCATTACTGCAGCTGCTCTTCCCCACCCCAAAGCTCAGGCAAGTGGAGGAGAAAGAGGAGGGAGAGATGCTGTCTCCAACCACCCCCTTCCAATTGATGCAACGAAGAATCTCCCCAATAGGTTTCCTCAAACAATGGTCCTTAGCTGGCTGGAGAAAAGCAGGGGAGGGGAAGGGCAGGAGTGATCACCACCATTATAGTTCCCATCAGAGCAGCAGAGAGGACAAATGGTTGGTCTGAGTCTGGGTTAGAAGGTGGAAGGATGGAGGTGGCAAGGGGAAGGTGGGGGAAACAGAAACAAGGGGACATAAGTGACGGGGAAGAAGGGCTACAGGGAGACAGAAAGTTAGGGGGCATGAGTGACCCAGAAGAAGGGGGGAGACAGAAAACAAAGAACATGAGTGACAGAAAAGGAGTGGAAGAGAGGGAAGGAAAGACGGGGAGTGGGATGCCCTCTCCTCACAAGTTCCTTATCTCATAATAATATCAATGTATACATTTCACTCTCATGCTCAATTGAATACTGGGATTAAAATTTATTCTATCAGAACGAATCAGAACTTTTGATTCCAAATGTTTGAAACTGTTGAATCCAATGTCAAATACCCAAATGCAATACTTGACAATACTACTTAACAATACTTCCCTAAGCAAATATAAGTTACACACATTAATTTAAGATACTAACCAGACCAGTTTGGTTACATATCTATTCTCAAATATATTCTCAACAGACCTCACAGAATTATCTGTGGCAGGAATTCTCGCATACAGCTGGACGAATCATATATACAACCCAAGGAAGTTTTAACTGAGACTTACCAAGGGGCGCCATATATCCGGAATCCTTTGACGGTTACCTCAGAGTCTTGCAAGTAAATACTATTGGTCAGAAGTGACTGAACATTGTCAAAATCCTCTGGTTTCAATTTGGATACAGAGGGAAACCGGTAGTAATCCTGTTTAACAAGGTCTGCCATGAATTCTTTATCAAATGTCAGTTCATGATTTCCAGCAATCACTATTTTATATTCATATGGCAGGTTTCCTGAAAGGACAACAACAAAAAAGCATTTAATTAGTACACGTGTGTTCTATATCAAAAATCCCAAATGTAATGGCACACTGGATACATTAGCATTCTAGTGTAAAGGAAAAGCCATTACTGCCACTCTGTGTCACTCAGCAAAAATATGCAAAAGAAAGGTATAGGCAGCTATGCTCTTAAACACCCTCAGGTCTCTGAAGAATTCAGGCAGAACCTCCAGATCACTAAATGTAGATGAATTGCCTCTTAACATCCTTTGACCACTCTGTCATGTTCCCAGTAAGGGGGTATAGAGTGGTAAGGAAGATCATATTCTGCTTTGCATATTTATCCATTAGAGAGTGTAAGTATGGAGTGGTGGGAATGCTAAATTATTCTAGGTAATTTTACATGGCAAGAGTGTTCTCTGGTACGTTAGCTATTGTTGTAGTATACATATTGAGGATCTGGCTAAAAGCGAGTCTCTGTAAGAACCTGGAAGACACTAAGAAAACTTCGCGCCCATCTCCCACAGCAATTCTCGTAGCAAACATAAAGAATAAGTTGCTTAACTCTATCTGTACAATCTGAAGGAAGTGTATGCATAAGTAACTGGAAGCTTTTTACTGTAACATTCTACAATACTCTTCATGGTCGCTTTATGAATAATGGGCTTGCACTTTTTCCAACTTTCTGTAATAGGGCTACATCAAATTTTTGCCCACAGAAATTTTGAGAGCCAAAAGTTGGATGTTTCAGAACAGTGAAGTAAGAATTCTTATGTAACCCTGTCCCTTCCTTTCCTTTTTCATGGACTGTTCGCCACCTGTTTGAAGCTGTGTCTTCCCCACCACTTCAGCACCACTTTTAACATATGGGATTCCTTCTAAAATGATCATAGTCAATAACAGATCGCAGAGGCACTCAGATTGGACTATGTGGTGATGTTATGGATCCATATCAGATTGAAGTAAATGTCTCACATGACCACATAAAGCTGCCTTATTCTGAGCAAGTTACCAAAAAGTTTGAAAAAAGGAGGTATGTGAGAAAAAAATCAATGTCAATTTTAAAAAGGCTAAACGTATACCGTATATACTCATGTATAAGCCGAGTTTTTCAGCCCAAAAAAAGTGCTGAAAAAGCCCAACTCAGCTTATACGCGGGTCAATACGGTAGGGGGAGGGAAGGGGGGAGGGAAGAAACATACCGCCGCCACCGCCAGCCTGCCCGCACGCTTTCTCTGCGGGCCAGGAGCGGCCCGCTGGGCCTCCTGCGCGCAGGGAGGGGGCCGCCGCCTGCCCGCGCGCCTTCCCTGGCGGTGGCGGTGGCCCCCACCCTGCGCGCAGGAGGCCCCGCGGGCCGCTCCTGGCCCGCAGGGAAGGAGCACGGGCAGGCGGCGCCCCCCCTGCGCACAGGAGGCCTTGTGGGCCGCTCCTGGCCCGCAGGGAAGGGGCTGCCGTCGCCGCCTGCCCGCCCGCCTGCCTTAAGGTAAGCCTGCGGGGCGGAGGGGCTGCATTTCCCCCTTGGCCTATACGCGGGTGCCTAATTTTTCCCCATTTTGGGGGTGAAATTAGGCACCTCGGCTTATACTCAGGTCGGCTTATACCCAAGTATATACGGTAATCCAAAAACTTTAATCAAATTATAAATATTACAATATGCCTGACCAAAGCACTGAACATCCAGATGTATTTTTTTTAACACGGACCAGGTATCTCACTTTGTTGTTAGTTTGGACCATCAGAGATAGCTATCCAGATGGTTGATCTTAGTGGTCCAAATTTCTCTATAAGCCAGGTCAGGAAGAAGTACTGTCCGAGAGTGTGTACGTGGCTATATCCAATGGTCCTAATTAGGTGTGTGACAAACCTATGTGTGTAAGTGCAATTTTACTAAAAGGATTTTTCTAGACTAGGGGAAGATATCTACTAGGGGAGTGCACAAAAATGGTATATTCAGGGGGTTTTTCAGGAATCCGATTTTTGGGGGTCCATTACTCCTTATGGGGAAAATTTCTGGGTGGCTGGGGGTGTTGTTTTTGAAGGTACAGGCACCTAGATTGCAGCAGAGTTGCTGCTGGCTGTCCTTTAAATAAACCCAAATCTCAAGTAGATTGGATCATAGGATCCAATTCTTTGGTGCCCTGAACAGGGTGCCCCCAGCCATCCTCCTATGAAGGAAAAAAAAAAAATCTCCAAGCTGTTTCCAGAGCAAAAGTCATGCCTTTAAGCAGCGATCACAGGTCAAATCATGCCTCCGATTGAAGAACCAGCACAACAAGACTAATAGAACCATTGCAGAACCCAGTAATCCCATTAAAAACACGAGCCAATGTGCCAAGCAGAACACAACCAAAATCAAACCAGAGAATCTTCACAGTGGAAACTCCAGGTGGGGGTCCCTTTTGCAAGCCTAGCAAAACCAGTGACAATGTATAGATGCCTAACAGCAAGGCAAGCCCATAGAACTCTCCCAAGACACAAAAACAAAGGTAAGAAAAGGGGAGGGGGGAACAGTCCTTGGAAGCCTGCAAATGTTGGCTCCTGAGCTTCCCAGTAATCCCCGAATATTTCCCAGATTTCTGGGGACCATTTTTTCAGTTTCCCAAAAATCACAGATACATTTGAGAAAGCCCAAATATACCCGGAAAATACCGATAAGGTATTTTTGGGGAATATTTTAGGCTCCAGTGGATCTGAGTGCACATAGTACCTAGATATGTAACCAAAGACTGTGGTATTTTGAGCCACATTTTGAAATATTTATAATTTTATTAAAGTTTCGCGAATATAATTTTAGATTTTTAAAATTGACATTGATAATACCATATATACAGGGTTTCTCTCTTTTTTCCCACCTGTTTGGTTACCTGATCTGTTCTGGATTGAAATCTTCCCCCCTTTTTGTTTATTTTCATTGTGTTATAATGAATCAGACCAGTGGTCCATCAAGGTCAGTATTGTTTACTCAGACCAGCAGCTGCTCTCCAGGGTCTCAGGTAGAGGTTTTCACATCACTTACTACCTGGCCCTTTTAACTGGAGCAGCTGGGGATTGAACCTGGAACCATTTGCATTCAACACAGGCTCTTCCACTGAGGCCCTTCTGCTCTCAAGCTCAATTACCAAATATCTCCCACCACCAAATTTGTCAAAATACTGAGATGCATTTCACAAGGTAAAGTTTCTACAAAATGTACACCACCCTATTTTATCTCATCCATAGTCTAAGGCTTTTTTCTTCTCTCAGGATATGGTTGAAGGACACACAATACTTCTCTAGCAGAAGGATCCATAGTCTTGATCACCTTCCACTTTAAGCTGATTAAGGTGATACAAATCCTTTTTGGCAAGATGCCAGAAGCCTCTCATTTTCTCACCTGCACCTTGTGAGAAAATCTTTTTACTGATGTGTATGTGGAATTTCCTACAAACCAAGAAGTACCTTGTCGCTTAACAGTTTTGCTCAAAATATCTCTTTTCTGTCTTTGATAGATGCAGGTTAGCAATCACTTGTCTCTGTCAAAGGAATGGACTAGCCATTCATTGGTGGATGACTTAGAATAACCTACCCATATTCATTTCTTCTTGTTGAGGTCATATATATTTCAACACTTTAATGTATTGGCCCAAAAGATATACTTACCAGCCACTCCAAAATGTAATATTTCTCTCCACCTGAAATGTATACATTTGGCACTCTTGGTGGAGCTTAGAGGAGAAGAGTCAATTAAAAATGTAAAGGAGGGGGGATGGCTTCTTTGTTAGACACCATCTTGAAAATGATTTAAAGAACAAGGGATTGTTCAGAATTGTGTTTAGAATCTTGCTTGGGTATATCTGGTATGAGGCTGTAGACAAAATTTAATAATTTCTGTTTTATATTTTTTTGCCACTTATTAAACAGTTTCTATTTTTTGCTTTTTAAAATACCATAAACATTTCTGATTTTCTTTCCCTTTACATATATTGTTAATTTTTATTACATCCCACAGGCCATTCAGAAGCAGAAAGAAACGCTTCTGTAAATTAATTACCTATGTAAATTCTCATTCATCTTGAAACAACTAACAGTTTAAGGGTCAGAATCAGAGTACAGTATACACAGGATGTTAACTCGGCTTGTATTATCATTACAGAGAAAAGAAACTTAGCCACATATACAGTAGATCTTTGGTCATCCCTCGCCAGTGCTTGTGGATTCATAAGAATAAGCCTTAGCCATGTTCCCTGATGATAAACCTGGGGTTTCTTCTGCTCCATATATAGGAAGGACTAAGGCATCTAACACTGCGATCCTAAAGATAGTTCCACCCTTCTAAGTCCATTGAAGTCAGCGGACTGGACTGCTAGTCACCTAGAAAGAAATAGCTGGTGACAATCAAGAGAAAAGGGGAGCCTTTGTAAGGAGAATACTCTAGAAATTAAGAAACCTTCCTTCCTCTTCCTGTGTGTCATGTCAGCAACCTTACAGAATCGAAGCAAGTATAGGCCTATTGTTGCTTGGATGGGAGACTGCCTGGGAATATACTGCCTTGAGTTCCACGATAGATACAAATGGAATAAATTCAATAAATAACAAACATTAGCTTTCTCTCAGTTGTTACATTTTGGATACACACAGTATCATGTAATACAGAAAGTAGGGGAGGGTGCTAGTTTCCCAGGATTTATGGTTAGTTTCTACGCATACTTTATTTTTCATTTGTGTGGTCTAGTGCAGTTTGTCCCTTTGATCCAAGGACATACTTATAGCTACTCTACTTTATGCAACAAAGGAGTTGGTTGCCTGAAGTTGGTTGTTTCCTGAAGCAAAAGCTTACGTGGAGAACGAACAGGCGCTCACAGACCTGAGTACATGTGCCTGAAGACCATAAACCCAAAGCCTTGGCAAAATCAGTAGCTGCTCATATCTGATTGCACTTTGAGCTTTGGAGACATTCCAAAAAGCAGCATGAGGTTGAAGACAATCTCTCCCCACCCCTCAGATCCAACCTCATGAAGAGGCTAAGCTCATCTGTGTCATGTTGTACTTCCAAAGTACCTTGAAGTGTTGCGGAACAAAATGGTTTCGCTTCAGTCTTTCTCCTGAGCATTCAGCAGGAGAAGGGAGTGCCAGGTGCATGTCACTTCCAAGATCTCGGGAGTGCTTCCAAAACACCACACATCTGCAAGTCAAGTCCACATCCTACCTCAGCCCCAAGCTCAGGAAAAGGGCTGATGCTCCTCATGCTCAGCTGAGGTGTGAAGATGCTTATCCATGACAGGTATGGCAAGCATATCAGACTTATCATATGCATGTCGTTTTTAACCTGCTAGTAACGCTGCCAAATATACTGCTAATGAATGTTTCTAATAAATTAGGATAAAGGATAAAAAATCTCTCATTTGCATAATGTTTTGAAAATTTGTTGGGATGTACTTGGATAGCATTAATTATGCATGCAAATTGCATGATTCAATGTGATACATGAGTATGGATTTAAATCAGTGAAAGTTTGGTTAAAAATCTCAATTAAGGTACAGACTCGGTGAGAAGACTGCCCATTTTTAAACAGTCGGCTATAAAATGGGGATAGCTATCTGCCTCAAAACATTGTTATAACATCAAAATTCAGAATCTATCTCAACCAGGCCTTTTGCAAACTAGGATCTCTACACTGATTATTTATTCAAGCATCTCTGGTCCTATTCCCCCCGCCACTGGAAACCATTGGAAGGATTTCTTGAAAATTACAACAGTTGTAAAATTTGACAAGGCAAGAAACAAAAATAAATAACAAAATCAGAAACAATCTTCTGCTGGGAGTGAACAGGATGCCGTGAAATATTTTATTAGTGATACTCAGTGGTCTGGGAGCCATGTGGTTCTTTCGGATGCCCCTCGGTGGTTCTTTTGGGCATCATTCCCCAATGTGGCCCCTGCCCCATATTCCAGTAAAAGTAAGCAAGGTCATTGCCTTACAGGACTTGTGGCTAGCATGCGGTTGAAATATACACTACTGCTGGGACTGGAGAACAGGTCAGCTGCGAGCCCTCCTGAGCTGCAGGCCTCATGCCAGGGATGGAAGTAAAAGGTCCATCCTCTCCAACATCCTCCACCCTTCTCTGCAGCCTCTGCATTCTCATTCCAGCATCAGGGAAGCAAGCTGGCCACGGAAAACAGAGAGTGCAACTGCTGCAGGCACACTGCAGGGAAGAGAAGCTGCTGTGCACAGTGGGATGGTGGTAGCCTTACTCCCCTTTCTACAGGACCAGCACACCCTCTTTTGTGAGCCTCGGCAATCTCACGCAGTTACCCGAGCTGCTGTGCCTCAAAATGAAGACAGAGTAAGAAGGAAGAGCCCTTTCTTTCACTCCAGACACACAAAATTCCACAGTCACGAGGACCAAAAATTCTGCAGACTCATAAATAATCTGGTAATTAAAAAGGTTATGTATTTAATATTAACAGTTATATATCTTATATTATTGCATGTATATGTTTGGTGGGGCGAGGTACAGGGCATACAGCGGTCATGTGGCTTTTTTGGTTTATGGTAATTGAGAATGTGGCTCTCCACAACCTACAGAGTGAGCACCACTGCCATAAATAATCTCCAAGTGAGACATATAATATCTCTGCTAAGAGACAAATGGGTAAAAGACAAATGCCAAATAGATTTTGCATGTTCACTGGCTATAAAATTCGATCACTGTAATGTAATAATGTAGAAAGGTACCCTAGTAGGTAAACTAGATATACAATGGGCTTGTTTGTATCACTATACAGCTACTGCTTTAGATTTAATTTTAAGCAACCAACACTTTCTATAAATTCATGTAATTCTCAACAGTTGCCCCTTGTGGTTTTGAATACAGGGTAATAATGAACAGGGGATCACTCAAGATACCCCAATGCCCACTCAGGGGTTGTACTGAAAAAAATCTTTAGGTCATTTTGAATCCATACACAGACACACTCAGATATGTTATTTTGAAATGACTTAAACCCAGTACAACTCCCTGGTGTATATATTAGCATACAGTGGCTGAAAAATGTCTTCCAAACTATTTGTGAAATCATGTCTAGGAACAATACATGCCCATGGCTATACTTCCTTATAATCATGAGCATTCCTTCATGGTTCGTGATGGATGTACTTCATTCCATCTTTAATCATTCATGGAGCTGAGTTTGCTGTAAATGCTTAAATGCTTTCATAATTTTGATCAGGCCTGGTGGGAGAAGCTGACCTGGCACTAGAGTTTCAATTTAATTTTCTGGGATTCGGGTAAATGAAACAGAAAAGAAAAAATGTCTTGCTTTAACAAAGTACAAACAGTACAAATAATGTTGTCCCCCCCCACCCTGTAAAGCCAGCACTAAAAAAATAGGCTTCATTCACTGATCCCAAACATACTTGAAAGCAAATCCAACTGGTTTCAGTGGAATTTATTTCCAAGGACAAATTGGGGGAGGGGAAGAAGATTTCCCTTCACCTCAAAAAGTTGAAAAGATATAACAATTACCTACAGGTTAGCACTGAAGCTAAGCAGAAAGGCCAGTACACATAAATAAGCAGCAAAGAATGAGTCCAACTGGACAGCAATCAAGATCACTACTGCAACGGGAACTCACCGTTAGGGATACACAAGACCTTCTCAATTGTTTCTGTAATTTTTTTTAATTCACCGAAATTTAGCTGTATCTTATTATACTCTAAGACATGATACTCTAAGATGGGACATTTTGGAGGACTTTCATTCATAGGGTTGCCATGAGTCGGAAGTGACTTGACAGCACTTAACACACACACACACAAGACATGATAGGATCTTGTTAGATTCTAAGACATGACTTGGTTTTGCTTTTAACTTTACAGTGGCAGGCCAAGATTAGAAATTTATAAACAGTAATTGCATGTGCTATGCTTGTGACAGTAGGATTTTCTAAATGGTTAGAATAGACTCCAAAGCCCAGACCAGCTTGCTGTTATGCATAGTTCCAAGACTCAAGAGAGTTTCCTGTCCAATACCTGACTGGGCTGGTTCCAATATATGACAATGGCATCTGATTTCCTACATGAAAATGTTGAGCCTCCTTCTAAGCTGGTGTTTCTATGGAGAAAAGTGCTTCTTCAGTGCAAATTTATGAAGATACAAGATAGAGGTTGTTAAAATATAAAAAACTCAGAAGCCACTGCAGTTGTGTACTGGGAGCCATATGTGAACTGGATAATTATTAATGATAGAAAGAAAGAAGAAGGGCTCAACATCCTGCAAGGTGGCAGAGCAAACCAGCCCCGCATCAGGGTCCTCCAACAAGAAGTCCTCTTCTGCCTGTCGCAGTCCAGTCGCCATTTTGTCTCACAGGGGACAGAGGAAGGGGCAGAAGACAGAGGAGAAATTTAGTTAAAAATTAGATAAGTAGATCAAATAGGGTAAGAAGGTTAGAGTAAGTTGTAGATAAGATCAGATAATGAAGATACGAAATGGAAATCTTGAAGAATTTTCCTTAGAGCCTATTCTAAGCATGGAGCTGTGCTGCAAAGCTGCTCTCCCCTCAGAGGCAGGACAGAAACTGAAGCCAGCAGGGCAATTCCCGCCAAAGAGACAGGAAATGAAGACTGATCCTGCTTCCCTGGGTGTGCAATGGGAATCATCACAACTTCCAAGATGCCCTTCCCTCAGAGTGAGAAAGAAGTAACAAAAGTAGAGGAAATGGACTAGGACCACAAGGAAGAACATTCCTGTATAAACTGACACTCTGATATTATCATAGATTCAAAAGACAACAACTCACTCATTTCAGTGAAGGAAGCAAGTCTTCCTTTACAATGCTGAGCTACCCCCTCCATGAAAGCGAGAAATCCTTCTTCCACAGGATGTCCATGTATGCATCAGAGAAACTACCAGGATCGAAATCCAAATCCTATCACTTGTTAATTAATACATGTTTCTTTCTTCCTATCATCTTCACCTATTAAACCTAATACATTTTCTGATGAAAAACAAATTCGAGAGGGGTAGACTTTTAGAGGGAAATGAAAAGGAGTCCTGTGACAACTATGAGATAAGCTTATGTAGACTAGCAGTGCGATCCTTGACTTCCAAGGATTTTACAAGTGTAGAACTCTGTTCAGGATTGCACTGCATCAGAGGCATCTAATTATAAGGGCTCTAGTCTCTGAAAGCTCATGCCACAATAAATCTATTAGTCTTTAAGGTTCCAGAAGACTCCTTTTGTTACTGATGTTATTGTAATATAGCCATATCTCAAAGCATCAGTGCTGAAAGCAAAATGGAAGTCTCTACCCTCTGAATAGAAAGGATGACACATCCCAGCTTCCTCTCTCCTTCTACTATACTATTATATGGGAAGCCCATTCCTAAAGGAATGGCGGTCGGGAGCAGCGGAGATGTGCCACCTCCTCTGAGGCTTCCTGGCGGCCGTGGAGAAAAAAAGGGGGAATTTAAAATTAAAAATAAAGAAAAAGGGGGGAAATTCCCCATTGAAAAAAGTGAGGCTGTGCCACCCCAAAAAACAGCCCTGCTGCCGCTGAAGGGGAAGTTCCCGGGCCAAATGGGCTGTGGAATCTGCCTAAAGGTAACTCCACCCCGGGAACGCCTCCCCCACGATGGCGTGGCTGTTCTCTTCCAGGATTTAGTTCCTGGACTGGACGCACAGGTGGCTGGGGCCGGCAAAGCTCCGTCACTCCCAGATACCAGCATGTTTGCACCCACGCCAGTGTGTTTGCCACTTTATCCCGTGATAAAGTGGCACCTATGCTGATGTGGGGTCATGCTGGATCCTATGGAGATTTCCCCCCCCCCCCAGATTGCAACCTAAGTTGAAAACAATTTTTTTTTACTTTGGGGGCATGTAAAGGGGGGCTGTCTTTAACGTATACAAATTTACTGGTATACTCATTCTATTACTAGCGGGCGCTGCTGTAGGGGGCTGTCATTCCCGCAAGAGGGCATGCCTTCCATCAGCTGGGTCCTGTGCTTCCAGGTGCATTCTCTCCCGCTGTTCTTTGAGGCCAAGTGAGAAAGCTTGGAGGAAGAGAAGCCAGCCTCTCTGTCAAACTGGGAAGAGGCTGGAAGCAGATTATGTGAATCACTTGCCCCACACAAGGAGAGCCCGTCCATAGACTAGGAGGGCAAATACAGTACATCTTGAGAAATAGTATTTTGTTAGCTAGTATAAATGTGAAAATATAAAATGGAAGTCTGTACCCAAAACAGCTTCCTCCTGGTGCAAGAAACCTTTTGCTAATCTAAAATTCAGAATCCTTTTAACCAGTACGACACAATTACACATACGTTACCTAAACTGCCCAAAAATCATCCTTACTTTTCACATACAATATCTAACTCACAAAAGGGGGAGCAACAGTACGGTTATATACACATACACACAATTAGAATGCCAGAAGTCAGACATTCCTCTGGTGATCAAATCCTTCTGATGAACAATCTCACAAATTGCTGCAGTTTTTAATCCCCCACAAAAAACTCCAGTTAAAAATGCTATCTGGTTTAGAAGGAGGCTGAAAGGATGCTCAAGAAACACACGGAAAATCCATCAAGGCAGGCAATAGAGCAAACAGTTGAACTGTTTTGGTTTTATGCAAGGAAAACACCAGGCTACAGCACAGGGATAAACAAAGGCCGAGACCTACAGAGTCCTGCTATAAATCTAAAGCTCACACATAAAAGCTCTTCTTTGTTGAAAATGTTGTTAGACACAACAAAACACAAATGTTACGTAAGAGCAAGCTCTGCCTCTGACCTTTCACTCTGTAACCGTCAGGCTTCATTAATTTTCACAAGGCCTGACAGCTCTAGCGTTAATACTCACGCTTGCTGATCGAGCCACACAGCAGGTTCAGACTGCTACCTTCTCCTCTGAAACTCATGCATTAGGGTTCCTTCCATGCTGGCAATGGAAAACCAAGTCTAAGAAACATTAAACACAAAAAACTACGTTACAATAATGTCACGGTTGAGCCATAAACCCATCCAAACAGGGGAACTACTGGAACCCCACCTAACTGTAAAGTCCTGACCGGGGGGGGGGGGGCATGACTTAATTTGTGTGGTTCCTAATCATCAGATTGTAAACCACTCTCAAGCTAGTGTTTATAATTTTATACATAACTGTTCAGTGACAGGTTCATTAGAAATAATACCACCAAATGGAGTAAAAATGGGCCGCATACAACATGGGGGATTCATCTGACACTCCAGCAGCTGTTAATGAGGGAATTCCTAACTTCTATGTTTTTTATGTCTCAACCAAAACATTATTCTAATGTAACTGTTTGTGATTAATACCCTTTTTAATTTTGTTAAATAAAAAAGAAACATATCACATAAATTAAAAAGTATCTCGTTCCAACAGCCCTGATATAATTTCTATTTATATCATGTATATCAGTTGATGAGTGGTTAGCATGGTTCATCAGTAAATTCCAGAACAACTTTCCACCAGAATTTATCAACTACTGCTCAATATGTTCTTGTTCTAACAGAATGCATCTTTACTCACACATATTTTTCCGACTTACACTCATGTAAGTATGTATAGGACTACAGCCTAAAATGACCAATGATTTCTTCACACAAATACTGTAATGATATGTTCTCAGATGTTATTGGGATTTTTTAAAACTAAACTTAATAAAACTGATCTTTGCTAGTAATATGTGACAACATGAATCACTACTTAGAAATGTTTTGTATTTACCTTTAAAACATTTAAAATTGCAAGGTAAAGGTATCAGAGACTGGCTCTTTCAATGGCGGGCAGCCCATTCCTGGGGGGACGTGTATACGTGGTGGCCAGGAGTTGCACAGCCGCACCGCCTCCTCAGAGGCTTCCCAGTCGCAAAAGAAGTAAATTAAAAAAAAGAAAATTCCCCCCAAAATGTGTTTAGCAAGGCTACGCCCATTATTTTGCTGGCATAACAATGACACAGTGAGAAGGGGGGTTAACAAGCCGAAATGGGTCTGGAAGCTGACTAATGTCAGTTCCACCCCTGGGAATAACCCAGGAAGACCCTGCATGCCAGCGCAGACTTTCCCTTCTAGAAATTCCCTGCTGGCATGGCAGCGACAGCAGCCAGCACAGTTGCATGGCTCCCTGGCACCAGCACGTTTGCCCCCAGGCTGGTATCCATGCCACTTTGCGCCGTGGTAAAGTGGCATGGACACTGGTGTGGGGTCACAGCAGCTGCTATGGAGCTTCCCCCCACCAGGATTGCACAGTTAGACTCTGACTCATCCAGATTAAGTTGTATACAGGTATCTAATTGCCAGAATGCCACTTAGCAAATGCTGCAATTAAACACCAAAGACTCGCTGATAATAATATAGTCTGTTAGTTTGATGACATGATGCTGGTTATGCATTGTGGTGCCACTATTCTTTCTGCATACGATTTTTAACAATAATCTCTACTTTTTGATACAATAATTAAGATCTCAATAAACTGAAAATCTGAAATCTGAATCTCTAGCAAGAATAAAAACTACAACATAATTATCTTGTCACAATCTTTGGGTTCATCAGATGGCGCACAAATTTAGTATGGGAGTAAAACTAAGAGACATCCTAGGGCCAATTTACAGTTATTCTATATTTACACAACAATAATTGGCTACCTACACAGAACAAAGCCCTGATGTTATTGAAACAGTGCTGCTAGTTTCCACTTTAGCAAGTAGTTTTAATATAATGGTCTCTCACTCCACAGTATTACAGAATATTTTATACACAAAGCTTTCCTGCCCACAACACTTGCATATATATAGGACCTGTGTGTGTACATCACAGCACGCATGTGGCTCACGACGGAGGTTCAAGCATCTTTTAAAATTCTACATAATATTTCAATGTATCTATGTACAACATTGGTATTTGGGAGAAAGAAAATACCAGGACCCACAAATTCCACCTCAAGTTTCTTCTCAGTCTGTTTTTAAAAGGTTCCAGTACTGAATCCCAGAGACTCAATACAAGGGAAATAATCTTACTGTTCATACTGCCAAAGGGCTTAAACAGAAATGGGTATCTTGAATTTGATTCAACCCAAATTGAAAAAGAACATTTTTGGTTGATATTACATTAGGCTAAAATATAGAAATGACTCCTCATACTATATAAATCTAATAAGAAAAACCCATCTCAATTTCAAAACTTTCAAAGCATTTTCTAGAAATGCATCATAGATCAATTTACATGGTACCTGAGTTGCTAAGCAAAACCAAATCACAGGTTTCAATTGGCTTAACTCATATTGGAAAGTGAGAGAGTAAACGCTTGGAAATGCAATTACTGCAAACAAACTCCATTTTCCCCACTCAGGAGGGAATTTCAGAGGACATTTTATTGCCATCAGATAATATTTCTAAAGGCATCAATACACAAATCCATTTCTTTGTAGAATCTTCATTCACTATATAACCCAATCTTCAGATTTTGAGCAAATTCTTTAGAAGAGGATATTACCTTGCACAAAGACACAGTCAATTTTAATCATTTGCACTTTGAAACTTCAGTGTGCCTGAACCAATAAAAAGTACCTAATGCACACAGCCCTGGAAGTACTTCTAACATTTCCTTCTAATTTTCCTTTGTTTCTGCAATTTACAATTGAAATTAAAGGGTTTCTTTTTCTTAATAAAAAGGGGAAATAGAAAATCTGTATAAGGAGAAAAGAAGGTCATCTTGTGAAACAATTACTCAATCTGTAATTAAGTTAATTATCAACTTCATGTTGGTACTGGAGGGGATGTGGTCCTGGGATTTTCATTTATAAATACTTTTTTCTTCAAAGACCAGTGAATACTACTATTAAGAATTTCAAAACAGTATAGTTTAGAAAGAAAAACATGATATAAATCTGACTCTGCAGATCTTAGCCAAAATGTGCTTTGAAAATAGTGAGAATTTTTGGAATGGATCAATCCAAAAACAGATTACATAGCCAAGCACTTCTGTTTCCTTTTGCATTCAGTGGAATTTTAAAGTGTATAATCAAATATGTACAGTGTATATGCCCAGTAGTTTCCAATATATTCTACAAAAAAATCCAATATATTCAGAGAGAGAAAGAGACTGACAGATGGAAACAAAAGCTGTATTTGACCCATAGCTACAAACTATATAATTTTTTCATAGGATTTAGATCTTTATGGCTTGTAAATGGTCTGAGTATATGTGCAATACTGCCATTTCTTTTCTAATCGGAATGTTCCCAATTTGGTAAACTAACTTTAAAAGACTTCTTTTTAATCCCTTATTTCTTTGCAACAGTCTGAAAACTGGAATAACCACATTGCAATTATCTAATCAATACAAATTCAAAGACATTTGTTTAACAGGTCAACTTTATGTAACTTGTAAGAACCCCCCCCCCCAACAAATTGTTCATAAGAAGAAGTCAATGGGTGGGCTAGCAGAATTTTGAGGAGGATTACATTAAAAGTGAGAGCCGGTGTAGTGGTTAAGAGGAGCAGACTAATGCCTTCCTCCTCTTAAACCCTTTACACACCCAACACAGCAAACCAGTGATAAAACTCAGTTGCACTTACCTATAAATGTTCATTGAGGTCTTCATGCAGACACACATTAGGACTGCGCCTGTGCACAGGCCTGCCACTGGAAAGACTTCTAGCTACTATCCATAAGGCGGCGCTCTCCCCCAGAGCCGGCAGACGCTTTCCTGCCCAAATGTCCCGTGCTCCAGGGTGGCGCCTCCCCTTTCCCTCAGTTCCTAACCACCGCAGCTGGGCCAAACCAATAAAACTAAGGTAAGGAGCCAACCGCGGGGCAGGAGGAAGGGAATGTGTGTCTGCACAAAGACCTCAATGAACAACAGTTACAGGTAAGTGCAACTGAGTTTTCATCCTCGTTTTCGTCCAGCCCCACATTGGGATTATAGCAAGCATGTACCTTACAAGAGGTGGGTGGTGACTTTACTGGAACAACGAGTGAAGAACGGCTTGACCGACCTCCGCTTCTCTTCTGGATTGTAAGTCCAAGGCATAATAATGGATGAACGTGTCACTGCTGGACACGTTCATATAAAACCAACCACTGGATGATATAAAACCACTATTATCTACTGCCATTAAAGTCATGGTCCCCACCAGTCATCTGAGCATTACACACAAGGTGTATAAAACTTGTGTTACATTGACTTTACTGCTTAGGAAGCATATGGACAACCAATAGTGAAAAAAGACTATAACCAGTTCTCTTTCTTAGGACAAATAACATTATTCACTGATGTTCACTGTAATCAAGAGCTGCTGAAATTTATGGGGTTTAAAGAAAATACCGAATTCCTATATTCTTGTACTATTCTAATTTTGCCTTTGCCAGCAATTTCTTTCCATGGGTGAATAGTAGTTATAATTACAGCTTAAACTTTCTTTACAATAGGATGACCAAATTGCTCCACAGTTTTGCCAACTTTTTCTCAGCTCTGCTCTGAGCTTCTAACAGCAGCCTGAACCACATAAATTAGACAGCTGTAACTTTTCTCCAACATGGAAGTATTTCTTTTACCTCCTACATTTCAACATTTTTGCACAAACAAACATTGCTAAGTCATGCTGTATTAGGCTCCTCTGTGAACTCAAATTACTTGCAAAATTAATACTTTTGCAAGTGTTTTATTACATCATTAGCGGTGTATTGCTTTGTTTTCCTACCACTCATCTTTCTTAAAGCTTTGGCTGTTGGGAGTCTGCTAAAGCAGACACTCTTCAGCTATAAGGTATTACTTACGTATCTTTAGGACCATGGCATGAAAAGAGAAGAACTCTTCACCAGAGATAGTAATTAACAGTGAAATTTAACATAATCCTCATTGGTTACTTAAGATCAGAAACAATTTGCATCTTAAGTATATTCAACACCAGAAAAGTGTTTGCTGTCTTCACCTCAAAGGCTGCCATCTCTGTTTTTACAGCTGGCCTTATGGAAGCACTTGTTTATTAATGGCTCAGTTTCTTCCATTATAACTGTACGCGTGTCTTCTCTAGCCAGTTGGTCAAGCAGATTCTGGAAATCATTTTAACATACCTAGATAAAGAAGCCATTTGTCACAGTAAGGGCTCCCCAAACCATGCATTCCTGTTACTATATGTTCTATATGCTTTATTTCTGTTCCTTACTCATAAGCATAAAAAAAGAAAGAAAATAATGATTTACTGGCAAAGCAGAAGATCTCTGCAAAAGCTTTCAAAATTACTTAGCTGGAATCTGTTCGTCGGGTAAAGAAGCCATACTAAAAATTTCAGCAAACTTACTCTAAACCCATCTACAGGGAAAAGTATTTTGAATATGTCCTCTAAAATAAAGACTACTAGACCTGTCATATACACAATTTGATTGACAGAAAAAATATTTTTTCAAACATAGTTAACAACCAAGAAATTTAATTCCCTGGTTTCAGCCTGTCTCCTCTGTGCCCTAACTCACATTCACTTTTTAATCTTGAGATAAAAGATAAAATCTTGTGGTAACATTTTCTATCCAAGGTTACTTCAGATAACAACTTTTCATACTGCATTAGTAAGATTATTTGCAGTAAAATGTACTAAAGTTTCTGGCTATCACATTTTATCCTGCCCTTTCTCCAAGAACCTCAGGAAAGCACATATGTGTCTCCATCATTCATTTGTTTTCCCATTAACACTCTGCCATCTTCCACCAGCCCACTTCAGGTTCCACTCCCACTCCTTCAGTTCACTCTACTTCTCTCTATAACTTCTCCTCCAACTCATGCAATAAACTAGGCTCAATTTAATGCATACATTATTGGTAGAGTTGCCAATCTCCAGGTACTAGCTGGAGATCTCATAAGAACATGAGAACATAAGAAAAGCCCTGCTGGATCAGACCAAGGCCCATCAAGTCCAGCAGTCTGTTCACACAGTAGTCTCCTGCTATTACAACTGATCTCCAGCTGATAGAGATCGGTTCAACTGAGAAAATGATTGCTTTGGTAATTGGCCTCTATGGCATTGAAGGCCCTCTCCTCCCCAAACCCCACCCTCCTCAGGCTCCGCCCCAAAAATCTCCAGGTATTTCCCAATCCGGAGTTGGCAACCATAGTTATTAGCCTTTTGTGCTCCTGTAATGCATCAGTTCTTTAGTCCCACTCCAGCCCCATAAGAACATTTTGACAGCCAAAATGTACAAGATTCATCAAATTCAGGAATGCAATTCAAGTATTTGTTTCTTGTGACTAATACTAAAATCTGAATTTGAAACATGATCATGGTGTTTCAATGACAACTATGCATTTATTTCAGCAAGTTTCAAGTAAAGAAAACCAAAACTGAAAGCTTGGTTTCACTGTTGGGGCCATGGCTGCCAACTCTGGGTTGGGAAATTCCCAGAGATTTGGGGGTAGAGCCTGGGAAGGGCAAGGATTGGGGAGGGATCTCAGCAGGGTATAATGTTCGAGTCCACCCTCCAAAGCAGCTATTTTCTCTAGGGGAACTGATCTCCATAGTCTGGATGTTAGTTGTAATTCTTTTAAATCATACAAACTGCCAGCCACTAACTGAGTTCCTAAGTATCACACAGGAAAGTACATCACTGGAATCAACTTGTGAGTGTGCAACATTAAGTTTGGAAACCATTTCCTCTAGTTATTCTGCACAGCATATTGCTTTGCAAAATTTGTTCATAATAAAATATTTCAACAACCTGCAACAATTTCCCAGCAAGATGCATCTGTATCCCTTGCTTTTCCATAACATTCAGGAAAAAGTCAGGCATTTTCGGTATAATAAACAGAAGCAAAAATATCAGGGTTTAGAAGATGCTGGCTAGTGGCCCAGCAGAACCAGAGGATTAATTAGCAAGTCAAACAGAACATTAATAGCCAGTAGGAAGCATGGTTCAGAAAGCTGCCTATTTTTCTTGTAATAAAGAAAATAAAGACACTAATTCTAGAAACCTTGATTAACCCCCTACTAGAGGTAATTACAATAAGGTGAGGGTCTGTCACCCTTGCATTAACATAAGTTGCTGCATACTGGTTTTCAGTGACACAATAATTCCTCTGACACTGTGAATAAATGCTAACGGTAGACTTTTGAGGCTCAAGCCCTCTTAGTAGGAAATGGTTTTAGCAGACCTTCACTCAGTGGTTGCTTGACCAGAGAAAATTCATTTTCTACCACAAAGAGCAAACTCATGAGACATTCAGTTGAGCAAGCATTTTCTTAACGCGCTCTAACATAATGTTCACATTCACCAACAATTATGGCTAAGCCACAGGAAGATAAATAGAGCCAACGACAGAGTCCTAAATACTCTCTGTCACCTAGTCTAGGCCTTACAGCCGTATACAACATAAAATAAAAAGGGCTCTATAATAGATGGGGCACTGCCAACCAATTTTAAATTGAATTACACAGCCTGCTAATCTTTATGATGAGATAAAATTTCTTTGAACACTACACATTACGCTAAAATCTCCAGTGCCTTCTACACCAGCTCCAACACTCCTGTTTCTGACTGTACCCCTGCAGCACTAAAAGTATTGTTCTGCACAGAAAAATGCAAAGGATTCTACCTTCCGTTTTTCTTGTATATAAGGTTGGTGTGTATATTGACAATATATTCTTCATTACTGGTTAAAAACCTAACAGAAAATGTTCAGGGAATTGTGAGCACTTCAGAGTAATCTCGTGTAGGTTTTTTCATTATTGTTTTCTACAACTGTCTAATTTTGCAAGTTTTCATTTTAAAATGCTTTCATTATATATCTTTGGCAAATTAATTTCTTGAAACCAGTCTATACTACTATTAAACAACCAACTGCAGCAAATAGTTTTAAAACATTCATGTGATAAGAAAGTCCCATCCTTAAATTGCGATATATTTCCCAATGGGCTTTCTTTCTTATATGCCATTTAAAATATGCAATCAGAAGACAATTTTGGAAAGATCTGGACAGAAGAGAATCTGAGGTACAGTCATTAGTTTTGTACAAAAGCAACCACATGACAATACAAATAATGCTAATTTCCCCAATCCAGCCAATTTTTTGGTGCAAGCAACCATTCCACTAATCTAATGGAACCACAGAAAACCTGCTATTATTTAGAAACAATAAGAAAACTCATATGCATATGAAATGGAACACTTTATTTACCCAACCATATCTTTGGGTGTGCACTGATAACCAACAAATAATTATGTAAACACATTAAAATGTAAAATTTCCAAAATATGCAGAACGAAATTATTCCAATATCTACAACCTTTCTCATAAATGCTCAGACTTAAATTTCAGCAGACTTCCTAAGGGAGGTAGATATAGAGTTCAAAAATAGCTACTGTGAACACATTTTTCCAACCTCTGTTTCAATTTAATGCTCCGTAGACACTGTCAAAAGAGCTACTGCGGGAAGTGGGATGTCCACCATCTTGTGAGAGAAACTGGAATCCTGGAAAGAGAAGTTTGTCCCTAAAGAGGTAGTAACATTAACTACTACAACTCAATCCAGGACATTCAAACTTAATCAGCAGTTTCTTTTAATCACAGATATTGAAAATACAAAATCTGTGGCAACAACAATGAGTTGTGTGCAGCAACATGGCTCTTTACAGAAATTCTTCATTCTTCATAAAATAGATGAAACAACAGAGTTTAAAATAAGTGGCAGATGGTAACCACTGAAGTGAGAGAATATATCAACCTATTAAAAATAGATTTGTTTCCTGTTGTGATTATTTTATTGCAAGATATTTCCAAACTGCCCTTAGTTTTAAATTAATTGAGAGAAGCCTGCATGAATCTTCTTCTCTATTTTTGCAAATGTGGACCTTAAAAAAAAAACACAAATATATAAAATTGCTAAAAGCTGCTAATTTTGAAGGATATTTCAATTTTTAATATTTTCCTTCTAGATTTGGCAACTCCAAAGGTCATCATGTATGCCCCTTATTCACCATTCTGGGGTCCAGAAACATACATCTTTGTACTGTTCAAAGTCAAGCATATATATCTGTATAGTGTTTATGTACAAGACAAAATAGGTTGGGAAATACCTGGAGATTTTGGGAGTGGAGCCTAAGGAGGGTCGGTGTGGGGAGAGGAGAGACTTCAGTGGGGTATAATGCCATACACACTCCAAAGCAGCCATTTTCTACAGGCGAACTGATCTCTGTCACCTGGAGAGCAGTTGCAATAGCAGGAGATCCCCAGCCACCACCTGGAGGTTGGCAACCCTATCCCAAAGACAAATATAACTATGATCTACAAGGTGTCATATACAAATGTGTATTTTGAGAGGAGCATTAACTACATTAATATCTCAAAATAAAAACAAAATGCAGCAGGTCCAGAGAAATGCTAAATACAACCTTAATCAGATCCTCTTTCTATCATTAAAATCCCAAAAAAACGAAGTAAAAAATATATATGCAGACTGCTGTCGTGGAATTTAATGTCAATCATGTATGCTATACAGAATGTTTGTATTTTTCATAAGTCTGATTTTATTTAGTTAGCATAAATAGGCAAGAATTGTCAGAGTAACAAGTTGCCCATAATAATCTGACAGAGACAGCTGACAGGCAGCTGTCAGATCAGAGGCATCTAGGATGATGCAAGAGGCAGCAATAGCCTTGCAGGTTCTAGGGTGAACTGCAACTAACCGGTTTAAAGCAGTAAGGTAGCTGTCAGATCAGAGGCATCTAGGATGATGCAAGAGGCAGCAATAGCCTTGCAGGTTCTAGGGTGAACTGCAACTAACAGGTTTAAAGCAGTAAGGATGATGTAATACTGTGGCCAGGTCTACAGGTGGCCTTATTGGTTTCAGCTGGAGTTCTGTATATAAGCCTATGTAACTGTAACTCTGTGTTGAGAAGTTTAGTGGAGAGAAGTGTATGTGATGGTTTGTCTTTTATCTGTGCACTGTAAATTAAACAACACTGTTTTCTATAAAGCAAGGAGTTCTGGTGGTGTGTCCTGGATAACTACTAATCTGCCTGCTTCCACGTCAAGAATTTGCAATGGGTCATAGAATCTGCTTGTAAAACTTACTGAAAAGTTATAATCAGGCACTTTTCTCTTATTGTCCCAGCACACAGTTATTGTCCTTGACACTGAATTACTCATGAATACATTTTATGAATCATTAGGTTACTTCTAGATCGAGTTTTTAACCCAAACACTGTGAATTTACCAGATCCATGAAATACAAGGTTTTCATATTGAACCTGAAACACACAAACTTCTGATCTTCCCCTTACAGTCTGAAGCGATCACAATGTGAACCAATCACAGATCAATAGGGCAACGAAGGAACTGCCACCATTTTGCCTCTGCAAAAAATTTAAAAGCCAAACAACCTCCCAGAATCTTGGGAAAGCCTGGTAAATGGGAACGAATCAGAAGTAATGACTGACGGAATAAGAGGAGGGAATAAAATAAATAATACGATCCATACAAAAAGAAAATTGAAGCAAAAAATGTATAAATGCACAACTTCATCAGAAGGAAGCACAGAGAAGATACCCAGATTTGCCATCCATGATAAGTAAAACCTGGATTGTCATTTTAAAATAAAAACAATGTTAAAAAAATCTGACAGTACTTTGAAGATTCAGCTGTGACCACTTGCACCACTGAAGAGGCAAGTTAGAAATTTAAAATGAAAAACACCCTGATCTGTCAACAATGTAAGTGTCTGCCATGGAAACGTTTCTTGCTGAGAAATCTGAGCAATGCACATCAAGTTGTTTCCAGCTATCTGTGGGTATTTTCCATGTTTGTCTCCTCCAGCTGTCCTTTCTGACCTGAGAAAACCATGTGGATCATGAGCTGTGCTAGGAAAGGGGATGAAATTGCCTTCCTCTTCTGTCAGCAGAGTTGAACACATGAACACATGCAGCTGCCTTATACTGAATCAGACCCTTAGTCAAACCGGCAGCGGCTCTCCAGGGTCTCAGGCAGGGATCTTTCACATCACCTACCTGCCTAGTCCCTTTAGCTGGAGATGCCGGGGATTGAACCTGGAACCTTCTACATGCCAAGCAGATGCTCTGCCACTGAGCCACAGCCCCTCCCCTTTTCCACTGACACTAGAAGTAGAAAGGGTGATTTAGTCCCCTCCTCATTGCACTCCCCACAGCTATTCGTCCTCATTAATCCCACAACCCCACAAATCAACTTTTTCAGTATTAGAAGGCCTGCTGCACTGAAAAGAAAAAGGTAAAGAAGATCTGTGCCTGTCAGTCCCTTGTACTGATGGATCACTGGCTCCAACCCAGCATGTGCACACCTAGCACAACACTATTTAGCAAGATTTCACTTTTTCTTCATCTTACACATTCACCATTTGGGTTGGACGAAACATCACCACTGCATCACAAGCAACTGAGTTTTAATTCAGAACTCTTTCAAGAGGCATCTCACGTGGCAACCACAAAAACTGCCCAAACAGCTGCTAGGGTCATGGACATTTTAGAAGCGTCATGCTGCCTGCAATCCAAGAGGTGCATTCCATGATCCACTGTGATACAGCAGAGAACGCCAACATGCAACTCTTATGACTGTGCAATGCAACAGAATGTCTTTGGCCAGCCCCACAGAAATTTAATGAACCGTAAAGGGAAACCGCCCTGACCTGGATGGCCCAGGCTAGCCTGATCTCGTCAGATCTCAGAAGCTAAGCAGGGTCAGCCCTGGTTAGTATTTGGATGGGAGACCAACAAGGAATACCAGGGTTGCTGTGCAGAGGAAGGCACTGGCAAACCACCTCTGTTAGTGTCTTGCCCTGAAAACCCCAAAAAGGGGTCGCCATAAGTTGGCTGCGATTTGACGGCACTTTACACACACACAAAGAGAAACCAGAACAGATATCTGCAATACAACAAGATTAAAGAATCATCCCTTTAAATAAAAGTAAAAGTACTAATCCTCTTCCACCTCAGTAGTCTATTTGAGAACATAGCTTCAGGATCTGGTTACATAAAAATTAGTAATAACCATATATAACCAAGTACCATAGGCAACCTTCTAAGATTACTCAGATCAGTACGATGGGACCTGTCTATTGCAATACATTTACACTTTCAAGACACCTCTAAATCTACTGGCTAAGTAACCCAAATTGTACATTTTCTTTGCACTCATAGGTTTCTCCACTTTTCCTAGCATACAGCATAGGAAGAGAAAAATTATCCTATGTCACTCTGCAATAATTACATCATTAAGGTAGCTCCTGTTCTATATGCAATTGATTGCAAAGGATTAAAAAGTACATTATGATATAATAACACAAAGAATATATGTGGAGAAAAAGACACTGGTTATGGCATGATAATTTTAATCCTTTCTTCAAACTCATAATGCTGTGTTTACTCCAAGGTCAGTTAAGTTACTATAAGGGATTTTTAATGAAAACAATTATAAATTTAAAATAACTGTGTTTAAGGCATTTAACAGTCACTAAGGTCAAGTGATTACAGCAGTTACAAGACCCCCGGGACATGTTCACACCAAAACAAAGTGAATAAATTACCTCAGCAGGCGTGTGTAATCACTAAGTGACCACAAAGGTCATGCAGTGTACAAGCCCAGACGACTTTCATGCAAAACCAATAATGAAAATTTATCAGTCAAGGAGAAGGGGGAAAAAACTTAAGGTAAAATAAACGTTAACTGATGGGCTACTGAACAACAGAGGTTAGAAGACAGGATGCGGAACTTTAATAGGATACAGAAGTGGCAAAAGATACTAAGTACAGGGAAGAGCAGAAAAAAAAACCTTTTATTAGCTATGTTGAAAAGCAGCTCTTAAAACCTTTGCTCAGCAAAAACTCCTAAGGAGGCATTTCAAACACCAAGGATTTGATCCAATGCATACGTCACAAAGAACCAACTATGAATAGACTGTATGACACAATGAAAAGGAAAAAGATGGTTTTTGTATCTCGGCTTCCCGTGAAAGGGATAAAAAAAAATATATTGGCAGTCTTCAGCATTGTACACGCCAGAGAGCGCTACAAAAATAGTACATGGCTCTCCTGTCAATGACTTGACTATGTCCCTGTTGTGTGGTTCTTAGAGATGATGGGAGGATTTAAGCATTTTTGAATCTGTGAGTTTGGGGAGGAATAACTGGGAGGAGACACCATATTTGGCAGTCACGGGACTTCCCAGTCCCACCCAGACTTAATTTAGATAACTCTCCTAAATGAGAACTAGGGAAAAGAACGCTTTTATAAGGCAACAAAAGGCTAAAAAAAATTAATGCTGCAGATTCATAATTCAAAAACAACCCAAAGACTTTGAATCTGGGTCTAGCAAGTCTTTGTCACCAGTTGCCCCACTGCTCCACTTCCGACCAAAATGGCCCTTACCTTTGAGGGGGCAGACGGTGGTGATGGCTTGCTACTTACAAATCCCATAATGACTGTCGTATGGAAATGATGCTCGCAGTGCGTTTGGCAGCATCATGTCCTGCTGGGATCATGGGATTTGAAGGTTCTTTGCCTCCTTACTAGTTTATAATATTGTCTCCCTACCAGTTCAGCCCAAGAGTCAGAGAAGTCATAAATCCCATGATCGCATTCCTGCTTAGACTGCCACTTTGAGAAATCAGGCAGTAGGGATTTAAGTACAGCAAGCCTTCTCATCACTGGCCTCTTTCACACCTTTCTCAAAATTAGGGCTTTTTTTCCCTTGGTAAGGGGGATGGGACCAGCTGTCAGGGAGAACTGAACAAAAAACACATCAGGGATTTTTGAGCCTTC
Source organism: Euleptes europaea (assembly GCF_029931775.1). NCBI lineage: Eukaryota > Metazoa > Chordata > Lepidosauria > Squamata > Sphaerodactylidae > Euleptes > Euleptes europaea. The sequence goes on from NC_079317.1 coordinate 77,588,823, forward strand.
CTATCGAATGCTTGAAGTTTTGAGGTTTTTTAAGCATTCAAAACAACCGTCCCTCCCCCCAAAAATTAATTGTTTTTGAGGTGGATCATGATGAGTAACCATATTATTCTGTCTGTAGCAGTAGAAAAGAGCAAGATTTAAGTAGCACCTTAAAGACTAACAAAATCTCTGGCTGGGTATGAGCTTTCCTGAATCATAGCTTACTTCTAGCTAGCTGTATCTGAAGAAGTGAGCTGTGACTCACGAAAGCTCACACTCTGCCAGAAATTTTGTTAGCCTTTAAGGTGCTATTGGAATCTTGCTCTTTTCTACTGTTTTTAAGATGACATGGAGATTTGCACACCACTACAAAACGTAATGCAAACTAAGCATGAATTATTATTTTTAATTATATAATTCTGTACTCTTTTCAAATATGACAGACTATCTCCTCTCGAAGCCAGTAAATGGGCCTAATGTGCACAAGTAAGAGAAAAACAATATCCAAAAGGAGACAAAGACTATAAGCAATCGAACAAGAGTGGAGAAGACAGAGTATGGACAGTAGGAGACCGACAGAGGAAAAGGTAAAGAAAGGCCAAAATGTGAAAGATCAGGTATTTCATTTTTTTTAAAACTTTTATGTACCAAAATGTCACTTCTCTCATCTCCCCAGGGCCTTCCAAGAAAATCCAGTGGGATTTAATGATCCTATTAGGGTCTTTTACAGACCCCGTCAGTTGACACCAGATATAATAGTGCAATGTCACAGCCATGCTTTAAAAGACTTTTTATATAATGATGTAGCTTCATTTAAACAAGCCAAACTTTTAAGAAAACCAGCTCACTCTTTAGGGTCATCTGGCCATTTTACGGTGCATTTCTAGGCACATACAGATGGTCTCAAAAGTTCTCAAAAGCAATGTCTGATAACATGAATGTCCAGTTTGCTGGATTTAACACAACTGCTATTGTTGTTCAATTCACATATTGAACTGTTATGTCAACTTAGTAAGGACTCTCTAAGATTAGTAGGCTGTTAAGATAAGCTTAGCAAAAGTCAGTATGCCAACAGGTGTTGTGTTCCTTAGAGACCATACAAAGCATAAGAGAAATTCGTATGGATCCTACCAATATCCAGCAACTCCATAAATAAAATTTATTTATTTATTGTCATACCCCACTTTTCCTTTTGGCTCAGGACTGAAGCCTTCCTAAAATCTAAGCAGCATTCCTCCAAATTAAGTGGCTCACTTAATTCTGCTGCATTGAGTCCCTTTTAAAGATACACTGTACAGTGCATACTGTTGATATTACTTTTGCACATGGTACCATCCAGGATGTTCACTGCAGAGGGGCTGGGAGCTGCCACAGTGTAATTCAACCTTTTGTCAGCACCATCAACTGTATGTATAAAATCAAATATCTAATCCCTCCCTAATTAACAGAATCATATTTTGACTACACAGATAATGCAACAAAAGGACTAGGTCATGGGATGAATGGTCTTCATATCTCTAACACAATCAGAAGGCTGTGAAACTTGAACAGCAAAAGGTTAACCGAGGCCACCAAAATGCAGTAATTCCTTACCTAACCAGTCATTAAACTTCTTAACCTCAGAGGGCAGCCCCAACTCAGTGAAATCGCCTGTGTGAAGCAAGATGTCCCCATAAGGCATCTGGATCCCATCTGTTCTGGAGTGTGTGTCTGAGATGCAGACAAATCGTGTGTGTCCTGCTGGTTTCGGGGTGTCGTATGGAATAGGGTCGACCCTAAAGCAAACATAAGAAATCTCATTAAAATGAAACATGCTACTAATGTTCAACATATTTGGCACAGTCTTGTCACACTACAGGTATGCTGCCTGAGAGCTGATGATTCCTACAAAGCTCAACAGTCCCCTTTCCCCCTCCTATGTACATAGGCACCATGATAGAATCTTAAGAGGAATGGGAGATGTGTGCACCTCTCACATATCCCCATGCAACCTTTCATATCTTTCCAATGCAAGTTACTCATGCTCAAGCAAAAATACTGTGTACCAAGTTGGGGAGGAAGGCTAAATGGAGATTGGACGGGTCAGAGTGCAACACATTTGGTTCAGTTTCAGTCACCTTTATTGGCATAAAAATAGTAATAGTAGTTAACAGAAATACATAAAACTCCATACTCACTCAAAAGGGTCTCACATATAACTCTTCAGTTTTAAATGCTGTAATAATACATTCTTCCATACAACAATGGACCTATCACACAGCCTAGCTTACACCAGCACCCTTTTATGTATTGTTTCCCAGTGTCTGTAGATTGCCACAGCTGGTTTTTCCCCCTTACCCTTTATTTTTATTTTTGATAATAATTGCCAGAAACTCTGCCACATGTTTGGAGACAGCGGGTATCCTATCCGCTAATAAAAAATTGATGCCATCATGTGCTAAATCTTTTACGGACATAAGGTGAGGGTTGATTAGTTGTTTATAATACAGGGGACAATATAAGAGAATATGCTCCTGACCGCTGCATAGTCTTTTGTTCCGAGGAATACCCCTGTATCTACCCGAAACTATGGCTGATGGGAATGTATTTTTCATTCATTCATAACCTTATTTATTGGCATGATAGCTAAAACATCAAATACAAAAATGAGACGGAATGTATTTAATCTGGCCAACGTGAAGGCTCTGCACTGGGAGGGATGGACTAAATTGAAGAAATATTCGGCCATTGTTCTTTTAGGGAAGGAAAGGCCAAAAAAGGTAGGTGAGCAGATCTTATTCGCTCCAGCATTTATTTTCTGCAGTTCCATGCCCCAAATTCTCCCTGTAATCAATCTAAGAATGTAGGCTTCCCCAGAATTTAGCAACTCCCCTAAATTAATACCAAGAGAACTAATTTTCCTTTCTATGAATTGGGACCATTTGAATACATAAGGGTCCACAACCAAACCGGCTATAAGGCTGTTTGGGGGAGCACAAAACTGCAGGCACAAGAGCAACACATATTTCCCATTCCCCCTGAAATGCCAACATGCTGTCTGCATAAGTGCTAGTGCACGGGTGTAGGAAGACAGAATGTGAAAATTAGGTCACTATTAAGCTTTATGGGAATCCACATACAGACACTAGACCAGGGGTCGGCAAACTCATTAGTCAACAGAGCCAAATATCAACAATACAACGACTGAGATTTCTTTTGAGAGTCAAAACACCTTTTAACAACCATTCATGCACGGGAGGTTTTGCCTTGGATTCGCTGCTCTCTAGATGCACATTTTCCCCATCTGCATTCTCAAAACTCTGCAGGGGGGCTTATTGTTGAGTTTTGAGAATCTGGATGGGGAAAATGTGCAACTGAGTGGCAAATCCAAGGCAAAACCTCCCATTCATAAATGGCCAATAACCCCCCATGCAGAGTTTTGAGAATCTGGATGGGGAAAATGTGCATCTGAGTGGCAAATCCAAGGAAAAACCTCCCATTCATAAATGGTATTTCGCCTCACCTACCTGCCCGGTCCCTTTAACTGGAGATGCCGGGGGGGTTGAACCTGGGACCTTCTGCGCGCCAAGCAGAGGCTGTGCCGCTGAGGCTCACGGCCCCTCCCCATGGCCCTCCAGGGTCTCAGGGGGAGGTCTTTCCCATCACCTGCTTGCCCGGTCCCTTTAACTGGAACAGCCGGGGGTTGAAGCTGGCGCCTACAGCTGCCTGGCCAAACTCACCCAGCCGGAGCACTACCCAAGCCGGTGGGCTGCCGCGCGAACTCCGCTGAAACTTGGAACCGGGCTGGGCGCGCGGCCGGGACGCCGCCGGACCCCCCTGCCCCCCGGGGCTCTCGGCGCCACTCCAGCGCCGCCGAGCCCCGACTTCCTGCGCCGCTTGGCTCAATTTAGCCAGCGGCACCGCCGAGGGGTCTGGACGGCACCCCCTCCAGCCCAGCCGGCGGCCGTGCGCCCTGGCGTGTCCCCGCCGGCGCTGCCCTTCTGCGCTCGGCCCGGCGGTTCCAGGACTCACCATGCTTGCCATAGTAGTTCTCCTCACCGCCCGCCATGCCAGCACTTCCTCCTCCTCAACGCCTCGGCCTCCTCCGCCAGCCAAAACCAGCAGGAAAAATCCCACCCGCTGATTGGCTGCCGCCGCCCGCCTTGGCACCGCCAGCCCTCTAGCGCCACGTGCAAAACCCGGCCGCACTGTGAGGGGAGGGAAAGGGGGAGAGGAGGAGGAGAGCGCTTTCCAGAGTCGCACTCAAGGGGCCAAAGAGCCGCATGCGGCTCGGGAGCCGCAGTTTGCCGACCACTGCACTAGACCAATGGTATTAATAAATCACACCCATTATTTCATATTATAGATGCTGACATATATCCACAAACATAACGCATATAAGTGCATTTGCCCATTCATGCGAACATATGACATTTTTTAGAAAGAGAAACAGATATTTCAGATTTTGTTGTGCTTCTTTTGTTACACAATCATATTAGTCACTTAGCAGACTGTATCTGTGGACTTTTACATTTTTTACATCAGAGCAATGGCAAAGTAACTGTTAATCTATGTAGCATCCTGATACAAAAGATACAAACTTTCCTAATGCCATCTATTCACATCCCTGTTAAATTCCCTTCCCGGGCAATACCCCCAAATCTCACCAGAAATTTCCCAAACTGGAGTTGCCAGCCTCTATCTGTGATTGTGCCCTTTTGCTACCTCTGCAATTGGTACTCAAACATGGAATATGTATTTAAAAGCAAAGCACAAAAACAAGTAGGTTGACTCACATGCTGAGAATGAAGTATTGACACTTTAGTGGTAAATAGTGAATCTTGAGACAACATATATCTAACTACTCTGTTCAGAAGTCTGAAGCTTTCCTCCAGCCTGAGGAACCAGCCTCCAATTTAACAGGCTCTTTCTACAACAGAAGAGGAAGCCTCCTAGATTTCAGACTTCACTGAGTGGGGCGGTAGAACACAGGACAGTATGATGAAGTGCTTAGACCAGGACGACTTGGGTTCAAATCCCCAAGTCGTCCTTTAGACCACTTACTCTCTCAGCCTAACATACTCACAGGGAGGTTGCTAAATTAAAATGTAGGTGAGAACCATGTATGTTGGCCTGAACTCCTTAGGAAAATGTCATTATTGATGATGATGATGATTCATAGAGAATCATAGAATGATAGAGTTGGAAGGGACCACCAGGTTCCAGTCCAACCCCCTGCACAATGCAGGAAATTCACAACTAAATGATGATGATGATGAAGAAGAAGAAGAAGTGGAGGAGTTGGTTTTTATATGCCGACTTTCTCTACCACTTAAGGAAGAATCAAACCAGCTTACAAGCATCTTCCCTTCCCCTCCCCACAACAGACACCCTGTGAGGTAGGTGGGGCTGAGAGAGCTCTAAGAGAGCTGTGACTAGCCCAAGGTCACCCAGCTGGCTTCATGTGTAGGAGTGGGGAAACCAAACCAGTTCACCAGATTAGAGTCCACTGCTCATGTGGAAGAGCGGGGAATCAAACCCGGTTCTCTAGATCAGAGTCCACTGCTCCAAATCACCGCTCTTAACCACTACACCACACTGGCTCTCATTTATTCATTCATTCAATCAATCAATTTATAACCTGCCCTTTCCCGACCAAGGATAATATGTAAATAAAATGCAACATACAGTTTATGGGTTTTCCCCTCATTATGTTCAGAAATTCATCAGACTGTTTCCATAGACAAAATATGTGCCTAGATTGCAAGTACAATTGTGATTACAGTAGCAGATTTATATTTTGTGCCTCCCTTCCCATCTTCTGCAATAACAAAGAAAAAATGAGGGGGGGGTCACAATGTGGCCTTCTATGGCTACAATCTTATTTCCATCAAGAGCACTTCCTCCAGAAAACGAACTCCTGTTTTCAATGCTCTAGTATACCTTGTTCAGGTCTGCCTATATGCATTAGAGATGGATAGATTCATCAGACCTGGGCACCCCTTTGCTTATATATTCTTAATATAATTTCCTCGCTTCCTCAAAGCTCATTCCCAAACACACTTGCTATTTTCAATTTTCAAGCTCTTCTTTCCCCCTGCAGGGGAAAAATATTAGTGATAATAGATGAATAAAGGCTATTTTCCGCCACAACTATAAAATAACCTAGATAGGGAGAAGTATTTCCAATACTTCGTTCACTTTTTCTGCTAAAAATGTAAAAGTATGGTAGGATTTGTTAAGTTTTGTTTGTCCTGTGCCTTGAAAATTCAAAAGTTTAATGTGTGAAGCTGACATAGAAATAAAGTGATAGGGGGAAATATGCTTTATGGCATGCCATACTACTTTTACAGGCATAGAAGGGCAAGCTAAGAAGCTGGCAATCCTAACACGTAGCCACTATGTGTTTGCTCTTATTTCTCTCACTGAATAGTCCTATCTTTTCTGTTACTTTCCAATCATCAGGGTCAATAGCTCTAGAACAGTACAATATTGTTTCATTTAATCCTAACATTGACTCATGAAGAAGTACCATGGAAGTACTGTGGAAGTTCTTGTGCTTCATCTAACATATTATCCATACAAGAACTTTCTTCTTTGGCGAAGGCTTTGAACTGAAAATACTTTCCTGGGAGTAATTAGCTTTGCCAAGAATGCAAGGATTTCTGCCACAAAGCATGACTTTCTCACCTCCAATCTTGTGGCGGCCTGAAATGGCCCCCAAACCAAGGGACCCCCGGGAACCAATTTCAGAGGACATTTCAGGCTGCCATGGGGAGGAGAAAGCAAAAAACAAAAACCCCCAACAACATCATGCTTCATAGGAAGAAATCCTTGCATCTATATAAACACTATTCAGGATCCAGTCCTGGCTTTTGCTTCATATGCTGTTTTACAAACAAACCATGATGAACTGCCATACCAGAACTAAGACGTTTGGGAGCCACCAGTGGCTCTTCTGGGCGTTGTTGCCCAATATGGCACCTACCCTTTGTTTCAGAAAACTAAGCAAGGCTATTTCCCCATAGGACTTGTGGCTAGGGTTACCAAGTCCCCTCCTGGCAGCAGGCAAGGGATGGGAGGGTAGGGTTGCCAGATCCAGGTTGGGAAACTCCCGGGGATTTGGGGATGGAGGAGAGGGACCTCAGTGGTGTTCAATGCCACAGAGTCGACCCTCCAAAGCATCCATTCTCTCCAGGGGAGCTGATCTCTGTTGTCTGGAAATGAGCTGTAATTCCAGGGGATCCCCAGGTCCCATCGGAGGCTAGCATCCCCACTTGTGGCTAGCTTGTGGTTGAAATATCCACTGCTGCTGGGATTGGAGAACAGGTCAGCTGCGAGTTCTCCTGAGCTGCAGGCCTCATGCCAGGGATAGAAGTAAAAAGCCCATCCTCTCCAATATCCCCCGCCTTTCTCAGCAGCCTCTGCACTCTCATTCCAGCATCAGGGAAGCAAGCTGGCCACGGAAAACAGAGAGTGCAACCACTGCCCCTGCGGGCATACTGTAGGGAAGAGATCCTGCTATGCACAGTGGGATGGTGATGGCCTTAACCACCATCTACACCACCATCTACAGGAGCAGCATGCTTTTTTCCCAGCCTTGGAAATCTCATGCAGTTGCCTGCGATGCTGCACCTCAAGCTGAAGAGAGAGAAAAAAGGCAGAGACCTTCCTTTCACTCCAGATACACAAAGTTCAACAGTGGTAGGGAGAGGAAATCCTACATGGTCATAAATAATCTGATAATTGGGATCGTCTTGGCCACGGGGATCTGTTCTGAAGGAGACTGCTCACCCGCGTGAGTGAGGAAGTCTCCTTCGGAAGCCTGGTGGTGTGAGCAGCTGTCAAAGCTGTCAAAGCCAGTTCTTTTTAGTTGGAGGGTATATCCCCCTCCAGACGGGACTGGGTGAGCCCCGTCTTTTAAATAACTCTTATGCTTGATGCAGATTAACCCACTGAATGATGATGATTGGTCAGACCAAGTTGGCTCTAATTACACGACCCCTACCTCAAAAGAGCCCCAACTATGGGGCCCTAACAAAACCAGTCAAAGATAGAAAAATTGGAGAAAGCACAGAGCTGTGAGCAAAGGCAAATAGCCGAATTAGGCTTTTTCGGGAATCACCTATTCAGCTTCGGGTCGATTCCCAGGTTTGGGTATTCAGTCAACCTGAAAATTGCTGAAACGGCTAATTTCATGTTTATTTTCGGTTTGGGTATCTCGATATGCACAATGATTAAAAGTAATCAGGTCTTTTTAAAAGTTATAGCTATTTCTCATATTATTGTATGTGTATGGTTGGTTGGGTGATGCATAGGGCATGTAGTCATGTGGCTCTTTTGGAAGATGATGATGGAGAATGTGGCTCTCTGCAAGCTGTGACTACCACTGTGACAGTATTGTTTTGCTAAGAAAGGGATAAAGAATGGATATTAAGTCCCTGAGACACTTCCTCTCTTAATTTACATTAGGTCAGGAATATTCCCAATACATTCAGAATTCTTCAGTCCACTAAACCAGAATCTTAAACCCTATAAAACAGAGGGCATTCCCATCCCTGGTGTAATTCTAATGATCTGAATTGAGAGCCTGGAAGTTACAGCAACTAAAGGATCTGTTTCCAAGAGGAGTAATGCTGACAGGCTCTTAACCCTAACCTCCTTGGCAACTCTAACAGCCATAAGAGTGTCTTAATGAACAAAATAAAATGGCATCAGTTCAGACCTCAGGATAATGAATTGAACTTCATTTACTTTGTTATAAGGTGGCACTTGAAGATGGCACTATTACTGCAGTGCCAAATGAACTGAAGGATAGCAAAGGGGGATAACAGAAAGGATTCATAATCTTGATGGACTACTAAGGGCTTGTTCAGATCATCATTTTAAATGACGCAGTAGAAAACACCCTCCCAGAAATGAACTATTTCATTTTGTTTATCTTGCTTTTGTACCAGGCAATTCAGAACTGTCACTCCCCCTCCTTCCATGCCTCCTTGTAGCACTCTACCCCCATTAAATTTCACCTCCATGCCCCTTTCTCTGCCCCCACCTTTCCCTAGACCTTCTCTTCAGTATTGTTATGTATATATAATCACCATATAAAAACCAGAAAATATTGTTTAAAAGTCATTTTAAGTATCAGAGTTTTGATTTTGTATGTTTATTTTCAACCATTCATCTGTTATTTGCTGCGGGAGGAATCTGATGCAACTGAGATGCAAGGGGAGTTAAAGGCTGGGTTACATCATGCAGCAAGAACATTTAGCTCAGAAACTCCCAGATTGCCCATCTGCACCAATACCTCAAGATGATTTACTTTTCCAGCATTAAGTTGTCAGAGTGTTGCTTGTTTAATAATCAAATCAAACATTACTGCCATTAAATCTTAGCTGTAAAAGATTTTCTCTAGCGTAATAATATGTGACTTGAAAAAGTATTCCACTTATTATTTAAAAAGCTTTGCGGAGGGGGTTGCCACTTAATCAAATGTGCCGGATGCTCCGCTTGTTTCTCTGCCTCACCCCCACACAGAACAACCAAGCCCCTCCCATCGAGAACACCATGGCAACAGCCCCAGCACCTGGTAGAACCCTTCCACCTGAGCCACAGTGCCATCCTAGGCAGCAGGTGGACAAACAAGCTAGTTGCCTGGATGCCGGAGAACTGGCTCCTGACAGCTCACGGCAGGATGAGGGGAGAAAGAGGCACTCGAGGATGACATCAAGGGTGCTGCCAGCTGCCAGAAACCCATCAACAGATGGAGGCTTTAAGCTGGCCAGCTGAAGAGGTAGAAGTGGGGTGTGCACACACCCAAAGACCCAGAGGTGTGGTGGCTGAGGGGGAAGAAGCTTGCCATTTAGATGATTTCAGAAAATGGAATCTTCTGGATAAACAAGTGCTGGATAGTTTTTTACTGTATTCTGAAGGAGAAAACATTAGGTAACAGGCTTTCCCCATTTTTCATACAGTTTCAACTAAAAAGAAACATTTAGAAAGCACTCTCCTATGAGTTTGAGCCTCTTTCAAACCAGTTTCAAGTCCTGGCTAAGAATTAACCCTGATTTGTATGGTCTTGGTTAGCAAGGCTTCTCACTTAACCCTTACCTAGAGAATTAAGGTCAGCAGCAGGAAAGCAGGGGAACATCTATGCATGAGAAAGGAAGGAGCACTAAAACTTGATCAATAAATATGCGATTGAAAGCAAAGGTAATTGATTAAAAATTCAATCCCATGGACTTCCCGTAAGCCTTTGAACAAGGTTGAGGTAATGAGAATTTTATACCTGAATTAGCCCTTTGCAAGGTTATTAATTCAGGAAAGTTGCCCCGAATTAGCCATCTCTAAAATAGCACTGGTAGCCTAGGGCTCTAGAAACACACTGTAGTAAATATATAGACCACCTTCCTCCAAAAGAATAATTTGTCAAGAGTGCTGGTAATCTTTAACAAAACACTCACGTTTTCTACAGTTACACAAAACAGGCTCAACTTCAAGTATACCTGCACCCACCATGCTATGTCAGAATTCCAAATGTGTCCACAGCCTCAAAAAGGTTGGAGACCCCTGCCTTAGTCAAAAGGGCTCACACAGGTAACAAAGGAGGCATTCCCAGGGACGGGGCTCCCTTTAGTCAGCTCCCTAAGCCCTTTCACCCCAGGCGCGAACTTGAACCTGCAAAAACCATGTTTCACCCCCATGTAATTCAATGGGGCAGTTACATGAGGCTTTGAGGATAAATACATTTTCCCCTTCTGTGCTGGGCCACCAAGCCGCTCAGGAGGTGGTGTGGCTGCGCCGTCTCTTAGCCCACTGTAACTACCCCCTCCCTTAGGATTGCACTGTCAGTTTGGTATTTTAAACAAGCACATCTAACAACTTCTGTCCATTACATTCACAGGATTCAGCTTCAGCACAGAAACACAACTGTGATATTTGGCCATTCAGCTTGAGCACACTTACTTTATCTCTGTCCATCTTATTCCAAACAGCCCCATTTGGATGTATATCAAGATGTGCATAACAGTTGCATTTAAATAATAACACCAATGCAGATCATATTTTCTAAAGACCTGGGTCTCCACTGTTAGGAAAATTCACATTTGCCCCCTCAAGAACAAAAATGTTAATACCAAATAATTTAATAGGCAAATTATTGAAGCCATAGCAGCATTCCTTTGGAGAGAAAAAATTAAGCAATTTTAGCAATCTTGCTACCTTGAAATACTCTAATCTGTTTTAACACATCTATATAATCCCTTCATAGACAGCATGTTATCTTGTTCAGCTCTAAACAATGATTTCTGTTACAACCCTTTTCCGCATTCACACCACCCAGAAGCTATATTCTGTTAGCATAAAATAAGGATATTGCTGCCCATGAACACTGCTATGTGTGCCTTCATTATAACTCCTCCACTGTGTTTATTTGAAACACAAGTGTAGGCCAAGAACACTGAAGATGGGTCTGCAGCATGAAGAAAGCCAAGCTTTATATTAATAATGTAATAAGAAGAGGTTTTGTGGCCAACCACACCGTAGGTTATCTATGAACAATTATTTGTGCTTATACTTCCATCTTCAAAAATTAATGAATTAAGAAATTCTCAGTAGGAATACCTAGGACATTCCCATTTATCACCAGTGTTCCTGACTTGCGCCGTCGACAATTATTCTTCCCGAGTTAAATCATTTATTTTTCAATATGTTACAAAAATGAATTATGGACAAGATAAAAATATGCCTTTAGGATACTCTTAGAAAACTCAATTTAAAAACTGTTTTACTTTCAATTTTATATCAGTGAAATACACCCACACACACAGAATAGAAAGGAATGGTAATAAAGTTTGCAATTATAGCACAAGTCAGTTTGGAAGTCAAATAGACTGAAATGCCTCATTGTACACATCCACAAATCAAAGTTAAAGCTTTACTACTTATTGAGCAGAAGCTCTCCCTAATGAGAAAATCAGATTAGCAAACACTTCATATTCAAGAGTGCAGGAGATTTGAAATCTTTGGAAACATGAATGTTCTCTGAATTTGGTCTTTTGCAAAATTCATTTCTTGTTTATTTGTTTGCACAGCAGATGCTGCCATGCACTAGAGAATATCAGTTCCTCTGCCTAATAAAGTGAGTATATATTTCTTGGCTCTGAAGTGTGGAAGAAAACTGTCAGCTTAAGCAGCTCGAGGACTGAGAGAGATACACGCTGCGTGACATAACGTTTTATGATGCCGAATGAGATGCAGGCAATGTAATTTCACTTATGTGATTTACTTACAAGCAAAGCAAATACAATCTCACTGATTACTTTTTGAGACAAAAGACTGAATCTACTTATTTTGAAATGATGCCATAGCCATGGAAAAAGTACAGCTTACCCTGTTGGAAGACAAAAAAAAGTGACATTTCCTCTTTTATGCCAAAAATAAAAATGATGACCCAAACATTTTAATGAACTCATGTGTTAGGTCCACTGAAGATGTTAACACAGGCTTTCTGGAAAACCACGGTTTGCATATCAAGCGCTAACCTAAAGGGAGGATGATGTACTCCCTTTTCCTGTTTATGTTGTATTAACCACAGATTTAGTGCAGGCCTGCACAGCTTGTGATATGTCAGGTCTAATCCATTCCACTAACCATGTACAGTGGCCCATAGAGACCTGGTAAACGTCTTGGTTTGCTGCATGGCTGGGGGAAATGGTATTGGTTTTGTATCAGGACATTCAAGGCAGCTCACACAAAACATTTGAACAATTAAAAACAACATTAAAATTATAAAATAATGCAATAAAAACACACAATAAAACAACAGAACCAGGGAGGAGGGCCAATTACCATTATTGGGGGTATGCCAAAAGAAATAAAGTCTTCACCCACTGGTGGAAGACAACCAATGAGGGAGACAGACTAATCTCGCTAGGGAGAGAGTTCCAAAGTTTTGGTGCCAGGACAGAGAAGGTCCTTTCTCAGGTTACCACCTGTCTAGGCTCAAATGAAAGGGACAACTGAAGATGATCAGAGCGAGCTGACAAGTTGAGCCTGGAACAAGACTGCAGTGATATGGTTGTACCACTGCAGTCAACACAATGTATCATGCTGTACCAACTTCCACAGTGTTCAAGGGCTGCAGGTAGGCAATACATGGCAAGTAGGCTGCAGTCAGCTTGGTGGGTCAGAGGTTGCCCAGACTGCTTTAGAATTTACATGCATATTGGTGCTAGTCAGGTTCCCTTTTAACCACAATTTGCTTCAAACCAAGGATAGCAAAACAATGTAATTCAAAATCATGCTTAACTTCTACAACTGAAGGGAGGGTAAATTTACTTGTGGGGGGCATGATATATGAGAGCTCCTGATCCGCAAGACCTGGTTTGCATGGAACCAGTGTTATACCTTACTGAACCACAGCCCCAGAGTTGAAAAACCAAAGCATTTTTATTTTTCTCCCACTGTGAGCTGCCCTTAATTCATTCATTCATTATGAATCGGTGAAACTTCTCCTAACAGTATGTCTAGTTCAAATAGTACATAGTGAAGATGTACAGTAAGTACAAATTCACATGGAAGCTGGAGCCATGCTGTTGGTCTGACATGTTGCAGTAAACAAATAATGAAGAATGGGCACGAACAAGTATTTCAAGACAATTAGAGCCATTCTGGGCCATTTCAGGGGGGGAAACACAACTCCTCCTGTTTAGATAGCATAGCACATACTGTTGATTGTGGTGTCGCTGGGCAGGGATGGAAAAGGACCTGGATAGTGGTGGAAAGTGCCATCAAGTCACAGCCAACTCATGGTGACTCCACAGGGTTTTCAAGGGAAGAAATGAACAGAGGTGGCTTGTCCCTGCGTGCCCCTGCCTAACAACCCTGGACTTCTGCGGTAGTCTCCTATCCAAGTATTAACCAGGGCCAACCCTGCTTAGCATCTGACATGCTCAGGCTACCCTGGGCCAAGAAGAAGGACCTAGCTTCTGCTAAAAGTCCCAGTGTGAGTGTATATACTGAGAAACTGATTTTTTGATGCATTTTCTTTCAAAATTGCAACACATGTATGGTCTGAGGAAACAATAAACAGTAATATCACATAGCTGTCAAGGCCTGAAAGCTCATACTAGCTGTTAACTTTTAAATGCAAATACACATTATTATAAAGTGTTTTAAAATATGCCTTAGAAGCAATTTCAAAATCTCACAACCCAACTGTAAGAGTGGAAGGTTAACTTTATCTAGGGAATACCTTAATTCTTTTTGTCCACAAGAGGATACAATTTTCAAGTGCCAATGACAAAGGAGGCAGATATACACAGATTTGTTTAATAAGGAGAAAGCTAGTAGTAAAGAACATTGTTTGATAGTGAACTATTCTAATTAAAACACCATCTAAAACCACAAATTAAAGACACGATTTATACAGTGAATGCTTTCAGACCCAACTTTTAAGTTCTGCTGAAAACAGGGAGGGAAGGCAGTATGGTATAAACCAATCTTGTCAGATCTCAGAAGCAAAGCAGAGTCGGTACTTGGAAGGCAACGGCAAACCAACTCTGTTTCTCACCTGCCTTGAAAGCCCCTTGCTGGGGTTGTCATAAGTCAGCTGTGACCTGGCAGTGCCATCCTAAGCAGAGATATATCCTTCCATTGAAATCAATGGGCTTAGAAGCTTAGGAGGACACTGTTTAGAATACCAAAATACCATAGCCATAAAGTTTGGTTCTGTACTTTGACCTATGAAAACGTTTATATATCACAGGTATTAGGCTTCACAAGGGTAATTATTTCTGAGAGGCCAAGAAAGACGGCCACTGCTCCCACCTAGAGGTATACATTTTTCCCTGGTGCACATAAATGTAGGGACTGCTTCATTCATTTCAATGGAAGCAGTAAAATCAGTTCACAAGTTGCTTTGTAAAGAAATTGCAACGGTTGATATACTGCCCTCATGGAAATGGATAAGGCAGTTTGGACTAGCAACAGCAGCTCCTAAAAGAAATTACTGGATGAGATCATTTGTGTTTCCATATTGGGACTTTAAAAAAAATACTGCATTAATTTTGCTCTTTAAGAGGCATTTATTTAAGTCTTTACATGCTGTCCTTCTGCTTGACTACTTCCTGCTCAAAGCACCTTACAATTAGAGCAACACCTGAGATATACTAGCTAAAAGGTTTTTTTTTTTTTTTAGTGACTGCTATGACTGCATGGAGGGCAAGGGAATGAGGTAATACGTTCTCTCCTCCATCCTCTTGCTCCAGCTGCTGCTCTTTAAAGGTTCCACAGTGTGTCGATGTGTGTTTGGCGGGGAGACGTACAGACCATACAATAGTGGCTGCCTGTGAGCCACGGGGTACTACTGATTTTAAAAAAGGCCATTTCTCCCACCCTATATTTTTCCACCTATACAAAGTTCCTTTGGGGCTGCCACAGGATTCTCAGTGGGCTGAGGAAAAGGTCTAACCATTCTCAGACGTACTTGTATTTTCTTATTCCAGAATTGAGCACTAGTACGAAAAATAAGCTGTTGGATTAAGTCCTGGTGAGGGGATGAATAACATGCTGCAATATTCAGATTATTAAATTATTTCTGCGCTAGACTGATCTGGGGCTAGTTAGTAAACTTTTTACTGCTGAAGAACACACAGCGGTATATCCTCTGAATGAAACAACTGCATATGTATTACATGCTTTGGACTTGCCTTACTGCTTTTGTCAGCTGGCATTCAATTTTTAGTTTATCTGCTTCTGGCACATTTGAGCCACTGTCTGCCAGACCCTACAGCCAAACTCTGCCTGTAGCCTCACCCACTCAGACACAGGAACCAGCCCTTTTTGATCTGTGAAGTGCATGTGATTTATTTATTTTGACTTATTTTATATTTATAAGTCTTTACATAAGAACACTACAAAATCCTATTTGCTCATCAAGTTTATTATCCTTTACCCCAGTGTCACTGCTGATTGCCACAGCATCTGCATGCAAACGTGTTAACTGGGTGCAGGATTGTGGTCTAAGAATTTCTGCTTCCCTTTGTGTTCATTTTCCTATTAGTGATATTATTGATTATTCACCAACCTCTTTATAAAACCACTAGTCATCCAGAGAACAATAAGAAGTGATTTTAGCAGCTCTCACACATTTGGAATGATTGGTGTAAGCTGTTTTCTGAATAACCCATAGACCAGAATATTTCACATTACTTCGTCAGCAAATATGAATAACAAATGCAACTAGAGAAATCAGAGTTGGTTCAAAGGCTCCATTTACAGAACAAAGGGCTAAATTGGCAATGAATAATTCAGCCAGCTCCAGAAGTTTCTTTGCATTCCTTCCACATTGGAATATTCAGGAATGTAGGGGACCCTTTTGTAGTGCATACCATGGATGCACAAAAGAGCAACCTCAAACCTTGGGCATTCATTACCGGCATGCCTGCTTACTTAAGACCTTAAATCTCCAGTAAAGCTGTAGTGGAGACCTGTACCAGGGGTTTACACAAATATATTGGAAGAAGTATTCCATTTGAGGTTTCTGCTGTTTTTTAATATAAAGATAAAGGCCTAATTACTTTACACTTTATAGATCATCATAGAAATCGTATCCCAAATTCTGTGGAGACATGGCGCTACGTATGATCCTAAGAAAGGACCTGCTGAATCACACCAGTAATTTATCTAATCCAGCATCCTGTTTCAAGCAGTGGCCAACCAATTGCCCTGAAGGGCAACCAAATAAGGTTTACGGGCCAAGGTCTTCCACTGAAGTTACCTCCTAGTACTTGAATTCAAGAGGTTTTCTGTCTCTGATTATGGAGATTCCCTTCAGTCACCATTGCTAGTGGCCATTGATGGACCAATCCCTCATTAATCTGTCGAATCCCCTTTTAAAGCCATCATTAGTGAATTCCAGAATTCACTGAGTAGTACTTCTTTTGTCCGCCCTTTAACCACTGTGGTTGCCCTCTTCTGTGCTTTTTCCAACTCTGCAGTATCTTTTTTGGGATACAGTGACCACAACTATACACTTTATTCCAAATGAGGCTGCACCATAGATGCATACAAGGGCATTACAATACTGGCCATTTTATTTTTAAATCTTTTCCTAATTATCAGCAATGTTTTCCTTTTTTCACTGATGTGACACAGTGAGTCAGTACTTTCATTGAACTGTCCACTATGACCCCAAGATCTCTTTCTCAGTTTCAGCAAGTTGAGGCCCCATCAGCATTTACTTAAAGTTGGGATTTTCATGTTCCAGTATGTATCACCATACACTTTCCTACACTGAACTTCATTTGCCACCTTGTTGCCCAGTCACCCAATTCAGAGAGATCCTCCTGAAGTTCTTCACGATCTGACGATTTTCACCACCCTGAATAATTTGGTATATCATCCACAAACTTGTCTACTACACTGCTCATGACAATTCCAAATAATTAATGGACAAATTTTCCATCAAAATTTAACGTTCTTCTGTGGGATGGATGACTACCATTGCTACATAAACATTGTGTGTGTGCTTTCAAGTCACCACTGACTTATGGCGATCCTTGGTGGGGTTTTCAAGGAAAGAGAAGGGCAGAGGTGGTTTGCCATTGCCTGCATCTGCGTGGGCTAAGAGAGTTCAGAGAGAATTGTGAATGCCCAAGGAAGCTTGCATTGGAAAGAGTTTATAATCCCCAAGAATCTATGAGTAGAAGGGAGGGCTAATGAAGTTCACAAAACTTAGATAATGCACAGTGACTGGAACCAGACTTATTTGTTGTGATTAGGTGCAGAAAACTGCAACCTTTCCTAATGTATCTCTGGATCCTAACTCTTCCACTTCCACTATTGCAACACTATGCCATTTTACATTTTGAAGGAAATGCGAAAACCACCCAGCCATTTTTTTTATTTTTTAGCTTCAAAAACAGCTTGAAAAGCACAGGTTCATATTATGAATGAAAAGCAGAGTTGCCCAGTGTTAGCTTTGCAGCCTCTGTTCAGCAGAATCACTTCATAACTGCTTGATTTGTTTCCCCAGGGAATGTGCGACATGAATGCCGCATGAACTGCCAAACCCCGGAAAGGAACATTTCAATCAACTGCTACAACTGAGAATCAGACCCCCAGTGTCCGTTGGCCAGATGCTATTTCATGCCCTGTTAACAACTCTACAGCATGGCTATCACTGCTGCTTTTTATCTTTTGATCATTTCAAATATCATCTGCTGTGGTCAAACAAAATGTTAGCCTCGAAAAATAAAATAAATATTCCCTTCCAATCGGAGTTTGGCTAAGATAGGATACTACTGAATTTGAATACAAGGAGTAACTGAAAAAGAGCACATTTTCACACAGTCTAGAAGGGGTTGTGAAGCTATGGGATTACAGCACTGGAAAAACCATGTTGTATTATCTATTAAACCCTATCCCAATGTACACTTCTCTACACCAGTAACATTCCTAAAGGATATACGGCCAAGGAAGTTTATAATCCCTAAGAATTCCAAAATTTCAGAATTCATTTGTTTGTATGCCTTTTATAGTTAGGGATCTTTCCCCAATATTAAATAAACCTCCCTCAAATTTAAATCAAGCGTATGATGATTTGAACAGTCTGACCTTCTTTAAAAACTAGATCCCCAAGGTCAGATAGGAGCTTAAAATGTATTTATTTCCTTTTATTTCTTAATAAATATAATACATTTTCTCAAGAAAAACATTTCTATCATAAAGCCCAAGTGAAAGACTAAGATTTGCATAAATCAAGGTTAAATCTTTGTTAGCTGACCTTAACAAAAGGTAACGAATACATGAAAATGTTTCCTTTTTTCTATGTACAAGCTCGGTTATCTCAATTTTTTCTGTAACTTTCAATACACAGCTCAGTAATTTTTTTTCATAGACAATGCATCAGGAATATGTTGTTTTGAGCCTATAGTCATATTTCCAGACACCAGAAGGTGTGTAATTATGGTTAGATTTTTATAGCTCTCAAACTGCCCATATATCCTAAAACAAGAGTTACCTGCTTGATGGAACTAAAAAAAATTACCTCAAATTTCTAGTCTTTGGAATCAACATCACATGTTCCAAATTTATACGCTCAAAAAATCTTCACAGTTACTGCACAACTAATCCATGTAAATGACCATAATATGCACTCTCGTTCAAAACCACACAAATACAGAAGAGGCTTTGCCATATCAGATAAACCTCCACCTAATTCAAGCACTCTTTGTAAGAATCCCAGCAACCAGCCAGTACTAGGTAATCCACCCAAATTGGCCAGTGGTCCACAACCTAACTTCTCCTTTATCTGCTTCAAATTCAACTTCAGATGAGAAAGAGCAAGTGTCACTTCCTGTTACCATATGTTAATTTAAACTTTTAAGGAACTTACATCATGAAAAATAAGCATTATCAAAATCCAGAAACAGCTTGTCCACACTGTGCATTGGATGCCAAAAGAAAAATCACAACTTATGCATACTTCCTCTTCCATCACAGAGTCTTAGGCGTTTACTCTGTTAGTGATCAACTCTTGGGCCCAAACATACAGAACTCTACTGATGGTCACATACAGCTCTCAGCTGAAATGGGTTCAAAGCATCATTAATGACCTACAACCTATGCTGGACAATGTTACTCCTCTCTCACAGGCATTGGAAGGCAACCCTTTTCTAGTCCACAGACAGTGTCCTAACCTTAAACAACTTCTCACCCACAATATTGCCCTTCCTAACATGGACATGGACTCTGGGACTATGTATGCCATCAAATGTCAGCAATGCCCTTCCGCTATCTACACTGGACAAAACAGGTCAGTCTCTATACAAAAGAATAAATGGACATAAATCTGACATTAAAAACCACAACACTCAAGAACTAGAGGGAGAACATTTTAATCTTCCAGGTCATCCCACTGCTGTGTGTGTGAAGTCATTTTGCTTCTGACTTATGGCAACCCCATGACTTAATGACTTCCAAAGCATCCCATCATTGCCTTGTTCAGCATTTGTAAACGGAGGGCTGTGGCTTCCTTGGCTGGGTTAATCCATCCCATGTTGGGACTTCCTCTTTTCCTGCTGCCTTCAACTTTTCCTAGCATTATTGATTGTCTTTTCCAGTGACGCTTGTCTTCTCATAATGTGACCAAAGTACAATAGCCTCAGTTTAGTCATTTTAGCTTCTAGGGAGAACTCATGTTTGATTTGATCTAGAACCAAGGTAAATAAAAATCAATGATTAAAAAAATAAATGGATTTTTAAAATTTAAACTGTTTTTTAAATTTAAATATGATTTTAATACAATGCTTTTTGAGAGAAAATCTATCTAAAGATAGCTTATATTTAAGATGCATTATAGTCCAAAGGTTATTCATCATGAAATAAGGATTAGTTTTTAATTATGTAGCATGAGACTGTATACTGATGACATGTTTAATTGTTTTTGGTAAATGAATCCCATTAATCCATTCACAATGTCATGCTCTTCCAGAGGCATCTGTAAGATTATGTTGGGCAATTTTTCTATCTAGAAGATATTTTCAGTGATGCATGGTTTTGCAGTTCTCAAAACTGTGAATTTGTGTCTACAGAGATAACATGCCCCTTCTTCACAGCAAAATTTTTATAAAATACACATACAGAATTGAGTAAAAGACCTTAATCCCATTGTTCCTTTGCAAATCTAAGTACACAGAATCAACCCCTTGCCTCTTAAGTGCTAAGTTTCAAGACGTTCAACAAATAGAAGATTGTTTGGAGTAGAATAGATCTGCACAAGGAGCTAATTGTGAGGAGGGAGGGGCAAGTAACAAAAATGAAAGTGAAACATTTTGAGAAGAATTCTCCACAAGTCTTGGGATCTTTGTGTTTATAGTCTGAGGTTTATCATATTATTCTCTCTCTGGAGGAGAAAACCTATAATGTTAGCAGCAGGCCATAATAGAGACCCAGTTTGGGAATATTTTAATGAAGTTCCTCTACCTATGGGTAAGGCAGTCATGCATACAAAATACAAACACTGCAACAAAGAAATGCAAGGCCTGGTGGCCCGAATGAAACAACATTATGAGAGGCGCTATGATGAAGACGACAAAAGGAACATGTGTAAACAGGCAGGATGTTCAGGTTGCTAAATGTTCTGAATTCATCATATTTCTTAAAGGCTGCCTTGAGGAACTGTGATGTTTGAGCAAAAAAATAAATGTGTTATTATTACTGCATGTTGCTGTCATTTTGATACAGTTGTTATGAAGAAATAAAGAGTTGAAACAAGCAAATATTCCTTTTGGGGGGCAGTACAAAGTGGCAGTAAATGAGTAATAAATACTAAATAAGCAGAAATTATATCAATATTAAAATAACAGCATTGACTTTTTTTGTTTAGGGGAATCCATCATCAACATAAAGGATTCTGGAAACTATCCACCTTCAAGATCACCATCCTCCTGCTTTACAGTTTCAGAGTTATCTGTCCAGGATAGTGTTTCGGTCACATCATATATATCACATATCCACAGTATATCACCTAAAAGAAAGAAAAAAATCCAACCATCCAGAAACCACCATAAATAAGTCTGTGATAAAAAACCTGCAGATTAGAAAAAGTTAATTGTTGAAAAAATTGCCCAGTTTGTTTATGCGAACAACTCTTCTTTCCATCTGATTGAAAACCCACACTTCATTAATATGGTTCAGTCACTGAGATCAGGGTACAGTCCACCTAGCAGAGCAGATGCTGAAAGGAAACTACTGGATAAAGTGTATGACAGAGAAATGAAGCAATATGCAACAGGTCTAGAGTAAAATTGTTAACCTTAGTCTTGATGGGTGGAATAATGTCCACAATGATCCTGTTGTGTGTGCTTGTATAACAACAGAAGAAGGGCATGTCTTCCTTGCAAAAACAATTGATATGTAAGGAAATGCACACACAGCAGAATATTTACAAGAAGTACCAACGAAAGCTATAATAAAATGAGAACAAAAATTAAAATGTCTAGTATGCAATTTGGTCAGACAATGCTGCAAATGTATGCAAGATTAGAAGAAATTTAGAAGAGCATGAAGAGAATACAAAGCTAATAACATATGGTTGCAGTGCTCATTTGCTGCACTTCCTAGCCAAAGACTAGAGTGTTCCAGAAATAGAGACTAATGTCGTTGAAACTGCTCAATACTTCCGTAACAATCATTTTGCAGCAGAAGCTCTGAAAAGATTGGGTAGAGCCAAGCTAATGCTCCCACAAGACGTTAGATGGAACTCCGAAGTGGACTGTTTTGAGTATATCAAAAACTGGCCTATTCTGATGACAGTTTGTGAACAAAATCGAGAGAAAATCGATGGCACTGTCACGGCCAAAATCATCAACACTGGGCTTAGAAATTTTGAATGTATGCTGAGCATCCTGAAACCCATTTCTGAAGCTAAACAAAATACAGAAAAATAGCTGTTTTATTGCTGATGCTGTTGAAATTTGGAAGGAACGGAGCACTACACAATGACAGAATTAAATTACAAGCATTTCAAAAAAAAATGGGACAAGCACTCCAGCTCATTTTCTTGCAAATATTGTCAATATCCAGTACCAAAGTCAAACCTTAAGTGCTTAAGAAGGGGTGTTAGCTATGACATGGATATCCAGCAATCATCAAACTGTATTGCCAACCATAATAAACTTCAGAGCTAAGGGGGAACTATTCAAGAAATACATGTTTACCAATGATGTTTTGAAGAAAGTCACACCAGTGAACTGGTGGAAGTCACTTATTAAGCACTTGGATTTAAAGACTGTTGAAGTAATACTTTCACTTTTTACAACAGTAGCTTCTTCTACTCACTGGCATAGAAAAAATATTGTCTTCCTTTGGATTCATTCGTTCTAAATTGAGAAATCGTTTGGGACCCAATAAAGCAGGAAAGCTTGTTTTTCTTTTCCATATTATGGACAAACAAGAAAATGAAGATGAAGATGAGTGAGTTACAGAAGACAGTATTTCAAGTTTTTCATGCATGGACCTGGCTTTTAATGTAAGCTTTTGTTTTTTTTAAGCTATTTTGTTTAACCACATCAGTTAACAAACATTTATGTTTAAGCAGATACAAGAATATATATGCTATAATGTTATTGTTTTAATGTGCAATCCTGAAAGGAGGGGCAAATGGTCATAGGGCCACTTACGCTGGCCTTTCTGGACCGCGGTGGCAGCATGGCCCTTGGACGCCAGAGCAGCCTCCCGCCAGCATTCTCCCGGCGTAAGTCCCTGTGCTAGTGTCCCGGGAGGAGTTCCTGGGGTATCCTGGGGGGCGAAGCTGTCATTAGGCAGCTTCCTAACCCCGTTCACATTGGGAACGCCCCCAACACAACAGCATTGCTGCGCTACCATTTTTGGTTGCGCAGTCTGTCTATTCATGATGGGGCCTTTTCCCCCTTTTAATTTAATTTTTTGTGTCTGCGGATTGACCCCCTCCCCTTCAGGACTGTGCCTTTAGTTAAATAAAATTATTTAAATGGTTCTTATTAAAGTAATTATTATTTTTCTCCTTCCAATAAAGTACAGCAGAAAAGTTGTCCAAATATGCATGATTAACCTATTCAACTGGAGATAATTCATGTCGCAATAATTTCATAATTATCTATGTATTTCTAATAGTATAACCAAATCAGTAATTTTTATGTAACTGTAAAACTATTCCTAAAAGCTGTTTATTGTCAAAATGAAATCTTCATCAAGTTGCAAATATTAAGATTATACCAGCAAAAATGAGTTTCTATGTAGAAAACCATGATTTAAATCTAGCCTTACTGACTAGTGATTTAAATTGATTTGATTTAAATAAAATCTATCCTTTCTAGAACCCACTGATGTGTTTTTTGTGGTCCACTGTATTTGTAAATTTCTCCTCCAACATCACATTTCAAATGAATTAACTTTCTTCCTCTCAGATTTATTCAGTGTCCAACTTTCACAGCCATACCATAGTAATGGGGAATACTATGGTATGAATTATCTTGATCTTGGTTGCCGACAAAACATCCTTACAATTTTTTCTAGCTCCTTCATAGCTGCCCTTCCCAGTTTCGATCTCCTTCTGATTTCTTGGTTGCGGTCTCCCTTTTTGGTTGATGATGGAGCCAAGGAATAGAAAATCTTGGACAATTTCAATTTCTTCATCATCAACTGTAAAGCTGTATAATTCCTCAGCAGTACTTACTTTTGTCTTCTTGATGCTCACCTGTAAACCTGCTTTGGGATGTTCTGCTTCATCAGGAGTCGTTTCAAGTCTTCACTATTTTCTGCCAGTAAAATCATCTGTATGTCACTTTTGCCAACTGGAAACCATTCTGTTTCTCCATATTCTGTCATAACAGTAGCCTCTTGTCCAGAGTAGAGGATGCACATCAAAATAATCAGATGTTGCACACCCATTTCTTTTGAAACCCACCATATTTTTACATGATCCACACAGTGAAAGCTTTGCTGTAATCTATGAAACACAAGCTGATTTTCTTCTGAAATTCTCTCATATGCTCCAGTAACCAACGTAAATTTGCAATATGGTCTTGTCCTTTTCTGAATCCAGTTTGCACATCCAGCATTTTTTGCTCCATATATGGTAACAGGCTTTGTTGTAAGACTTTGTTGTAAGATTCTTATGTTCTTATGTTCTTATTTTGAAGATCACTTTATTCATGTGAGAAATTAATGTGACGGTCTGATACAGTCTTTGATGTTTCCTTTTTTCGCAAGTGGAATGTAGGTTGAGTGTTTCCAGTGTAGACTGTTTCCTAAGAGTGACAGTCCTCAAACAGAGAAGCTTCAAGGGGAGATTACAATGTCAGCTAGTTGAACTTGAGTTTATTTATAAGTCTAGAGCAATGGACCTCCCCACTCAGGGCTGATTAGAGACACAGGATTCTTATCTCACTATATATGC
The DNA here is from genome assembly GCF_029931775.1 of Euleptes europaea. Lineage (NCBI taxonomy): Eukaryota > Metazoa > Chordata > Lepidosauria > Squamata > Sphaerodactylidae > Euleptes > Euleptes europaea. Next base: position 77,613,721 of record NC_079317.1, read on the forward strand.
TAATTTTCTGCCTCCAAGCATATCCCCTTTGCTCTAATCAAGCTGATTTTCAATGCTCATTGTACCAGTGTTCTGAGTTCCTTCTTTGCAACACCCCTCTCACCTTCTGACTGAGATACAAGGACTCAGAGATCTCCATTCCAATTCATATCTGATGAAAGGAACTTTGACTCTCAAAAGCTCATACCCCAAAAATCTCTAAGGTGCTTATGGACTAAAATCTTAAATATTTGAAAATTGCTAACACAAGTCCATCAATTTTCCTTTGTATAGGAAGAACATTCAAGGTTTTCCTTTATTAATTTAGCCTGTAGAGCAATTGTTTTCAAACTTCCTTGCTTCAATAAACCTTTTCCAAAATAATTAAGACTGCTAGGGAACTCCTGCATGACTGTCACTGAACTGATAAGTATTGTAAAGTATTTTGGGAAGTGTTCTAGGTTTTCAGTTCCCATAGGGTGCCCCTAGTAGTTCTTCAAAATTGCTCTACATGAACTCAAAGTCCAATAGAGCCAAAGTGGTGCAGTGATTCATGTCCAATATAATACAAACAATCTCAAAGTTAGGAACACGACGATTACAAGCAGATAATGACAAAATATAGGTAAAATAGAAGAGAGGAATGTAAATGCTAACCTCAAAATTCTGTAGAGAGAAAAAACACTTGATAAAAATAGTGAAAGATAACCATTTAAACATAATAAACTCAGTAATGGAAATGTTTATTAAAAACTGAGGAAAATCAAGAAGCAATTACCAAGGCATAAAAACATATTCGCGTGCCAGTCCCCGTCCCCAAAATACGGATAACAAAAGAAAAAAGAAAAAGAAAAAAAAGAATGAGTGCAATCTCAAAGAGAGTTACTGCAGTCTAAGCCCATCCATTTCAATGGGTTTAGATTGGAGTAGCTGTGTTTAGAACTGCACTGTAAGCTTGGTTGCTAGATATTAATAACTGTACAAAACAGATGAATGGGGAGAGAATTAGATAGACTCAAAAATGTTTGAAAGTTAAATTGTCAATGAGTATCTTGGTTGCAAGCTCCCAGTAACCCGACCTTTACCAGGGCAGCTCCAACAATTGTGGTGGTGCAGTCAGAGTGTCAGACAAGGCTAGGTTTGAGAACCCACTCTGCCTTAGAAACTCCCTGGGTGACCTTGGGCCATTTGCACACTCTCTATTTAACCTACCTCACAAGATTTTTGTGAGGATAAAATAGAGAAGGAGAGAATAATGTAAGGTGTTTTGGGTCCCCATTGGGGAGAAAAGCAAAGTATAAATGCAGTAATAAAAAAATGAATAAGATGGAAAGTATATAGGATAAAGAAAGGGAAAGGCTGGAACCCCAGAGGCACCAATCCCCAGGCAGACAAATCCCAGTTCTGCATCACCTCACTACCTAAGGAAGGCACCACACCAATCAGTGCATAGCAGCGTCTGTCACCCTGGCAACTATTCAAGGCTATGCAATGTTGACACTGTGCCAGTTGCCAAGGTTACAATGAGCAGGAGCAGGGTCATCAGAAGTCTGGTCCTTGGAAACAAGGCTAGAAGGAAGGGAGTGGGACTTCAAGGCCTATGATGGGCTTATCAAACCCCAGCCAAGCAGGCTTAGGACTCCCCCCACCACTGTCTTTTAGGATTGCCAAATCCAGGTTGGGAAATTCCTGGAGATTTGGGGTGGAGCCTTGGGAAGGCAGGGTTTGGGAAGGGGAGGGACTTCAGCAGGATATAATTCCCTCTAAAGCTGCTGTTTCCTCAAGGGGAACTAAGCTCTGTGGTATGAAGACCAATTCCAGAATATCTAGAGGCCCCACCTGGAGGCTGGCAACCATATTTCACAGTAACCACAGAAACCGTGTGGATGAAAAATAGTGGCAGGGAGAAGAAAAAGGAGGAAACAAGTATGTAATCCCTCTAGAGAGGGAGTGCAGGGACAGAACTGCTCACGCAGGAATACCAAAGAAAAAGTTCATGACCATCTCAGAGCCCTGCAGTTCCCTCCATGGAGCAGACACAAAGAGAATACAAACAACTGAGAAACTTTGTTCAACAAACTGAATGTAATGGAGAACATCAAAGTAGTTTCAGATTTACGTGATAGAGAGCCAGTGTTGTATAGTGGCTAGATTACGATTGGATTAGGATCACGGAGACATGGATTCAAATCCCTACGTTCCACAAAACTTGCTAGGTGATCTTAAGCCAGTTACTGGCTCTCAGGCTAACCTGCCTCTTACAGTTGAGGCTCAAATGGAGAAAGAGAGAACTGCTTTCACCACCTAGATCTCCTTGGAGGATGGGATATTAATATGACTGGCAAACAGACACATAGAAATGGACACATCTAAGGCATGCACAGTAATTGGACAGACATGGGGATAGAAATCAGATGTATTATAGAAAACAGAAAAAGAAATAAATACATGCTTAACAGATGTGTGTCTGTTGAGAAATAAAACATTAAAAAGTAGGAAGTCGCAGTGTGAGAATCTACTGAAAAAAATCACCTCAAATGTTAAGCTACTCTGCTTGAAACACTAAAGTTCTTCCAACAGAATTTCAGGAAGAACTAAATAATAATTTAAGAATGCAGTTGATGTTAAAGGAAGAAAATAAAACATAAGGACATGTGAATTACTGGTAACACACTTAAACTGTATTTTGTTTTTTTTGTTTTTAATCATTTTAAAGTTTTAAATGTTTACATAAGCTTGTTTTCAAAAATGCAAGAACAATAATATTAACAACTTAGGGGAAAAAGGAACAAAATCAAAAGACGATATAACTGTTTTGCAAGTGCAGTCTGTATTAGGGCTGTTGAATTTTTTTTTGGTAAAATTCGGATTTGGCAAAATTCGGCCCGCTTTTATTTGGGAAATGCCAAAGTCCAAACTCCCCCTATTCGGATTCATGGAATTCAGCACGAAATTCAGCATTCCTTTCAGGGTAGCCTGGAGGGACCCAGGGGGTCCCGAGTTATGGGGTCTGGAAGGGGTCCTCCCCCATCTGCCCATTAGAATGAATGGGAGCAGGCAATCCTTAATGTGCATCTAGAGAGCAGCAAATCCAAGACAAAACCTTCCATTGTTTCTCGTTGGTTATTTATGCATGGGAGATTTTGCTTTGGATTTGCTGCTCTCTAGATGCACATTTCCCCTATCTGAATTCTCAAAACTCTGCATGGGGGCTTATTGTTGAGATTTGGAAATTTGGCTGGGGAAAATGTGCATCTAGAGAGCGGCAAATCCAAGGCAAAACCTCCCATTGTTTCTCGTTGGCTATTTATGCACGGGAGGTTTTGCTTTGGATTTTCCGCTCTCTAGATGCACATTTCCCCCAGCCAAATTCTCAGAACTCTGCAGGGGGGCTTATTGTTGAAATTTGAAAATTTGGATGGGGAAAATGTGCATCTAGAGAGCGGCAAATCCAAGGCAAAACCTCCCATTGTTTCTCGTTGGCTATTTATGCACGGGAGGTTTTGCTTTGGATTTTCCGCTCTCTAGATGCACATTTCCCCCAGCCAAATTCTCAGAACTCTGCAGGGGGGCTTATTGTTGAAATTTGAAAATTTGGATGGGGAAAATGTGCATCTAGAGAGCAGCAAATCCAAGGCAAAACCTCCCATTGTTGCTGACTGATAAAGGGTGGCGATGTTTACAACTCGCTCCGCTTTACCTTGGGAGCAAAGTCCCACCGTGGCTCTTCCGAGTAAGCAGGCCGGAGGATCAGGACTGCCCACCCTTTCCTCTACATTTTGCTTCCTCCTGTCACCGCTTCCTCAGCCCCGGGGGCACCCAAAAACAACGAAGCCCGGGGCGGAATTTAGGGAGGAGACAACATGGCTGAGCTGTCCCTGACAGGGGAAAGGAGAAATCCTGAGCAGGGACACCTGCGGGGGGCCAGGGAGGGGGGAATAAGCAGGATGCTGCATTGTATGGCACACGACACAACTGGCACATACACAAATGCATGCCCGCTACACACCATTCCCTCCCCCCATCGCGAAAAAGAAGGCAAAAGCTCGGATTCTACAGACACAGCCTACAGAGACAATCAACCCCCCCCCAAGCAGAACAGGCCCCCTCCATGACAAGAAGACACAAATTCCAAACAAAGGAAAACAACGGGGCAGCCAGAGAGAGACACTCACCGACCCACACTGACCTCCAGGAGAAGGTGGCAACCAGTGAAAACAGCAGAACACACACCAGCAAGGAGGCAATCAACCCCCCCCAGCAGAACATCCCCCCCTTTGGCTCCCCCACACACACACACACAGACTCTCCCCCCCCCACATACACACACACAGGAAAAAAGTTATAGAGAAAAGCCCCAAAATGGGTCAAACTGTGGATGTCTTCTCTTCCAGCAGAAACAGGGGTCAGGAGGAGTAATCCAATGATTCCAGGAAGCAGCAGCAGGTCAGCTCAGCTCAGGATCTCTCACGATCAGCACAGGATCGGCACAGGAGCAGCAGCAATGGAAGGAATACAGACTCACACACACAGACTCTCTGGCCATTTATGCACTGGAGGTTTTGCCTTGGATTTGCCGCTCTCTAGATGCACATTTTCCCCGTCCAGATTCTCAAAACTCTGCATGGGAGCTTATTGTTGAGTTCTGAGAATTTGGATGGGGAAAATGTGCATCTAGAGAGCGGCAAATCCAAAGCAAAACCTCCCATGCATAAATGGCCTCTCCCCCCCCCCCGGAACCATGCACACGCACCCCCACACACACACAGGGATCTCTCCCACACACACACAGACACTCTCTCTCCCCACCCCTGGGCTGCACAGCAACCCGGGACCATGCACACGCACCCCCCCACACGGGGATCTCTCTCTCACACACACAGACACACTCTCTTTCTCTCACAGTGGCCAGGCTCACCCACTCATCCGCGACTGATTGGCCAGCAGAAGACCCAGCTTGGCCACCTATTGGCCGTGGGAGAATGCTGATTCGGGGTCGCCGAATTTGTACGAATTTATCCAGCGTCCGCCTGAACTTGCCGAGTTTGGCTCGTCGTTTTCCCACCTTTTTTTACTTCAGTTCTATTCGAACTAGAAACCGCCGAATCGGGGGGAAATTCAGCTGTTTTCCAGTTCGATGGAACCGAATTGACAGTCCTAGTCTGTATGTCTGTTTGTTTTGGGGTTGCTACCGACAGACTGAGAAATTCCTGGAGATTTAGGGGCACAGCCTGGGGGGGGGTAGCTTTTAGAGAGAGGAGAGAACTCAGCAGAGATGTAATGCCATAGAGTCCACACTCCAAAGCTGCCATTTACTCCAGGGAAATTGATCTCTGTAGTGTGGAGACCAGCTGTAATTCCAGGAGAACTCCCCACCTGGAGACTGGGGATCTTAGTATCTGTCCAGAAGCACCCCAGTTTTAAACCTATCCCTACTATTATTAAGCTGGGCATAGTGAAAGGGGATATAGTTTGCTATTTTTACACCAAAATATAGAAAGAAAAACGAGGAGCCAGGGAGACCTTTTCTAGACTCAGTCTGAAAACAGCCACTGCAAAATGGAATAGGAAAGCTGATCAAAAGCCAAGTGGCCTATACAAGTTATTACTTTTTAATCATGCAACCACTAAGTAAGCTTACTGGTCCTAAGTAGGCCTTCAACATTAACATCAAGTGCACCATGAAATAAATAACGTCAAATAATATATGACACCAAAATAACACCAATAAAATGCTAAGCTGCAAGGCTTAGCATAAAAATGAAAAACACTAATGGAACATAGTGCAGTTTGCTCATACGATGTGCAGTCTAGAATCATGCATAATGTAACAGTGCAACAGCTAACAGCAGGCTCACACAAGATAATTTACACTTGTTTTTATGGACATGCGGAACTGATCTTTGAAGCTGTCCCTAATGAGATGCTGCTTGGTCCTAACAGCATCCTGAGAGAGAGTGCTGGGTTTCCTCTCCTGCATCCGGTGCATATTTATCAAGTGGAATATAGGCTCATTTAAATTGTACATGTGGATTCGTGGCTTTCCTTTCCCCATTAGAAAGGAGCAGATTTCACACTAGGGGAAACCTCTTACCTGCCAATTTTTTAATTGCCACTGCCACTTTTGCAATTGCAAATAACCAATAGTGTCTAGAAGTGTGATACTGAACCATTCGTAGGTCTACATTTAACCTTCATTCTTAACTTGGCATTGTAGTCTTGATTGTATGATATTGTAGTGACTTCACCATCATGGATTACTAGGGCTGGAAAGCTCACATTTCTTAAGCGATTCAGGCACTTTCCTCACCATGAGATGTATAGCGTGGGGGCAGCTTTTGAGGATACAGAGAAGGATGGGGAAACAGAAAAGTGAAATATTTGTTCTTTTGTTTCCACTACACTCTCTATTGTACATAGTTATTCTAACAGTAACTTAACAGACTAACATCTTTCTAAACCCGCTGAGTGCAATGGACTTGGAACAATATAAGTCCACTTAGAATTGCACTGGAAGTGACTAACCATACAATCCTGAAGTGAGAGGAAAGGGGTTTGGAGGTGGAGTGACCCCTGCAGCAGCGTAGGTGCCACTTGCACCACCCAAATGGGCACTTACGCCGCCGCAGGGCCACTCATGTTGACAAGCTGAGTGGCAGCACAAGGCACATGTATTGGCGCAGCCTCGGCGGCTGCGTTTCTCCACCACAAGGGATCGAGCCGATGCCAAAGAGAGTGTTCCATGGGGTGGGGCTGATTTTAGTCAGCTCCCTGAGACCTTTCACCCCAGGAATGCCCCCTTTTGCCGGCACAAACATGCGCCTGTAAAAAGGTAGCACAGCTTTGTGATACAGACTGGAGCAATTTCACTGGATATTCAGAAAATTACATTTTTGGCGCGCGGCGCTGGGCCAGCGAGCCTCTCAGGAGGCAGTGTGGCTGTGCCATCCCCAGGCCCGCCACAACTACCCCTCCTTAGGATTGTGCTGTTTATGGCTGTTACCGCACTAGGTATTCCCAGCGACGTATCAAGAGTTTGGAAATGTTATAAAAAACATCGCTTTAAAGGGGTTTTTGGATACCACGGCTAAAAAATGGTTGGAAGACGTCTTTACAGCTAAAGGGGCCAAAGTAAGTGTGAACAGTATTTTTTACAACATTTTCAAACTCTTAATACATCGGTGGGAATACACTGAAAGTGCGAACAGAATTTTTTATAACATTTCCAAACTCTTGATACATCACTGGGAATACCTAGTGCGGTAACAGCCGATGAAGAGAAATTCTATATCAGGGGTGGGGAACCTTTTTTCCGCCAAGGGCCATTTGGATATTTATAACATCATTCGCAGGCCATACAAAATTATCAACTTAAAAATTAGCTGACCAAGCACCAAGCAGGCAGCTGTCCCAGATGACCCCTACCCCGCGTGGGCAAGCAGGCAGGCATCCAACCGGTAGCGCATTCGCCCACCTGGTGGCACAGGATGGTCACCTGGTGGCACAGGGTGGCACAGCCGGGCATAGCCGTCCAGCCGCACACCGGAGTTGCTCCTGCTCTGCATGGTCGGGGCTGGATTCTACAGCCGACTCCTGCTACCTCTGCCTGCAGGGGTGAAATGAGGACACACTGGCTAAGAACCCCCCCCCCCGCACATTCTGGCTCTGCCCCCTTTAACCCCTCCATTGTCGCCACTTCTGCTCCCAGCCCTCTTGTAGTACAGAGGGAATATGTTTCTCTACGGCCTGGGTGGGAAAGGGTTAACACAGTTTCTTGGGCGGTCCTGGCAGCTCCATAGCTAACGACTCTTCTGCAAGGGGAAAAAAGTTTCCTTTTCTCAGCGAAACAAACTCACATCCGCCTTGAATAGAGGCTAATCCTGTCCGCGGGAGGGGGCGGATCACCAGCGTTAGATCCTTCTGAGCTAGAGATCTGCAAGGACCCACGAAGGGCCAGACCAAATGATTTCGCGGGCGTACAGTTACCAAAGAATATAGAAAGAATGGTAAATATTAATTATAAAGAGATATGGAAAAAGATGAATAAGAAGATGGAGGAATGGAAGAATAAAAGCTTGAGTATATTAAATAAAATTAGGGCAGCCAAAACGTTTATAATATCAAAAATGATGTACTTGTTTCAGACTCTCCCGGTGGAACTAGATTCACGGCAAGTGGGTGCGTGGGATGAAGCTATTAGGAAATGGGTATATGGAGGAAAGAAGGCAAGAGTAATGAAGAAAATTATTTATGCGCCTAAGGAGGAATTGGGATGGGGTCTCCCACAATTACAACAGTATTATGGAGCATTTCATTTAAAAGCATTGATGGAGATTGAGGGAGATGAAAATATGAAATGGATAAGAGTAGAGAATTAATTAAATCAAGGTATGGGGAAATATGGGATATTTACAGAAAATTTAAATAAAGCTTTACAATTAACCAAGGGCCCGAGACGGGCAGTATTGAGTGTTTGGAAGAAATGGAAAATGAAGTGGATGAACAAACAATCAAGATGGACCCCAATAGTCTGCGTGAAAGAAAGGGTCATAGATGGTAACTTAGGGTTAAAAATGAAAAATAAGGGTTATTATAGAGTGACGGACAGATTAGATCACCAAGGAAATTTGAAACCTTTTCAAAGAGTATTAGATGAAGTGGGCCAAAGACATTGGCTGGGACTGAGTAAAACAAGGAAGATGGGGAGAATGTATGAAAAGAGAAGACAATGAATTGGAAGAGTTAATGAAGAGTGACGCATATATTAGAAAAGGATTAGCAGGGGGAATATACAGAATGATGATAAGATATAAAGAATTCATAATTAGACTAATACAGGCAAAATGGGCAAAAGAAACTACAATATCAACACAAATGGTGAATAAAATGATGAAGGGTATTAAAATGTTGAAGATGGATAGATATAAAGAGTTGGAAAGGAAAATAATGCTGAAGTGGTACAGAGCACCGGCCCAAATAGCACATATGATCAAAGGAATGAGACCAAATTGTTGGCATTGTAACGCAAAAGAAGGGTGGTTCTCACATTTGTGGTGGGAGTGCCCAAGGGTAATAGAATTTTGGAACAAAATACTTAGTAAAACTAGAGAATTGTTTAAGATTAGACTTCAAGTAACTGTAGACCTGATGTTTATGGGAATAATGGGTGTGAGAAGGTAGAAAAGAGTGAACAAGAGATGTTTAAAGCGATATTAGCGGCTCACGCAGTTATAGCTTTTGGATGGAAAGAAAAAACGAAGTGGACTATGGACAGGTGAAATAATTATGTGTTCGAATATGTGCAAACAGATGTATTGGGATACTTAAAACAACAGACGATGGGAGAAACAGAAGAAATGGAACTGAAGACTAAGTGGAACCCATACATTAATTAGGTGAAAAGAGGAGAAGCCAACGAAGAGACTTTAGTAAAACTAAAAAGGCTATGCTCATGGCTGAAAATATGAAAATATGATATTATGGATTGGTCCGTGGTGGGAAGGAAAGGGGGGAGAAGGGGAAAATTTGTATTGGAAGAAGGAAAGTGTAAATTGTAATTATAAAGGTATGGAGATGTAAAATGACCTCCAATGCAATAAAAATATATTTAAAAAACAACAACAATAATATAAACTTAACAAATAAATAAATAAATACATATTCATAAGATATCAGTTTATGGAACATGCTAACTATGCAAATATATGAGTACCGTATATACTCGCGTATAAGCCGAGTTTTTCAGCCCAAAAAAAGGGCTGAAAAAGCCAAACTTGGCTTATACGCGGGTCAATACGGTAGAGGGGGGAGGGAGGGGGAACTTACCGCCGCCGCCTTTTCCCAGCCGGGAGCGGCCGGGGGGGGGCCTCCTGCAGCTGCAGGAAGGCCGCCCCCGCCAGATCTGCCGCTTTCAAAGGCCCTCTTCGGCCGCAGGGTGGAAGCGCCGCCGCCCCCGCTGCCTTTTCCCGGCCGGGAGCGGCTTCCAAAGGCCCCCTGCGGCCGCAGGGAGGCCGCTCCGCCGCCCCCGCCGCCTTTTCCCAGCCGGGAGCGGCCTCCAAAGGCCTCCTGTGGCCGCAGGGAGGTTGCGCCGCCGCCCCCGCCGGGCCCGCACCACTTCCCGCCGCCAGGAGCGGCCTGGGGGGGCCTCCTGCAGCTGCAGGAAGGCCGCCCCCGCCGGATCCGCCACTTCCCACCGCCAGGAGCCCAGAAGGTAAGCCTGCGGGGGGGAGGGGTTATAAGCCGACCCTCGGCTTATACGCGGGTGCCTAATTTTTCCCCATTTTGGGGGAGAAAATAGGCACCTCGGCTTATACGCAGGTCAGCTTATACACGGGTATATACGGTATACAATACTAACCATACAAACTTTCTCATGATATATTGCTCTTAGGAAAGAAAATGAGAACTCTGCTTTTTCTGTAGAAACTTTGTTACACAGATGGTTTTCAATATTAAGCTATGCAAATTGACCCCCCATGACAACATCTTTATCCAAATGATCGCAATAGAGCATTCAGAGGTATTAAGATATTAATGTACTTGAAGCTCTCTTTGTTCAGCAATGATGTCCATATGACAACATTTTTCTACTAGTTTGCCTTCTGTTACAAGGAAAACTGGATTAGGAAGAATGGTTGCAGTTATGAGACTTCTTACTAATGAGGGTCTTAAGTAAGCAATCTGTAACAAAATGATTACACTGTATTTCACATGGTTGCTAACATAGAATTACAGTCTACTATAATTTCCTCACCAAAGAAGGGTTTACTATGCCTGATAATTCACGCTATTTCTATCGTTGCATACAGCCTGATATAAAGTATGCTATAGGCAGAAACGTGGGGACAATTTATCCCGGGGCTAAAATATCTTCCTTATTCCAGACGTGGATCTCAGATAGTGAAAGAACAATCCACGTCCCATTTGAACCATTCAACATCTCATTTGCAGTTTCGGCATTTTATTTTGTATTAAAGCACTGAGAGAGCCTGAGAGGTAGGCACTCCCCAATTTTTTAGGAGAGGAAATTCATTTCCAACCCACACAAACTCTAGTGAAGCACTGAATTTAATATTCTGCAGGGTATATATAACTGCCAGCCTTGTTTTAAGATTACAAAAATTGTAAAAAACTGTGAAAGAGACACCATTTTAGACTACTTCCTAAAAGCCTTCATTCTCACTCAGTACAACATAAATAGCAAGGTTTAACTAGGGTGGAGATAGGAGCTAAAATGATGGATCTTTTTCCACATGGCAAGGTAAAAGATGAAACTTTCGTTCCTAAACACCACAGAGCTCACATAATGAAATTTCCCCCCTTACAGACGTAACATTTGCTGACATTTAGTAGACTTGGGGGGAGGGGGAATGGAGAATTGGGGACCAAAATAAATTTTGGAAAAATTACAGGCAATGTTGTTTTTTGAAGCCTGAATATAGTTTAATGCATAAATAAATGTATTTCACTGCATACATACGAACATATATTGCATCATTTATAACTTATAACATTGTAGTATTTGACACATTTCTAAAAATTAAAAATGTAAAGTCCTTAGTTTACAAGTTAAATTATGAATATACCCAATACTTCAGAGGAAGAGAGCGGCAAACTTCTACACCACACATTACTCTGATATGTGTATCTTAGATTCTAGCATCCAACATGTTGGAAAAAAGAAACATTGAAAATAGGAAATAAAGTTTGTAAAAAAAAACAAAAAAAACCCCAGAACTATATTACTAGACCGGGGTAGCCCATGCCTGGTGGGGGTGGATCCACAGCAGACGGGAGTGACGCAACCCCACCGCCTCCTCAGAGGCTTCCTGGCCACCACCGGGGGGGGGAGCCTTTTTTAAATGGAAAAAAGGGGAAATGCCCCTTAGTGAACAGTGAGGCTGCACCACCAAAAAAGGTGGCCGCTGCTCAAGGGGGCGTTCTTGGAGCAAAAGAGCTAGGAAGATGACTAACAACAGCACCACCCCTTGGAACCCCCGGGAATGCCCCCACGATGCTGGCACGGGTTTTCCCTTCTAGGAAATCCTTTCTGGCATGGCTGCGATGGCAGTGGGGGCCAGCGGAGTTCTGCAACTCCCGGTCGCCGGCATGTTTGCCCCCGTGCCAGCACAGGTGCCACCTTATTCCATGATAAGGTGGCACCTATGCAGGTGAGGGTCACATCAGCTCCTATGGAGCTTTGCCCCCACCCCTCAGGAATCCACTCAAACAGGCTCACATAGTCATAGCAGGACTCACAGCATATTAGGATATCGAGTTAAGCTTGAACTGATAACACCGAACCCTTCAACAGTGTATTATTATATATATTACAGCAGCTTAATTGGACAAATTTAGTCATGTTTAAGTGGACAAATTTAGTCATGTTTAAATATTCTCAAGTCATATCTGTGAAAATGTTATATATTTTCTATACACAGAAATCATTATCTAATACTGTTTGTTTGTTTGATTGATTTTTACCCCGACCTTCCTGACCAAAGTCAGACTAAAGGTGGCCAATAATCTTTTACCTTCCATAAAAATGTGTTACTATACATCTTAAGTGAGTAACAGTGGAATCCTAATAACACTTTCCTGTGAATAAGCCCCACTGAACAAACCTCAAGTGATTCTGCATAGACGTAATTAGGATTGCTTTCAAAAATGCTTAAAAAGCATTTCATTCCATTAAAAAAATCATTGGAGATTTTTTATTATTATTAAAAAGTAACTTTTGGCCCCAGTATAGTCTTCCTGGCATGCTTTATGAGTATAGTAATAGCACCCATCTCCACTTACATGAAACTGTGATGATGTAGAACACCAAACATCCCCAGTAACATCCTGTGCTGAATTGTTTATAAAAAGGTATTAGTAAATAGACAAGCTTCAAAATAGTCCAATATGCTGTCAAAGTATTTTAGAGCATTAATAATTCTCACCAAACCCCATTTCTTCATAGATATTGTGGCAAAGGTTGCCAACTCCAGGTTGGGAAATTCCTGGAGTTTTGGGGGTGGAGGCTGGGGAGGAACCTCAATGGAGTATAATGCCATACAGCCCACTCTCCAAAGCACCCATTTTCTCCGGGGGAACTAACCTCTGTTATCTGGAGATCAATTGTAATCCCAGAAGACCTCCAGACCCCACCTGGACGATGACAGCTTTAATCCTGCCACACATTTGTGTAATCCCACTATGTTGATTGTGACAATGCACAGTGGTGCACAGCATTACCAATGTACATTGGTGCATTGATATGATACCATGGTCAACTCATGACGCTAGCATAATGCCAGAGACTATGACACTGGTAATGTAATCATTATACATCCCTGCCACTTATTTGCCAGTGCAGCAGCTCAAACTCTTTATTCATTGCAAGCTACAAAAAGAAGAAATGGGATAGGATAAAAGTTATAGCATGGGTCATTAAAGTTATAAGATTTAAAAGACTTTCTAAATGGTATCTTCTGAGCCTTGTGCCATCATCTGGAGACTTTCCTATGTGTTTACTTATTTCATTCATTTTATTTAGCTGTTTCTACGCAGCCTCTTTTCTCCAGTGAGGACTCAATGCAGCTTTTGACATTCTCCCTTTTTCCATTTTATCCTCCCAAGAACACTGTCAGGTAGTTTAGGCTGAGACTCAACCTGAGAGTAACTGGCCCAGGATCACCTAGTAAGCCTCCATGGCAGAGTGGGTATTTTAATCGTGAGTCTCCCAGATCCTAGTCTGATTCTCTAACCACTACACCACAAAGATCAAGTGTTGTTGTTTTTTAAGGCAATAACAAGCGGGGGACCCGCAAAGACTTGAGAGGGGCATCTAATTTTCCCTCCCCCACTATTTCCCCTTTCCTTTTCCTGAAAACCTCCATAGCCTCTTGTCTTTTCCAGCCCTTCTTTCCTTCCCCACCCACTAGCCAACCTACCTTTATCTCCCCTATCTTTAGTTTTCTCTCCTTCCCTATCCCTGGCAGCCTCTCCCTGTGAAAAGTCTGGCCAAGCTGTGCATGCTAGATACAGGCCCAGGCCCAGTTACATGGTAGGGGAATGTGCAAGTTTCCACTGTTTCCCCTGTATTCCTTTGTCCTTCCCAAATACTATTTCCTGTATCTCTCCTCCTGGTAGCCCCCATATCTTCATCCTTCCCTGCTCTCCTTTCCACTCACCGCCTACATTTTATCTGCCCCCCATCTTTAGCTATATTTATTATGTATGCACTACATTTATATCCTACCTTTCTCCCCAGGGTGGACTCAAAGTAGCTTACGTCATTGTCTTCTATTTTATCTTCACAACAACCTGTTGAGATAGGTTTGGCTGAGAGTGTGTGACTGACCCTAGGTCACCCAGCAAGATTCCACGGCAGAGTGGGGATTTGAACTTGGGTCTCTAGATCCTAGTCAGAACATTAACCTATACCCCCTGGCTTTTGTGGGGTGGCTGCTGTTGAACCGCAGCAAGCTGCCAGGCCTGAGTGAGTCATACATGTTGTGTGGTAACAAGTCACCCGGTGGTTGATGCTAGGCCTGGCCCCAATGAACACACACACACACACCTTTTACTGACAGAAACCAAGGCTTCAATTGGCAATATTGTTGTAGTTGACTAGCAACAGCCATAGAGAACATTTGTTTCTTAAACCTACAGGCACTGTTTCCCTTATTTTGCAAGGGTTAGGTGTCTGCAAACCTGGGACTTTTATCAGGATTGCAAAAAGATCTCCCTTGTTTACTCATGACTCCAGACTCTGGATTTAAGTACCCACAGATTTGGCCATATTGAGAATCAGATATACTGATGATGAACACAATAATGTTGGTCATTCTCCAATATTAAAACTCCTGTAATAGCAAGCTATATTAGTTTGTTCAAATGTTCAGAAGGCTTGCTTTCAAGCGTATATGCTGACAATAAAAGCCACACACTCAGAAGTAAAATATGCTGGAGAGCCGTATTTAATAGTCAGCATTTCCTCAATGGCTGCTTTCTACTTCTTTCAAATCAATTGCTCATCTTTCATTTTCTCTACATTTTGTTTCCTGCCTAATGCTCCCATTGGTACTGTGCACCTGCCATTTTACTACATTCCTATAGTGTTTTATTAGACAGGAGGTATGGTTGCTTCTGTTGCCCTCCACATAGCACCAAATGAAATACCACTATTTCCTTCTGACACAATGTAAAATCATCCTTCAAACTGCTGCTGGCTGCCTTTGCTGCAAACATAATCTTTGTCTTAATCTGCAATGCCTATCAAGCAGCAAAATTCCACTGACTTGGAAGTCTTCAGATCAAACTGTTTAACTCAAACGCCAACAAAACAAACAACTCAGAGGGAGCTAGGATCATTGCATTGAAAACTGAAAAGTGTCTTAACCTTTTGTAGACATAAATTGGCTCAAGGCAAAAGCCTGGGCACATATAATACGTAATTATCATTAAAGAAGACCAGTGTGCAAGAATCTCATTACAAAGTGGATTTTGCATTCAAACTGTGCCCCCTTTCTTTAGTCTTGACCATGTTGAAACTGGTAAAAGATCTTTTTTGCAAAATCTACTTGCCATTAAAGGGAATCTAATTCAAAGCTGAAAATATTCAGAATGTTAATTTTCTTGAAATGAATAAGGACAGAACTCAGTTTTCCCTTCTGCCCACAGAAAAGGAATACTCCTCTGATGTATATGTATCAAAACAGTCCCTTTTCCCCAATGCACAGAAATTATAGTAACAGATAATTAACAACAAATGGTAAAAACTCTACAAGTTAAAGGTCTTCGTTCTATTGCCAAGCTGATGTATCAAATTCAGAGGCAAATAAAGAGCATGCTTTTTCCCATTAACTCTATGGCAGTGTCAAGATTCAGCAATGCAAAGTAGACCGGCAAAACACAATCAAAGGTCACACTGCAAAATAAACAACCCCAAAAATAATACCTCTAGAGAATTATTATTTCCTTTTTAATTCACACAGGGTATCTAAAAACATGTATCACTGCATTTGAGTCCTGATGCCTCATTTATAATGATAACATTCCTAGCACACAAAATAGTCTAGAAACTTCAAACAAACAACTAAAACTATCTCTAAAGGATGTAAAAAATTGTACCATGGATTTGGTCTCTTGTTTAAGGCCTGAAAAGTGCTTATTCTAATAAATGACCTGAGGTATTTTTAGCTAGTCATATTTACATATTTGGAATACCAGTTGTTATGCAGGGATTTCCCTCTCCCCATGCCAGACATAGCTTTTCTTCAAGACAAAAGCTAAAGACAAAACAAATCAGCATTTAGAAAGATATAGTGTTTGTCAGGTTTGATTCATTTCAAAAACTGGTGCCAATACCTAGGATCCTCATACAATTTTTTGGGTTCAATGAAGGTCTCAACATCTTGTGACTCACAAGCCGAACACAGAAGCTCAGTAAAACCCTGTAGTTTTTTCTCCCAGTCTGGCGCTGCAAACCAGGGAAAAGTTATCAAATTCCTAAAAGGCACAGTACATGGTTTGAAAGGTTGCCTTCTGCTCAAATGTGGTTTAACACCAGCAAGGTTGGCCTTGTATTCCCTGTATTACAGACTGAAAGCTGATGTACAGTAATAATGCTATTACTTCTCCACAAACTTGATACAGCGGTTAACATTTCAGAGTGATGTGCTGACCCTGGTGCTCCTAGTCACTGCTTTCAATTCCTCATGCCACACAAACAGTAAATGTGGTAATAGCAAGATCTTCTCTTAAAAATACTTTAATGAAATATGTCTTCGATTGAAACAGACACAGACACATTTACTTGCTTGAGCTATCCCCAAGCCACTGCCTATCAGGGAAGGAAGAGAACTACCATGGGCTGAATGATCGCAAGTTATTTGATTTTATGTGCCTGGTAATCTTAGCCAATGTAAAAGTGCTGATCTGCTACAAAATGATGGCAAGTATTTTCTCCTCTCATGAACATCTATCTCCCAGATTCTTCCAAACCCTAAATCAGGGTTGAGGAACCTTTTTCCCCCCAAGGGCCACTTGGATATTTATAACATCATTCGCGGGCCATACAAAATTATCAACTTAAAAATTAGCCGACCAAGCACCAAGCAGGCAGCTGCCCCAGATGAATCCCCCCTCATGTGGCCAAGCAGGCAGGCATCCAACCGGTAGCGCACTCGCCCACCTGGTGACACAGGATGGTCTGTTGCACCAGCTGGGCATAGCTGTCCAGCCGCACGCTGGAATTGCTCCTGCTCTGCATGGTCGGGGCCGGATTCTACAGCCAGCTCCTGCTACCTCCGCCTGCAGGGGTGAAATGAGGACACACTGACTAAGAACTCCCCCCCCCATGCATTCTGGCCCTGCATTCTTGAACCCCTCCATTGTCGCTACATCTGCTCCCAGCCCTCTTGTAGTACAGAGGGAATACATTTCTCCATGGCCCTGGTGGGAAAGGGTTAACACAGTTTCTTGGGTGGTCCTAGCAGCTCCACAGCTAACGACTCTTCTGCAAGGAAGGAAAACAAACTCACATCTGCCTTGAATAGTGGCTATTCCTGTCTGGGGGAGGGGGCGGATCACCAGTCTTAGATCCTTCTGAGCTAGAGATCTGCCAGGACCCACGAAGGGCCAGACCAAATGATTTCACGGGCCTTAAACGACCCCTGGGCCTGACGTTCCCCACCCCTGCCCTAAAACAAGCAATGCCCTGAGCAGTTTTGTTTTTTTAAAAAAAAAAAGCTTAAAAAATTAGAAGGCAATATTCTGCAAGTTTTAGATCGGGGAGTCAAAAATAAGGCACGTAGGCCAGATCTGGCCCCTTGAGAGCTTTATCTGGCCTGCGAGCCAGACGAGGCAGCCGCTCCTTCTACTCTTGACCTGGGCTGGAAAGGCATGGCTTGGCCCCCACCAAGTGACAGTTATGTCATATCCGGCCCTCGTAACAATTGAGTTTGACACCCATTTAAGATAATTCCCACTAGTTGTGAAGGCCACTCCGGCTTCGGCTGGAATTCTGACAAGATGTGAACAATTCCAAGCATCTGTTTGTTTGTTTGTTTCATCTCTGTTCAAGCATCTAAATTGTTGACACTGACTGCTGGGTGAAATATTCTCATTCTGAATCTTGAGAATCCCTTCTTTTTAAGATGTCATAAAAAAATTACTTCAGATGTCACTATCTTAGACACTGCCTGCTTCGCTGTTCCCCTTTTTTTTCTATCCACAACATACATCTTTGTCGCTCTCCTGGTCAATTTCTGTCCATTTCGATCGCTTTTGAAACCATTAATTCATCTATGTGACTCTTGCCTATTTTTCCATGTCTTATACTACTTCTATTTGGGTTGTCAACTCAGAGTTGGGAGATTACTGGAGATTTGGGAGATGGAGCCTGGGGAGGGTAAAGTTTGGAGAGGTGAGAGACCTCAGTGGGTTCTAATGCCATACAGCCCACCCTCCCTCCAAAGCAGCCATTTGCTCCAGGGGAACTGATCTCTGTAGTCTGGAGATCAGTTATAATTCAGAGAGATCTCCAGGTTGCACCTGGAGGTTAGCAACCTTAGCTTCTGTACATTTGTGTGGTAAGTTTCTAGAGGAGGGCCTAAGGGCAAAGTCCCTGCTGTTATAATTACTAGAATCTGCATTACTTGAAGAAGTCTAGTAGGTTTTCATGAGGCCACTTCTACGGACCGCAAAGCTTTGTTATCAGGAGGCGTTCCTTTTATCCCTTGCCAAGTAGGAGAGAGGAGTTAGTGTTTGAGGATTACTATAGGACTGTCCCTCCTATTTATTTACTTCACGTATACCCTGCCTTTCTCCCCAGGGGGGACCCAAGCGATCTTACTTCATTCTCCTCTCCTCCATTTTGTCCAACAATCCTGCAAGATATGCTAGGCTAAGAGTGTGTAACTGGCCCACAGTCACCAAGCAAGCTTCCACGAAGGAGTGGGGATTCGATCCTGGGTCTCCCAGATCCTAGCCCAGCATTCTAATCCCTATACCACTGTGTAGAATCAAATGAAGGAAAAACAAGAGCCCAATAGATTGGAGGCTGGGACAGAAACAAAGGCATATTAGAATTTGGTTTCACTGTATTTGTTTCCGCTGTTAGCCATAACCTGACCTGGACAGCCCCAGGCTAGACTGATCTCGTCAGATCTCAGAAGCTAAGCAGGGTCGGCCTGGTTGGTATTTGGATGGAAAACCACTAAGGAACCCCAGGTTTGTGATGCGGAGGAATGTCTCTTGCCTTGAAAACCTCACCAAGTCACTCGACAGCACACAAAAAAACAGCTATAACAAAGGCTATAGACTAGAACGGCAATCCTAAGCACACTTAGGAAGAAGTCCCACTGAACTCAAAGGAACACTTCTGAGTATATATGCATATGACTGCAGTGTGCATAGTAACAAAAGACTTTTATTCTAGATGGGAGTAACCAGACAAAACAGCAGTGCAGCAAAATTTAGACATCTCCCTCCACAAAATGGGTTTCATTAAAAGGTTAGTTGATTGTAAGCCACTCTGTTGCCTATGGTTAGCAAGGGTACCTAAACCAAAATCCAAAACCAAGGCTTGAAGTTAATTTATTAGCCAGTTAGGCTTAACTATGATTTACTGTGATGCATGAATGCAGACATCCAGACTTAATCCTGGTTTGTTGCCCAGTACATTCCACGGCTATAGGGAAGCCTGGCCGGAAGGAAACCTCTCCCACGTTTAATCGCTTCTCACTAGCAGTTTTCCTGGCCATGCCCGTATAAGAAGAGTTGGTTTTTATATGCCGATTTTCTCTACCACTTAAGGGAGACTCAAACCGGCTTACAATCACCGTCCCTTCCCCTCCCCACAACAGACACCCTGTGAGGTGGGTGAGGCTGAGAGAATGTGACTAGCCCAAGGTCACCCAGCTGGCTTCATGTATAGGAGTGGGGAAACAAATCCAGTTCACCAGGTTAGCCTCCGCCGCTTGTGTGGAGGAGTGGGGAATCAAACCCGGTTCTCCAGATCAGACTCCAGCGCTCCAAACCACTGCTCTTAACCACACTGGCTCTCCTTAGTTCCTAATGTGCCCAGCAACAGCCAAGAATCCACGCACATGGCAACAACCTCATCTCCCCCTTCAACTCCTCCCTCATAAAAAGCCAGGGATGGTTCTTTTATAAATTCATGGCAGGGGGGACAATACCAATGGATCTGCGGCATTTTTAATCACCTATGCTCCAGCAACACGGTCATCTAAATAAAATTTTGATTTATTTTCCCCCCACAGGAATTCTGGGTTGGAAGAAAAGCAAACAGGACAGCTTCTCCCACTCAAGGCTCACTGCTACTGTGTTCAGTCACACTGCATCTCTGTGCCCAGGTCATCCCCTGGTCAATCACCCTTTCAACACCCTTTCCCCCACCTCAGAGCTTCCATTTCCTTGGATGCTCTCCACAAACAATTAGGTGTGAACAATCTAAATAGCACATTCCTTGCCAGCTGGGTCACCAGCCCAAGCACTGTTTTCTCACACCTAAAAAACCCCCACAACTCACTGGCACCCAAACAGAGACACACTGGCTTCTATTACCTGGGAAAGATACAGCTGTCCAGCCCTTAGGGTTGCCAGGTCCCTCTTTGCAACCGGCGTGAGGTTTTGGGGGTGCAGCCTGAGGAGGGCGGGGTTTGGGGAGGGGAGGGACTTCAATGCCACACAGTCCAATTGCCAAAGCGGCCATTTTCTCCAGGTGGACTGATCTCTATCGACTGGAGATCAGTTGTAGCAGCAGCAGATCTCCAGCTACTACCTGGAGGTTGGCAACCCTACCAGCCCACCAAGGCTCCAGCTCGGGAAAAGCAACCGGTAAAGCCAAGACTGCCAGTGGGAGATAAAAATAAAAGTCCAATGGCACTTTAAAGGACTAACAAATTTATTTCAATACGAGCTTCTGTAAGTCACAGCTCGCTTTTCCAGATAGATATGTGAAGGGAAACCTTTTTTATTTTGCTATGACCGACTAACATGGATACCCTTTTGCAGCTGCCATTGCAAGAGCATCAAAACTGTGAGTCACCTCCCCCGCCCAAAAAAAAAAAAAACACCTTGTGCAACACTACTACTCTACCTACACTAAGGATGATCAGTATGCTCCTGGCAGTTGAAAATTCTGGGAGTGAGTGAGAAAAAGAACATGCTTTTTTCCCCCCTGTAAAGGTAAAGGTCCCCTTGGGCAAGCACCGAGTCATTCCTGACCCATGGGGTGATGTCACATCCCGATGTTGACTAGGCAGACTTTGTTTACGGGGTGGTTTGCCAGTGCCTTCCCCAGTCATCTTCACTTTACCCCCAGCAAGCTGGGTACTCATATTACCGACCTCGGAAGGATTCATATTCAAGGTGGATTGCGCAATTTTAAAACAGTGAAATAAAAGAGTATGCTGAATACAAGTGATGCATTAAAACTGGAATACAAAATCAGAGAACAACGCAAAAGTAACATTGTAATGCGTGCAATAAACAATGCAGTAAGGCTGGATGAAAGGTAAAGGCCCCCTGTGCAAGCACTGGGTCATTCCTGACCCATGGGGTGACGTCACATCCCGACGTTTTCTAGGCAGACTTTGTGGGGTGGTTTGCCAGTGCCTTCCCCTGTCATCTTCCCTTTACCCCCAGCAAGCTGGGTACTCATTTGACCGACCTCGGAAGGATGGAAGGCTCAGTCGACCTTGAGCTGGCTACCTGAAACCGACTTCCGTCGGCATCGAACTCAGGTTCTCCCATTTATTGTTTATTCCCAGTAAGTTTGCTATTCCAATATTTAGCATTTGTATGCCCAAGTTTTGTAAGGTCTACATTATAATCCCCAAGAAACAGTTTTGATAAAAGTCTGGTAACACTTGCCATGTGTAGCGGGGAGAGTATTCATGAAGAATTGTTTCTGAAGTTATCTACAATAACTGTTTCTATTTTGAATACATAACACTATAAATCCCTTTGTCACTTCTTTCGCATGGCTCCTGCTTCCTTCACTTATCAAGTCTTAAACGATACCTCTGTCAACTTGCTTAAGACCTGTTCAAGGCCATCCTATTCCATAGTGAATACTACCAGAGATTGTTAGATTTCTAGGAGAGTTATTTAATCTGGTAGAGTGAGTCTTCCACTTCCAAACACACACACACTCACACAGAGCTTTGAGTAAGGAAGGCATAATAACAATTCTAAGAGGAATTATACTGAGGGCATTACTCTGCTTCAGACTTTAACAAAACCCAAGGCAATGTGGATGGCAGAAGGCCATGTGTGCTGTAAACCAGAGAATTCAGCAGGGTCACTCCAGAGGAACACACCGAAATGCTGTACATTTCTGCAACCCATTTCCTATTATCACCATTAAATTAAATCCCAAATTTTCCCATTATCTCTACAGTGAAGTGCTGGCCAGCATGGTGTAGTGGTTAAGAGGGGCAGACTCTAATCTGGAGAACCGGGTTTGATTCCCCACTCCTTCACCTGAGCAGCAGACTCTAGGAGGGGACACTTAAGGTGGCCTGGCCACTGGCCACCCGGTCCGCCAGCTGTGCTCCGGGGGGGACGGCCTTAAAGAAATCTCGCCTCCTTCCACACCGAGTGGCGAGCCTTCAGTGGCGGTGCTTTGTGATGGAGCACCTGAAACCTCTTGCGCTCCAGTGGGGGGGGAGGCATTGCAAAGAGCCAGCCAGGAGGCGGTGCTTTGTAATCTCGCCTCCTTCCACACCGAGTGGCGAGCCTTCAGTGGCGGTGCTTTGTAATGGAGCACCTGAAACCTCTTGCGCTCCAGTGGGGGGGGGGAGGCATTGCAAAGAGCCAGCCAGGAGGCAAAACGCCAGGAAACTGCAGTTACTGCCACTGGGGGGCATGTGCTGTACCCACAGCCAGCAAACCTGTAGCCTGAAACCGGACGGACGCCTGCCTGCCTCCCCTTCCCATGCGGAAGGGAACCACTGCCTGCTCACTAGCAGGTCTCCCGCCCAGATACTACAGCAATTTTCAAAGTTCAATAGATCAAAGCTTCAGCTCTCAGGAATCCTCTTGCATCAACTAACGTGATATCTATCTTCCAGTTTTGAGAGGCATACTTAGTCCTAGAGGTCTACATCTATTAATTACTGCCACATCTACGCATACTGCAATTACTTGCCTACCGTAAATAACATTCTTTATTCAAAGGCTTAACTATTCATTTATGTTATTTAAAGGGTTGCCAAGTCTGGGTTAGGAAATACCTGGAGATTTTAGGGGTGGAGCTTGAGGAGGGCAATTGTTTGGGGGTGGGAGGGACCAAATATAGCAGGCTAATTTTTAAGTTGATAATTTTGTATGGCCCGCAAAAAAGATTCCCCACCTTTGTACTATGGCAATTAGTGGAAATGAGCCATTTGGGTGGGTTCTTTTTGGGTGGAATAAGGTTAACAATGGTGGGATGATACTCCTTGAGGGTTAGATGTTGGACCCTGGGGTATCTAGTTGAATTTCTGTGCGCACAGAGCCTCCAGCAGATGTTAAGGGAGTTGGTGACACAGCAAGGCTTTCCCCTCAGTTGGGCACCACCACACAGGCTAGGATAGTAGCCAGGTGTTTGCAAGGAAGGCAAGAAAAAGGACAATGCACCAAAACTAATATTGTTCAAGACAAACCAATATTAAATTATTATGTGCAAGATAAATTCTGGTCTTACAAACTAACCATAGTTAAAATATACTATGATTTCCACATGCACCAAGCCCAAGTCTGTTTCAGGTCATGTGCAAACAGTGGATAACCACACTCACAAAGGTACCCGTATTTTGGCCCACAGACAGAAGAACTGTTTTGGGTCAGTGATCATTCATCTGATGCACTAATAAGAAATATATCAAGATTTCTGAAGGTTTGGTTCTTGCCCTCTCTATTCCACAATCTCAAAAGGAATGTCACAGAGCTTTTATGTTAGTTCTATAAATCTCTTCAAATTGTCCTACAAAAAAGGTTTCTCCCAAACACTTGAGAATTGCTGCTTTAATGGTCCCATTTCTCACATTATATACAGAGGTGGCATGATAACAATCAGAAGCCTAGGTATGGCATTGTTGTTAACCCTTGAGTATATATTGCTCGGTTTTATTCTTTTACTTCTGTTTTCCCAAAGGACAAGAACTAGAACACCTTTAAATAGGCTCGTCCTTGTTTAATCCATAAGAGCATTACTTGTCAAATTAATTTTATTTATTTACAAAATGTGTATCTCACCTTTCTGCCCTTACAAAAGCCACCAAGGTGGCTGACGATTTAAAACATACATGATATAATCATTTTAAAACCACTAAAATCAACCCCCCCCCAAAAAACACACACACACACACACACACACACCACACATCTGCATTTGGCATTTTGTTGTATTTGTTACTCTCTCTCTTTAGGACTATTATATAATTCCAAGGGGCCTGAAGAATTAATAATGTCACAGCACTAGTTGCATTTTTTTGGTACAGATTTTTTTTAAAAAAAACAACAACAACAATACTCAGTAGACTGTCTAGATGTTGTTCAATTGCTTCAGAAAAGACCTTAAAATGGGTGTCACAGGAAAATCAGATGTTAAATGAGAGGGGAAAGGCCATCTTGTAACCTACTGAGCAGTGCGCTATGAACACAGTACATTCTCCCCCATCAAAGGAGTTTACATTTCTTTAGTGGACAGGACAGTGGCATTTAAACACAGCAACCTGAGTCTCTTGGTATAGTCAGAGTATTCTAAACATGCTTTAATACAAGAAGACGAAAAGTATACTTAAGACCAAAAAGCAGCCAGTTAATGGAATACGCACTTCTGTGACAAAGGCCACTACAATCTGTGCATAAGGGGATTAGCAAAGGAAGTGATTTCAGTCTTTTGGGCTCAAATTAATGAGATTGCAGACAAATGGCATGGAGGTCTGGAACCCACATTTTAAAGGGATACCAAAATCTTGGAGAAGGTGAAAAGCTACAAAAATTGTACAAGTGACGGAGACAGATTTTCCCCCCTTTAGTGTTAAAACGATTGATGGCTGATCTAAAGAACATTGAACTGTCTGCTTGATTTTAATATATATGTGTTCTATAAGTGAAAAGGTATTAATATATGTTTGCTGTAAGTAAAAAGGTGAAGTCTAGTTTTCCCTGTGCCTTTCTGCTCTTCTCAAGGAAAACAAGACTTTTAGTATTGGGAAAATCTTCTCTGCAGCCAAGAAAGGAGACTCCAACATTAGACAGAAAGAGAAGAATCTTTCTCTCCAACACAAAGACAATGAAAATTGAGATTTGTTCTACATTATCTTCAACAATAATTTGAAACCAATAATTTGAAACCAAACTATTGTTACCAAAAACAGACCAAATATGAAAAATTAGCCAGGAAAAAAATAGAGATTCTACTTTCCCTGTAACACTTCAGCATAGAAAATGGGGTTTCCGCCAATCTTGAATTCTTTCTATCCAATACAGATTTGCAATCTTAACCATACTTACCTAAAAGTAAAACTATTTGAAATTAGTGGTGCTTTTTTCTGAGTAAAAACTGTGATTCAACTGTAAGTGGTCTTGGACATTTGTGCTGTCTGAAGTGCAGAAACAAAGGGTGTGATCTGACACATTTTAACACTTTACTGGTCATGCTCCTGAATGTAGTGTGGAAAGTTATGTTGGGGATGTTAGTTTCTCACACCTGAAAATGTGAACACATCAGAAACACATAACACCATAAAAGACTGAAAAGTACTTTAAGCACTTTTAAATGGACAGGTGTTCTTCTACTTCACCTCTCAGAAAGGAATCCAAGTCACTTTCACCTACTACGCATGTACAAGAAGCAATTTGATTTGAACTGCTTCAGACAAATTAAAAGTTCCAAAAATACAACAGCAAAACCAAAATGCTAACGTAAGTTAACGATCTTTATGTACAGCAATAGTCAGTGGAAATCTTGTAGTCTCAGAATGCAGCCTACCAGTATTGTCTAATAACAAAGCTACCATCTGACCTAAACATCTTTGCTTCATTCTTTATAATGCCTTACAGAAGCATGTTCCTTTATGCTACAACCTATAAGGTGAGCTTTCTCATCCGTACCATCTGGGCAGCAAAAGTATACCACAATGGCATACAGAGAAGTATTCTGGGTGCCTGCATCAGCTCTCTCATGGAGAATGCTGAAGTACAGGCCATTCTCCCCCTTCTATCAGCAGAACAGCCCATCCCCTAGATCACTGGCTGTTAGTCCAGGTGAGTACCATGACCTATGAAAGAGAAATGCACCAGACAGCAAACACCCACTCTGCTGACAAATCAATTGGATCAAACCCCCAGTTTTCATGAAAATTTCATGTTTGGACTGGCTTTTAACTACACGCAGCACCATACTGGGGGGGGGAAGCATACAGGGAGCTGACTAGAGTAGGTTTTTATACCCCACTTTTCTCTACCTTGAGGAGTCTCAAAGCAGCTTATAATCACATTCCCTTTCTCTCCCCACAACAGGCATCTTGTGAGATATGAGGAGAGGAGAGGGGTATTCATGAGGAGAGGGGTATTCATGGCTATTAGTTAGAATGGATACTAGTCATGCTGCATACCTATTCTCTCTAGTATCAGAAGAGCATGCCTATTATTTTGGGTGCGGTGGAACACAGGCAGGATGGTGCTGCTGCACTCGTCTTGTTTGTGGCTTCCTAGAGGCATCTGGTTGGCCACTGTGTGAACAGACTGCTGGACTTGATGGGCCTTGGTCTGATCCAGCAGGGCCTTTCTTATGTTCTTATGCTCTTATGAGATAGGTGGGACTGAGAGAGTTCTGAGAGAACTGTGACTGGCCCAAGGTCACCCAGCAGGCTTCATGTGGAACAGTGGGGAAACAAACCCGGTTCTCCAGATTAGAGTCTGCTGCTCTTAACCATTACACCATGCTGGCTCTCAATAGACTGGCAACTGTCCGTGATGCATCAGCTGAGCAACCTGGAGGTGATGTGCTGTGGCTAGGCACCAGCACGGCTACCCCATGAAGCAATACCAGCACAAGCTGCTGCGCTGGCAGAGAAAGGGTAGACCCAGGGGCGTGGCAGGAGTCAAACTCCCTAAAATGCCCTAAGCCTAGGAATGACCCCCCCAACTGTTCAATGGCAACAGAGCGTCGCAAACAGCATACTGAAAATATTTTTGCTATGTCCCTACTGTTACCACCATCCCAAACATTAAAATTAGTTTTAAACTCTTAAAAGACCTTTTTTTTTTTTTTTTAACAACACAGATTGTCAGTTAGGTACAAGAACTGATGATTGATTCACTGAAGAAGAAGAAATAAGCAAACTAGGCACTAGTGCCCAAAAGAGTTTCTCCATCAAATGTTTGCATGTCAGAATACAGGTTTTGCTGTTTGATGCATGGTGGCTGGCACTTGGTGGTAAAGAAGTGCAAAAAAAAAAAAGACTTAATAATGCTACATGTGATCACTTGACTAGTTTATTTACAGTATTTTAGAACTTTAATGGGCATTATATTCAATGGTTGGATTAGACCAATGCTTTAGTATCATTGTGTGCTTCATAACATGGGAAAGATCCAGGCACTTAAATAAATAATTTTGGAGACTGAAGAGAAAAAAGGAGAAAGCCATGGGGCCAAACTGTATTTGGTTTAAATAATGAACAAAATTAATGAATAAGATTGTCCCTGTGTAAATTTAGTCCAAGTATGCTATATGCTCCTTTAAATAATTGTACATATGAAGATGTTTTCTATTAAGGTATGGTTTATAAATATGTGAAGCCTATTCTATTCAGGGCAATCTTATTTTAGTACTTATTTGTAATAATTATAATTATAAAAATTATAAAATTATAAAAAAGAGGAGAGAGTATTATTTAGAAGTGGTACTTCACACCACATTCTATCACACACTTCGCATTCTATCACACTCAAAAAAAAATTGTTTCTGGAATCACAAGATGTTTTAAGAAAGACGTGGAGAGAAGGGATGAAATTCAAGTATATTTTTGTGAGCCACTGAATAACTGTTTCACAGCTGGCTCAGCCATGCTCTGCTTATTTTAATCTCCAAATATAGTAGTAGATCAAGAATTTGAATCACAAATATGATTGACATTGTCAAAATTGTAGACTAAACTAACATATTTATCAACACTTTTGACAGTTCTCAAACAGTCCTTGCTCTCCATAGTTACACTGCATAAAACCACAAGTGCAACAACTGGTGTTAAGGTTGGAAATTGGATAGGAAAGCTAGATCTGTGTACGTGAACACATACTAACCTGCTTCCAGGCATGAATGGTATAAACTACAAATTGTAAAATACTGTCAGAAAAAAATATACATATATTCATTAGCATATATAAAGTAAACCTTGTACTGCTATCTGAAGACCTCTAGCCAATTGTACTGTTACATAAAAATGGATTACTCATATTTATCGTGCAAAATAAAACATGAGCCACGCTACACACATTATTCCCATTTTACCAGTATTTCTAACACCCCAATCATATAAATATATTTCTCAGAAGTAAGTATAATTGGTTTCAATGAATAATGTTATTGGGACTGCAGTATAAAGTTCCTTTGCTCCCATTATTAATAAATTGCCCTTGTAGCTTAGCTTATATAATGATCCATCAGCTGATTCAACTTCAAGCCACCGTAAACACACTGGTCCTACTCCTATGCTGTTCTGCATGTACCCACAAACTGTGTATATCCTTAATCCAGACGGTGCATCCATATGGAACAGCTTCCAGGAACAGAGCTGAAAATTATACAGCCCTTTCATAATTTAATCAACATTTTAATGACACTAGTTCTGATCTCTGTGGGTGTCAACCCAAAGAGAACGGAAGGGGGCAGCTGAGGGGGCAAGTTCTCTGAAACACACCTGATCCTTTTTTGTTCACCAGAAGTACAAGCAGAATTGTTTGCATGGAAATGCCAAAGTCTGGCCTCACACAAAACTTTCAACTTGCATTGTAGGATTTGACAGCCAATATTACACAAGCCAGAGTTGTATTGTTTCCCTGCATTTCCCTTATAAGTCATATCAAAGTTTGTTCATTTTACATGCTCAAAATGAAGATTTTTTAAAAAATCAAATAAATACTTCACAAAGGGAAATATTGGAACCATAAAAAATCATATCTAATCAGAACGTACTTGAATATCAGCTGTATCTACCTGGCCAGTTTGGTCTGTTGTTGTTTTAAGGGGTGGGGGGGAAGGAACCTGAAATAGACTCCTCCGACGTCACTGAAGAGCTAGCATTACATCAAAAATTTAATGTTCTCTCTGCTGCGTTGGCTTGACTAGAAACTTTCAGGAATGGGATGACAGTACAGAAGAGTCAGATGCCCAGCATCATTTAAAACTATGATTTCCACAAAGTGACGCAGGATCCATCTATGGGGTAGTTGGTGAATTGCCAAGCTTCCAGCAATATTTGGATATGGATCGAGGCAAAGTAGCAAAGGAGGTTCATGCCATTTCACTTCCAGATCAAGAATTAGAAATTGTAGGCCTTAAATAGAGACCAAGTTCCATTAGCGGACCCCCTTCACTAAAACAGCAGTAATTATCAGCTTGAGACCCCTTAGTAAACCTGTACTTCATTCCTTTTGGTCTGAAAAACTGGAAGACAATGGGAAGAAAGCACACTCAGAGAGGTAGAAACCCACATTTAGGAGGCATCTCTTTTTAAACATCTGTTGTCTGTTTACATAAGTGTAAGATACCTCTGACTCAGGGCCAAGTCTCATTTCAGCATCTAATGGTGCAAGGGGAAAACGAAAAGCATGAACTGAACATTGATCTAGCTGTAAGGGCAAAGCAATCAGATGATTATTTTATAACACGGTCACCTAAAATAGATGCTGATCACATTTTCAGTTTACATGGAAATTAGTCTCGCTAATAGCATGCCTTCACATAAGTGAAGTTATGACTGGGTTGTTTGGATGTATCTAGAACTGCATTTCCTGTTCTCTCAATCTGTACTTCATTTTTAAAAATATATTTTAATTCAGGATGGATTTGATTTAAATCAAATTGATTTAAATCATGATTTAAATCATTAGTCAGTAAGACTAGACTTTCATGATTTAAATCGCTAGTCAGTAAGACTATATTTAAATCATTGTTTTCTACATAAACAGCACTTCTCACGATGTTTCATTGGGGCCACCAGGCCTTGCCTTTCTTTGTTGCAGTGTTTGCATTTTGCACACCTGCCTGCCTTACCATAGGTAGAGGAACTTCTTTAAAATATTCCCAAACTGGGTCTCTTTTACAGCCTACTGCCATTATACGTTTTCTCCTCCAGGGAGAATAGTGTGATAAACCTCAGACTATTCACACCAAGATCCCAAGACTTGTGGAGAATTATGCTCAAAAGGTTTCACGATCACTTTTACTGCTTGCCCCTCCTTCCTCTCACCTAGCTCCTTGTGCAGATCTATTCCACTCCAATCAATCTTCTATTCATTGAACTTCTTGAAACTAAGAATTTAAGAAGGGGTTGATTCTGTGTACATAGATTTTCATAGGAGCAACAGGATTAAGATCGCTTTCTCAACTCTGTATGTTCATTTTATAACGTTTTTGCTCTGAAGAAGAGGCATGTTATCTCTGCACATACAAATGTACAGTTTTGAGAACTGCAAAACCAAGTATCTGTGATAATATCTTCTAGATAGAAAAACTGCCCAAAATAATCTTACAGAAACTTCTGGAAGAGCATGACACTGTGCTAAATTAATGGAATTCATTTACCAAAAAATGTAAACACTGCATCAAAATACAGCCTCATGCTACAGAATTAAAAACTAATCCTTATTTCATGAAGAAGAAGAAGAGTTGGTTTTTCTCTACCTTTTAAGGAGAATCAAACCATTTTACAATCCCCTCCCCTTCTTCTCCCCACAACAGACACCTTGTGAGAGAGGTGGGGCTGAGAGAGTTCAGAGAACAGTGACTAGCCCAAGGTCACCCAACAGCTGGTTCTCCAGATTAGAATCAAAGCTGGTTCTCCAGATTAGAGTCCACCACTCTTAACCACTACACCACACTGGCTCTCTCCTTTGGACTATAATGTATCTTGATTTTTTTTATTATTTTAAAAATTATTGATTTATCCACCCTGTTTTAATTGAAATTTTAAAATTTTTAAATGTATATACACCAACAACATACACTATAAAATCATTCTGCTTTTCAGAAGGATCCCATCCTTAGTTCAATCATAGTGAAACATTCATATCTAGATTTGCTTAATGCTGCCAGTAAGTTAGAAAGGGTTTCCAAGTTCTAAAGAAAAGAGGTTTTTGCTGACTTCCATCGTTCAATCAATTTCACTTACACTTAAAAGTATAATCATCTACCACACCATAATAATACAAGTTTTAATACTCTGAACTTTCTGCAACTTCAGTGCATAAATTCACGGGGAAATAATGTATGAAATACTGCACATACTCTGCAGATCTCGATCACGCTGATTAAACAAATGAGAGATCTTAATAGCTTCAAGGGCCCTTTGCTATTGAACAAAAGGGACCTAACTAGCCGAAAACCAATCCTTTGGGCTTAAACAAACGCTAGAGCAGCTGTACTTAGCAACTTGCACTACACCAGGTCCAATCCCTGGGAATGTAAGAGGCCAGCTATTTCAAGAATTATTTTCACGTCATCCTTCAACCCTCACTCAGTGCAACGTATACGCGAATGAAAAAAGCCAATAATTCTTTGAACAAGCTCAAGTACTCCAAAGAAGCTCAGAAATTCACTACAGTAGCATTCTGTTTTGCACTAAGCAGTTGCACAAGAAAGTCAGCAATTCTCTGTAGTGGTTAATGTTTTGTATGCTTTACAGATCTGTTTCATCCATCTCCCCTAAATACTCCATTAACAAACACAAAACCAAAAAGCACTGGAAATATTTCTATGGGACCAGAACAATTTTAAATTATGACAATATTTTATGACAATATTTTATGATCTTGTCAGTGAAACTGCACTAATACAGGCACCACATGGAAGAAGAAACAAGTACAGTTATGGAAATAAAATTCCCAGTCCTTAAAGCTTTTTGCCCACTCTATTTTTCTGGGTGATAATGAGAACTTTTATTCAAGGTACACATTAATTTTCTTTTAATTTTAATATTGTCATTTGCGAGCCAGTGGTGTATGGTGGTTAAAGTGTCAGCCTAGGATCTGGGAGATCCAGGTGTGAATCCCCGCTTATGCCATGCAAGCTTGCTGAGTGACCTTGGGACAGTCACACACCCTCAGCCGAACCTACTATGACACCCCTTTCCCCTCACACAGATTGCCTACCACCCTCTACACTTCTCTCAGGTTCGGGATACACGTAGGTCAGGGTATTACACTTGCCACCCCTCTCTCTTTTTAAATATATATGACCATTTCACACCTCAGGTCCTCTCTCTCACTCACAGGGACATTCACAGTCAGGGTAGCCCAGCCCCCTTTAATAACAAGCCCTCACTCCCACAGAGTTATTGCAGCTCAATCACTGTCCATTCACACGCTGCCACCATGCTTCTTACAGCAGCCACTTTATGTCCCCAAGGCTGCGTCAGAATTCCTAAGGTGTCCACAGGCTCAAAAAGGTTGGGGACCTCTGATCTACGCCCTTGCCATATGGTTCATGGCCAAAGGGAGATTGGAACTAGGGTTGCCAGCTCAGGATTCAGAAATACCTGGAGAATTGAGGGTGGCCTGCGAGAGTGGGATTGAGGGAAGTATTGAGAGAGCAATACTTTATCTACTACACAAGCTACATATGCAAACTATACTCAACTATAACACAAATTCTACCTGACAGCCAGTCAGATCCCAGGGAGAATCTCTTTTTCCACTCCAACTCCTCCTAGCCAAGTCACATCCCCTCCCCCACCTTCCTGTTGAAGGTTTAGCTTCGCAAATATGCAACTGAAATTCCAGAGGAAAATGAAGGTTGGAAGAAGGGTACTGCAACAACCCCCCCCCCAAAAAAAACCTTGCAAGCTCCCTACCTGTAATTTATCTTTGCAAAATCGCTCCTTCCCAACCTGCTCCTGTTTACAAAAACTTCCAGTACTTCCTGTTTCCAAGTAACATGCAGCATACCGCTTAGAAAAGCAGTTAAAAGTGCCACTGTAGCTTAGATATCCAAGTTATACCTCTGGACTGATGTCAGTGCAAGCTTATGCTCCACCGTATACCTTGAACACGTGAACACATGAAGCTGCCTTATACTGAATCAGACCCTTGGTCCATCAAAGTCAGTACTGTCTACTCAGACTGGCAGCAGCTCTCCAGGGTCTCAGGCAAAGGTCTTTCACATCACCTACTTGCCTGGTCCCTTTAACTGGAGATGCCAGGGATTGAACCTGGGATCTTCTGCATACCAAGCAGCTGTTCTACCACCGAGCCATAGCCCCACACCTTCCTATGTATAGTTTAACACCCCCCCAAAAAAAAGGCAACATGAAGGGGAGGGGTATGAGCTGTACTGAAACTGCAGCACTGGAGGAAGATTTCTCCTCCCCCCACCCACAGCTGTTATTAGCTTTAGTAAGAAAAAGAAGAAAAAAATACAACTTGAAGTACCAGGCGTATTTTCCTACTGAACCGAAGGAGGAAGTTTTAATCGGCCGTGTGTAAAAAACTTTCTCCAGTGCTACAACCCTGATCTTAATCAATTCCCTCCCCCCCCCGCCCCTCTTTTAGTTTAAAGTACATCTTGGCAGATCTGATCACATGTCACCCAATACACTTACCCAATTTTGGCCCTGGTGTAGGTATACAAGGGCAGAAAGAAGAATGGATCAGAATGCCATGGTCTCTCTGCTAATCACAAAAAGGTTCCCGTTTGATTCTGAGACTTTTATCAGAAATTGCTGCTATGCTTTAAAGTATTTTCCCCTTTAGTAGCAGCCCTCAACCACGTATCCTGGGGTAGAAACTTATAGGACAAATCTAGAGGAAGTGATGTGAAAACTGTCATTTGGTATGTTTAACAAGAACGGGAAATGCACTGATTTTTTTAGAACAGCATTTAATTATGTACCAGAAAATCAGACTATGACCGTGACTGTGGGCAAGCAGATACTCACATCCATTGTAAATAACAGTATAATATCAAAGACATGACCAAAATGAGAAAAAGATTTGAATCACGGAGATTGTGCCCTACAGGTTTTACTTACATGAAGTTAAACTCGATTAGGTTTAAACATATGGGCCACAATCCAGTTTGGCAAATTTAAACCCAGAGCAGTGTCGACATAGATTATTTACCCACCAGTTTTATGATGTGCGGTTAGTACTAAACCTAAACTCATGTGTTTTTAAAAGCATACAGGCTATGAATCCAGATTTCTGGGGCTGGTATCATTGTTTCTGTAAAAAGGGTGGTAAATATATGCATACGGGTTTGAATATTTCCGCACAGTCTGAAGGCATAGCTGCCGAAGTGAAAGCTTTAAGTTTCTTTTAAGTAATTTTCAAACTTTCATGATTGCAAAGATATGTTTGAAAATGTAAGAACCAAGTACTAGAAACAATGACACAAGAACACATAGCCGCCATGAGCCTGGCTTTAGTCGGGAAGGGCGGGATAAAAATATTATTATTATTATTATTATTAACAACAACAACAACAACAAGGCAAGTAAAAAGAAGGCAAATGTCACTTTTATTTCTGCTCTCCTGTTTTAAAGGTCGACTACCCACTTCTAGGGAACATTTTCAGGATGAAAATATTGTCGATCACTGTACTGTGCAGGGCACTATAGCCCCAGCACAGGTTCAGCATTACAGCACTCATGTCAAATGACCTTCTCAGTAGCTGCTTAATGATGACACTACAGAAGTACACATGCACCCCTATTACCCAAAGCCAGGTGGTGCTGGTCAGGAAAAGCAACATGCAAACACACAGAAAACATCTATAAAACATTTAATTCAATGTAATCAAGATACAGTACACAGTTCCACCCATGTTCACTAGGCTGGAAAAGATCTAACATCTGGGTGTCTTATTGCTGCCAAGATTGGAAGTGGGAGTCCAGATCATGTGTTCCTTCATTCAGTTCTCCTCTCTTCTGAGCAAATTTCACCCTGTCCACCTTAGTTGTGGATAAGTGATGTTGGCACTAACACGAATGCTAACCGGTTTCCTTTTCACCAAGGACACCTGAATGAAATTCTGAGTAGACCTGTTTTGAATGGCACTGTTTATCTTTTAACCAGTCCTGAAACTGACAACAGCACTGGCCCTTTGCAGTGATAAGTTCGGCAAAAACCAAGCTGCCCAAATCTGTTCTATGGGTTCTCAAAAATCTATCGATTTCCCAAAGGGCTGCCATTAAAGTTTTGTCTGATCCTCCCAATCCCTAGTTTCCCCACATCTGCTTCGCTGTCACGGTAAATCCCCTTCACTATACAGATGTTGCTTAAGAAACAAGACTTGCCACAATCATCACTGTTAACATATACGAACTCCTCACTTTAACTTTTAACAGTAAAAATCTAAACAGAACAGTTTTCACAACATTATTTTCATGCCTTTTAAGCTGAAGCAACAAGGATCTAAAATATAAAACAATCTGCTAAAAAAATTGCATTTAAAGGTACATAAACATAACTTGTTTACCTGTTCTAGAAATAAAACCAGGTGATATTTATTTTTGGTAAGAACTAGCTGGAGACAGAAGTGGTTTGATTTCACTTCTACTGAATATAAAGGGTAGCATCCTATTTATTCAAAGTGGATTTGGACTAGAAGACTTCATAACTCTAAATTTTCTCTTTTCCAACCTATTTCATCATTCAGGACAGCTTAATTGTACATACTGTCAATGCTTATGGATATCTGAAAGGTATGCAATGAACAGTGTGTACTGTGGAGATCTGTACACCCCATAAGAATTTACAGTTTGCATCAAAAGGAAGAATAATGTTCACTCTGAAAATAAATGACCTTTGTTATAATAATGTAGTTTTAAAGCTTCAATTTGTCCAGGTTCAGAAATGATGAAAACAGCTGCACTTTCCCAAAATGCCCTCTTAATGAACTCTGATTTTACAAATATCTTTAAGACAAAAGCCATTACAAAAGACACTGAATTGTTGTACTATTCACTTGATGCAGAAAATATACCTATGGTCAGATACAACAGTTGACTAACAGTTTGTTGTTAACAGCAGCCTGGAATTCCCTTCCGGTTAGTCCATCTTTTCACAAGCCAATTTGGTCACATGGAAGGGCTTGCACAAGAGCTTTAGGATTTTATTCCCCCGATGTCTGGTTTCCACTCCAACACAAGCTCACCACATCAAACTGCTTTTTACATTTTAAGATTTTTAAAATTCACCCAGGTTTCCACAGTGCTTAAAGAAAGCCTCCTCCAGAAAACGGAGGAAGATCTGGCCGTGTGCTTCTTTGTATCGCTGCCAAGATCTTTTTAAATGTTTTGTGATAAGCCAACTGCTTTTCCTGAAGTGATTAAAATATTTGCATTGGCAAAGAACTTTTCTGCCTTTCTCTACAGCTGAAAATAAGCTACCTTTCCATTTTGCTTCTTGAAGAACTTTGCTTAACTCAAACGCTTACTTCCAGCCCCCAGCGCAAGAGAAGTTAATCCAATAAAGAGATACCACTGTGTCCAGTTTGTATTACTTAGCAAGTGCAGTACAAGTAACAACATTCCTGAGAATTATCATCATGCAAAACCTATTATCAGTTGAATGAATAAACACTTTGGGTCAACCTGAGGTCAAAAGGTGCCTCCTTTTGTTTTATAATTTAACTGATCCTTCAGCCAATTGAGGAGGAAAGGAGCTTAAACCAGAAGCAACTGATAGGAAGAACATCTCGCTTAAGCCTCAGTTAAAACATGCAGATATATGAACACGCACACATATATACTGTGCCTAGGTAGGTACTTTCATTGTTAGCCAGACGATACCAAAACATGGCAAGGTGAGCGAGGGAGTGTTTGTTCGCTCTTTGTGGGTTTAGGTTCAGGCCATGCACATTATTTTCCTGCAGTATTTGTATTTCTTGGGACGAACAGTTCAGCAGTCTTGAAAGCCTTTGTCTTCCGTGTTGTAAGAGGAATGCAGCATGCGGCACACGTTCCCCTTACAACAAGGAGGACAAAGGATTCAGTGATCAGGAGACAATTAGTCCCAATTAGGCCTATTTCGCAGCTGAGTGTAAAGGGTGGGGGAAGGGGGTTCACATTTTCAAGAAATATGTCCCTCTGGCAAGTTCCAGTGAAATCAATAAAGCTACAAGTCTGTTTCTAGGCCTGCAGCTCACATACAAAATTGCGCTGAGCTTTACCAAGTCTCTGACATCTGGAGCTCTTTGAACACAGTTTTTTTTTTTGCCTGATACACCATGCATCACATTTTGGCTGGTTTTGTCTGTTTACTGAGGAGTTATCAATGCATTCTAATAACTCCCATCAATCATCAATTCAGGGATGGGCCACATGGACTTCAAATTTACTGCATCTATGCCGTTAAGGCTTCAAGCCTCCATTTTTATTTTATACAAAAAGGTAGCTGGCCCTCAAAGTTGCACACGTTATTACGAAAGTGTTTTCACACAGTTTCAGCAAACAGACAAGAGAAAAAGCTCATTTAAAGTTTTAAGTCTTGCAATCACTAAATCACCATATACAGTATTAACGTATTTTCACGACCAAGGACAACATTTTTGGGGGGGGGGGCTAAGTATACTGTATACTGTAAAGTGCAAAATATTTACCAGCTCCAGTTTGACTTCCAGTAAGTATGCAGAACCTTAGGCAAATTCTGCAAACTGGATACAGCTAAACTATATGGTCTTCCAGTTATTGATAAGAATTCAAACATGGCGTTCAGTCTTTTAAAAGTTGGTCACTACTAATGCCGTTATAAAAGGTACAAAAAACAAACCTTTACTACTACTTACATATGTACATGTGGAGGCTGGAACCTGCTCTGGTTAATATTGTAATGTGTGAACGCCTGGGTTGGATTTGAGCTGTATTCATCCACTGTGATGGTAACTTTGCCTTGTGAAGGAATTCCATGAGCCATGCTTCCTCTTTATAGACATGAGCAATTTACAACTTTCCAGAGCAAAGGGTGGGGGTGGGCATTGTGTTTCAGCCAGTGTCGGAATTCAAAAATCTCCTCATGAACTCTGCAGACTTCTGGAACAAAAGAATTACACAAAGACATTTGTTTAAAGCTATGAAATTCCATTTGGGACCTTAGGTTAACCTAGTTTACGATGGTTTCTTATGGAAATATGAATTGATATATTCATTTAATGTTAATTGTTCCCTGATGTTACTAGCAATGCATTCCTAAACAGAGTTACACTCTTCTAAATTCATTACAGTCAATGAGCTTAGAAGGGTGTAACTCCACTTAAGACTGCACCATAAGTTTCCTGTTTTGACATGTACAAAATATATTCAGAGCACACACAGTTCAACTTAAAACAATGCAAAACTCTTCTTAATTTAAAAGATACACACTTGTGCTAATCAGAATAGTAAACGTTTCTTTTCCCCCCTAAAGCTACAAAAGTCATGCAACTTTGGACAAGCGACATGTCCTCCGTTCCCCCTCTCTTGTCTCTCCTCCAAATCCATGACAAATACAGTTCCATTCTGATAGCTCACACAACATTTCCATAAAAGTCGGCTCATCTTACACATTACTGTAAAACAAAAAATAGTCCTATTATTAATGTCAAAGTATCTCTTGAATATAAAATTGATATTTCAGAAACATTACCAGCATATCTACGTCCTATATTTCACAAGGTCGATGCTCAAATGACAAAGAATGTGATTATACAAATCTATCATTCAGTCATTTTTAGAAAAATGTGTACAGTTCTGGTCACTGTGCCTCAAAAAAGGATGATGGAGGTAGAAAAGGCACAGGAAAGGCCAACTAAAATCATCAAGACATGGGAGCAGCTTCTCTGCAAAGAAAGGCTAAAGAGGATAGGACTTTTACATCTAAGGAGCACATAGCAGACA
The DNA here is from genome assembly GCF_029931775.1 of Euleptes europaea. Taxonomy (NCBI): domain Eukaryota; kingdom Metazoa; phylum Chordata; class Lepidosauria; order Squamata; family Sphaerodactylidae; genus Euleptes; species Euleptes europaea. The sequence continues at coordinate 77,652,804 of NC_079317.1, forward strand.
TTTATAAAATTATGAATCATATGAAAGAAGTGGCTAGGAAATCTTCTGAAGAGAAACCAGAGTACACTCTCTGATACTAGAAGGGCTATCCAATAACACTCACCAGCATGAGGTTCAGGGCAAGCAAAAATTATGCATTCTTAACACAATGCATAATTAACTCCTGGAACTCACTATCATGAGATGTGATGACTCCCACTAGCAGAGATGCCTTTTAAAAATGATTAGACAAGGATAGGTCTCATCAGGGGTTATTAGCCGCAATAGCTAAAAGAGAACTCCATAGCTCAGATTCTGAGCAGAAACACAGGGAATGCTCACCACCACCATTTCCAACTCACAAGTTATCCAGATTCCCAGTCTTGCAAACCGAACCCTGAACTAGATGGGACTTTAGACTGATTTACCCATTAAGGCAATCCTTACATTCTAAAGGAAAGGGAATAAAGAAGATTGCCTCTTTCTTAATGTTATGTACCTCCATTTCCTCCCAGATCACCTCATTTCCCCTTAATCCAAAAGACCCTGGAAAACAGCATGAGCACGGCATCATCTACTGAGACAGCATCATCTATTGTTCCATTGCCCTGAATTTAAAGAACATCAAAAATGTATTTTTAAAGATTTTAAAATTCTTCTGATTGAAAATCCTATACATTTTAAATCCAAACTTTAGTTTATTAACTTACATGTTTCATTATCTAACCTAAACCACTAATCAAAAGTATGTGCAGTTCTGCCACCTGGAAACCTACTGTCCCAGTGCATTCTGTGTGCATCTCCTATTCCTCTATTTCTCTGTAAATATCCATTGTATTTACCCAGATGTTTTGGGTGCCACCCCAATTGTCATTTAGACAAATGCACTTATCCTACCTCCATTTAGGGCTCCAGATATACTAAACCCTATCAGACTGAGCTCAGGCATATAAGGCAAAACTAACGGTAGAATAAAATATGTTTAATTGCAAAAAGATCATAAAAGAATAATATTGTGTTTTACATGGTGCTCTGCGTAAAGCAAATGGCCATTCAAGATGAAAATCGCCTGGTTGCAATCCACTTTGAGCTTTCTAAGATGTGGTCAAAATACAAAGAGAGAAGCATACATTAAAGCAGGAGAGGTGGTTGCATTTATACGCTAACTCTCAATATAATCAATATTGGATAAAATTGAGACTATCAAAAATGGAAAAGACAGGTCTCCTACGATAGACAATGCAGTCTTAGATCTAAACAGAAACAGGATCTGATAGGTGTAAATTCAAGCATCTAGAACCTCAACTTTGCATTAAAAATTCTCTAAATTTCAGTTTGGCAGAGAATTGTACAATACAGCTCTCCAACTAGCAGATGGCCTGCCATAGGCCATTTATTTTATTATTTTACAACCTCAGGCCTACGTAGTCTTCCATATGTTAGGCAGGTTAAGGAATCCCACTAACTTCCTTTATAGGAATCAAGATCTTTCCTTCATCTAATAAGAAAAGAACAATAAGATCCCATCAAGCAGATTTTAACCAAAACCTCTTGTCATTTAATATATTCTGAGAGGTTATTTTCAGTCTTTGTCTCAACCTCTAACAAGTTATTTTAAAAATATAATAGCATGGAAGACAAACTCTACATAGCACGATTCACCAAGTAATTTTTTTGCCCCATTTGTGGTGTAAGGTATCTGACTACAAATTGTAATGTAGGAGCTTCCATCCCAACTTTGCAGCTGTTTTCCTTAATTTCCCCCACAATTATATTTTACTGTTATTTTGCACAACAGTAAAACACAACACCTGCTTCCAATTGCAGTTCTGTTGTGAAGACTGTAATTCTCTTTTGAGACACTAACTATGAAGACAGTGTGCACTGCAAAACTGCATAATTGCACTGCACTGAAAAGTAAATACAAATGAAAACATCTTCCCCTTTAGAGAAATGACTGTCATTAAAAAGAATGTTAGCCCTAAGAGCTTAGAGGGAGGGAAGAAAAGAACACACTTTTTATTGTTACAATTTTAGTCTTGAAGGAGTAGCATTGAAAAGGCATGATCATTTCCCCACCCCCACCCCCACCATCAGATTCTGTTGGGTAGAAGTCAACATGAACAAAATACAGCCAAAGTGTTTGTCCTTTTAAAATATAGGCCCCCTATGTTTTTCATTAATTTAGCACAGGCAGCAATTCACATTTTCTGTTTTCATGGAATTCAGAAATTGAGCTCACTGATGAGAATAACAAGGTATCAATTGCAAATGCAATGTATGTCTACAATATTCAAAACTTAAAATGTAAGAAAAACAAGCACCCAGCTAAGCAGGAGCAGAATATTGATAGGAATACATACTTCTTTGAAGTTCAGTTTCACTTAGATTTTTTAAAAGGGAAATTATTACACTCACATTCTCATTCTTTGTAATGTCCTGTATTAAAATGTGACAAAGTTACAGAAATAGTCTTTGAAATGTCAATCAGTGGTTATCAAACTAGCAAATAAAGGTCCTACATTAGTGACTTGCGTTCCCGCTTATTAATTTTCCTTTAATATTTTTCCAAGCAACCCAGCTCTCATATCAAAAATGCCTGATTATTATCTGCTTTAATGAGAAGCTCTTTGAAGAAAAAGTAAGACAGAAGCCAAGTACTTCAAAACTTTCATAAACCAATGTACATTAGCCTCCCCCCATGAGGACTTGTGTTTCTTTCAGCTCTATTGTTCTTCTTTTCCCTTGACAACAATCATGCCTTGAGAAGACTGGAACATCTGAATGGGAGCGTTCCATAATACTAAGCACTTCACTGCGTATTTTAAAGCCACAACTATGATAATAAAAAATGAAGTACCGTCTGAACATGTATGAATGTAAAACTCAGGGGCTAGCCTGAGAATGACAGCAAGCATATGGCAAGCATGCAGTCAGTTATGTTTCAACAGTGAAAAGTGTCACAAAAGCACATGAACTCACTGATTTGGCTGGAAGTCTGTAAAAGAAACAAATGCAGTGCTTTTTAATGTATTTCATATCACAACTCATCCCACACAACAAAAGCCGCTGAAAAATGGCTGATGTTATCACCTCAGCAGATATTTTCAGCGTGGGGGGGGAATTATGTACCCATGAAGTACATTTAAGAAAATTAACATCAAACCCACCATTTGCCCTGGTGTGAAAACAGCATGGGGGGGGGTCACAATTTTACTCCTCAGCTGTAGTGGATCAGTTCTCCTTTACTTGTGACTGGTTTTAGCTTTTTTAAAAAAATGGCAGACGTTCCAGGAGAATTAAATAAGATTCTGACTCGAACATCTCCTAACAGGTTCATGTTGAATATCTGTTATTCAGGCTTTGGTGAAGCAACACACATATTAGCAGGGCAATCCTAAACCGGTCTACTCGGAATCCTAATGAAGCCTACGCAACAGGGTTTATTCCCAAGAAAGTATTTTTAGAACTACACTGTTAATAAATATAACAATATAAGGATTGAGGCTGGTAAGAGCCTCAAAAAAAAAAAGGCAAAAAAAAAAAACACCCCACAACTGCGTACATTTTAATACTTTCCCTACCAGCCTTTCTGGCATAAGTTTACCCAACTACTGCAACCCTGTGGAACACCAACTTCAGCACATTAGAACCAGATTCCTGTTTACAGCTGCCCATCCCAACATATAACTGGAGCATTAAAAAACACCCACCCACAACTCAGTCTATTCTGTATATCAATCAATCAAAAACCTTTAACGGCATATAATTCTGTATATAAATTTGTACAGGGCGGATGTCTGCGGGTGCCCACCAAAGTTTTATCAAACGCGTTTTTGACCCGAGGAAAAAAATGCTCTCCCACCACGCACAAACAGGTTTTCATTCAAAAATATATATATATTCTCTTGCACGCGCACACACCCTCCCTCCAGCAGAGAAAACCCAAGGAAATAGCCATCCCTCTGTGGCAACGATGCCCCCTGATCCACACCTTTCGTCCTACAGCAGGCGCGCCAGGGGAAGCAAGGCTGTTTCTGCACGGGAGGGTTTTGGCTTGGATGCGCCACTCTCTAGAGGCGCATTTCCCCCACCCGAGTTCTCAGAACTCAACAACAAGCAGAGCTTTGAGGATTCAGAGATGGGGGGGAAATGTGCATCCAGAGAGCAGCAAACCCAAGCCCAAAACCTCCCGTGCGTCGCCGGCCCAAGAAAGAGGTACCCGTTTGCGCGCACTACCTCCTCGTGGCCGTCAATCCATGCCCATCTAAGCAGCGACGGGCACTCTCGCTTCCCCCCCCCCCTTCTCTCTGGACAACTCTCCTCGGGAAGGTGGCTGGATGCACGCCGGGGCGTTGGGGGGCTCTTTCCCTCTGCGCCCCCCCCTCTCTCTCATCCCCTCTTTTCCCGAGCTGGGAATGATTGATCACAGCCCGCCGCCCAATGGCTCCGACCCGGCACCATCCTGGCTCTTGGGCAACATCCCCTTTCCCCAACGTCATTCATCCCAGCCGGTCTCTTCCCCCCACTCCCCCGGCCCTTTCCCACTCAAACTGGCATTATAATGCCAGGTCAAACGCAGGCACGCTCGCTCCCGGCAAGCTTCTCCTTTTTTCATCTGCTCAACTATTGGGAGGGTTTCCTTCCCCCTTTTCTTTCCCCTTTCCAAAATCCTTTTTTTCTGTGTTTTGTGTGCGCGTGAATGCATAAAGTTTTCGTCCGCCCTTCTACTCAGATCTCTACCATTATTGCAACACACACACACACACACCCATTCACCTCGCTCGCATTTTGCACTAAGGTTCCAGAGGATCGGGCGCGGGGAAGCAAGTACATAATCACATTGGGGGGGGGAGAGAGATTGCAATTGCACGCGTTATAGCCTCGGCGATTGCACTTTTCCTTCCCTTCCTCTCCCCCCTCCCCCCGGCGATGCACCCCCCCCCAATAAAACCTCTAAAGCAGTGGTTCTCAACCTTTTTTGCTTTCACCATAATATAATCCCCCCTTCCCAAGATAGTAAAGAAAAAACTACAATTATACAGATTGCAAACAATCTACAGGACAGCATACTTTGCTGAACATTGGTCCCAATCCCCTCCCCGGAACCCTAAAATTCCCCCCCGGGGGGGGGAATTCCCCCCTTGTTGAGGACCCCTGCTCTAAAGGTTTCCGAGTGCCCTTAGGCCTCGGGAGGTCATTGCTTGCAAATGCACGTTTCGAAAAATGTAGAGGTCTTTGCATGTGAAAGAGACGTGGGAAACTCCAGGTCGGAAACCCATTTGCAATCGCGACTTTTTTTTTTGCACAGACCCCCCCCCCTTCAGCTTCCTCCCCCTTTCTTTTGCTCAGGGGAACGAGGCAGGGGGCGAGGGGGGAAAATGCCCCTTGCAAATGCAAAGAACACTGCCAGGAGGACGCGCAAAACACCCCCCCCCGGCGCCCCACACCTCCCTCCTCCTCCTCCTCCCCAGCCCGCCGGCCCCCCGTTTCAGTTTCCCAGCTCACTGTACTTTGCATTGCCCTCCCCTTGATCTGCCGTCGCCTCGGTCTCCCCGGCGGCGCGGCACAATGCTCCTTTGGCCTACCCTTCCCCCGGTCGTGCTCTAACATTATAACCCCGATCACCCGAGACTCGCGAGTCAACAGCCGGCGGCATTAAATCTCCGCCGCCAAATCTATTCCCCGGTCGCACCCCACACCCACACCCCCCTTCCACAAGACATGAACGCCAAAGCGGGGGGGGGGGAGCAGGAGGAGAGATGGGGGCATTGGAAACCGGGGGGGGGGAAGAGAGAGAGAGAGAGAGAGAGAGAGAGAGAGAGGGGGGGGCAAAAGGGAGAAGGAGGAAGAGAAGCAGACACTCGCGCAAAATTAGCCTTTTTCCCTTTTGCAAACAAAACAAAACATTAAACAAAAAAAACCCGGTTAGATCTACTAGCTAAGAAGATGCGCGGTTGTTGATTTTTTTTTGTTTTGGGTCCGATTATTGTTCCGCGGCAGCTTTTCGCCCTCTCTGATCCCCCTTGTACTTGTACATGACAAGGCACCTCTAACCCAAGGCTTTGTGTTGGGTTATTTCCCCCCCACCCACACACACACCACCACCACCACCTCCCCTCTTCCTCCTTCCCCCCATCTGATCCCTCTTCCTTTCTCCCTGCACGGGGATGGGGATCATTTACCTTCTCTCCCTCTTTCTATTTCCTTGGAGGTTGACGTGTGACTCCTAGGGATGCCTTCAGTGCTGGGGAAGGAGACGATCCATGAGGACGGTGGCGGAAAAGCTGGTCGCAGGGAGAGGGAGGGGAGAGGGAGGGGAGAGGGAGGGAAAAGGGTTTTTGTTTTTTTGTTGCAAAGGTGGAAGGGCTGGCGAGAGGCAGGGCAGAACCTCCGACCCCACCACCACCACCCCCGAGAGTCCCCAGGAGGCAGGCAAGAGGAGGAAGAAAGGCAGGGGAGAAAGAAGGAAAGGTCTGAAAGGGGGGGGGGAGAGAGAGGAGAAAGAAGAAGGAAGAGAGCGGAGCAGTGCAGTAAGGAAGACTGCCACTGGGGTCAGGGAGCAGAGCACCAGGAAACAGGGCGGCCAAGGCGCTCTCCACACATGCACACGCTCAGGCACACACACACATGCTGCCAGCTCCTCCTCGCCGCCGCTGATCCTTTACTTCCCTCCCCAAGCCCAAAGGGAGCCAAGAGGGAGAGCATCTTCTGCCAAACCGCTGCCAAGCCTTCCCCCCACTCCCTCCCCGGCACATGAAATCAAAGAGGAATGCCAGGTCCCGCCAGACCTAGGGCACCAGAAGGTGTGCCTTGCAAAAATCTGGAACAATAAATATCCCCCCACTTCGGTGGTCATTATGCTGTAATAATACTAATAAATAGTCATCGGTAGTGGGGGGGTTTTTTGCTTCTGTTGAAAGCAACCAGGCACATAAAAAGTATTTAAAACCGGGGGGGGGGGGGGAATAACCGTTGGGGTTTGGGGAGGAAATAGTCGAGGGAATTGAACGGGAGCACACCTGGACCCAGATCAAATGGGGACCCAGATCAAATGGTGTGATTATGGATGGGGTTTCCCATTGACATCAAAGATGCTTTGCGTGGTGGCAAGTCCCATAGACTCCCATACAAAGATGTAGAGGATTGCTGTGCTCGCCCACCAGAATCAAGGTGTATAAACAAGGGACTATGGGATTAAGAAAAGGCGCACCTGGCAGCTATGGTGTCTTCACAAAATTGTAATATAAACTGGAATAAAATTAAATCGCATCCCTAGGGGGTTGGGCAGGAAAATTCAGGCATCTGGTTTGGGGACCCAAACCAGGCTTTCTTTGTAATGGCTTTCTTTTTTTGCATACAAAAGATATGCCTCTTCATTGCTGAAGCTGGGTAAAATTCGCAGTGGACTGATTTTTTCTGTAGTACAACTTAATCTAGTTAGTCAGGAAAACAAAACAAAATCAGACAAATTTGGAAATGACAACACATGGCCACAATTGCCCAAAGAAAAGAAATTGCACAATTATTGGAAGGCAATTTAGACAAGGATAGATTTAAATATCTAGTATTATTTTAATGGGACGAGGCAGGATGTCGCAGTGGCCTAAAATAATCAAGTCATTAAAACTTTTTACCTATGTCAATTTTTAAAAAAAAATCCAATATGACTCCGTCATTCAAAGGATTTTGTCAGCCTTAACATATGACTAGCAAGCAAATATAAATTAATTGTGGCGAACACAAGAAAGAACTATATGCGACAGAGAAGAAACCATTATCATAGTGAAGAGACAGTTTTGTGGCCAAATAGATATAAAGATATTGCCTAGCCAAGTCATGCCCAGTCTGTCTGCCCCCTCTTTGTCATGCTTATTCTCCAAGTTGGTGTTCAAGACAATTTTGCATGATGCCACCATGCTATATGATTATAAAGGATTTCTATTGCCACTTGTAGCGCACTGTTTACCATAGTGACAATCTGAATCAACTGGGGTGCCCCAGTTTGTATCCTGAAGGCTTATTTCTGTGGCTCAAATAATTCAGCAAGAAAAAAATACGGAGCAAAAGAAGTATCTGCACTTATTGTGATCACTCCTTTATTGTTCCACTGATACATAAAGTTACAGAGAACCAAAGAGAAATAAGTCTTAATCATTATTCAGCTACAAAACTACCTAATAATTTTGTCCCTTGTTTGTTGGCTAGGAAAAGACAATGATTCCCCCCCCCCCCTCAAGAGTTAAAGGTGGTTGCAAAGAAGGATAACTGCTTATGGGACATATCTTTAATCAACTTTTGTCTTTGGAAAATACATTTTGCTGGTTTTTATGCTGTTTCAAAATATGCCAACGTGTTTTGACAGTGGAACAAAAGAAATGTGTTGATACCAACCAGAGCAGTGGCTCTCTCAAACCACTCTCAACTCTAATAAAACTGTTGTCTATCTCCAATCGGTCATGCCAACACCAGACTTTGCTACTTTCTCATGAAAACACAATAATCATTATTTTAAAATAAACTATTATATAAATTTTCGTGTATTTGCTGCTCAGGTATTTTGCATGAAGTTACAACCATGTATAGCAATGATGATAGGTAAGGAGAGGGTGGAAAATTACAGTACAGTTCCTTATAACAGACTTCACAAATAAGATTTTTTAATATAATGCATTAATGGATGGAGCAAAACTGGGGAAAAGATTATGATTTTCATGTAAGGTTTTTACCACTTTCCCTGCTTTTTTTTGGGGGGGGGCATGATGCTTCCTTTAATTTTCTTTATTATTTTGTGACTTCTTTGCAAAACCTCAAACCAGCAGGGTGCAAAAATAAATTTGGGGCCTATGCCTTTAAATGAACCCTGACTAAAAACTGTATGGATCTTGCAGAAATTTTTTAGGCCAGGGTCAATTGGGACTTCAGGCCACATAAATCCATAAATGGTAAAACAAAAAAATACTGAAAATATGTTTCCTGCTCACCACGTATCTGAATCAGATGGCCTTGTATAAAAAGTTCAGTCCCTCAACCTGACCTACACCATGTAAACTGCTCTCAGTTCCTTGGGAAATGGGGGGGGGGGTAGAAAGTTGCTAGGGTTGTCAGGTCCCTCTTCATCACCACCGGCAGGAGGTTTTTGGGATGGAGCCTGAGGAGGGCGGGGTTTGGGGAGGGGAGGGACTTCAATGCCATAGAGTCCAATTGCCAAAGCAGCCATTTTCTCCAGGTGAACTGATCTCTATCAGCTGGAGATCAGTTGTAATAGCAGGAGATCTCCTGCTAGTACCTGGAGGTTGGCAGCCTTACTCAAAGAAGATAGCTAGGGAGCGTAAATAGCTTATGAGTATCCAGTCAGTTTCTCCACAATTATTATCTTTTTGCTTGATCTCTGTGGGAATACATCCACTATTTTCAGTTAATGGAACTCTACTGAGCAGTTCAAATTCATCCACATACAATGTATTTTCTTAGGAAGAAAAGGCTACTAAAGCCAATATAATAGCCATAATCAATCACCTATGTTCCGCTGAGCTGGCTAGTGGCAAATAGCAGACCTGGTCTGAGACTTCTTCTCTGTTTAATACTTTTCCCAGATAAAATCTACAGATGAGCAAAATACCTTGGTCAACTATGCAAATGAGTTGTCTTCATGAAAGATTAGGTCAAAGAAGCAAAGAATTCAGAAGAGTATTCTTAAGAACTAGAGAGCACTTCTTGTGGCGCCTAGAAGTGCTTTCAATTAAGAAAATAACCATGGGCAGAAACGATGATTACTAGGACCCCTGCATTTCAGTTTTCATTGAAATTTCTCATCCTGAAAAAATCACCCAGTACATATTTGAGGACTATATTCCATCCAGAGGAGTAGTCATGGAATCTCTTAAAGCAAAGGTGGACCATTTAATCTGCTGTATCTAATGAAGTTGGTTGTTGTCCATGAATACTTATGTCACAATAAATGAATTCAATCTTTAGGCTTTCACAAGATTTCTTTTTTTTTTAGGATCTTAGTTCCACCACCTCACAATGAAAACAACAATGAAAGATAAATGGTGGATAACCCAGCTTCCATTTCCCCCTGTGCTGCTGAACTGAGAGGAAGATTCTCATTAGGATGTTACTTTTGCATCACGGCAATTCTCCCTAGCTTAAGAGAGAGATCTTATCACAGTGCTGATGAAGCAGCAAGGAGAGCTACTGAAAGAAGCCTTACAAGATGTCCTTTGGGCTTCCTTGTTTTATTCACTGGGTCAAAACTCTTTCACAGGATACTGGTCATCTGTTGCTTTGATCCTATTAAATAAAATTAAATAGCCAATTGGAACATTCCCATTTGGCCTCTGTAGAAAGAGAAAGAGATATAAAAGAGGCAGCTAGGAGGCAACATTTGGGATTTCCAAGTATTTAGTACTTGCTGAGGATAAAGTGTAGACGTCTGGGGAAGGCAATGGCAAACCACCCCATAAACATAGTCTGCCTAGTAAACATAGGGATGTGATAGAATCATAGAGTTGGAAGGGACCACCAGGGTCATCTAGTCCAACCCCCTGCACAATGCAGGAAACTCACAACTACCTCCCCCCCACACACCCAGTGCCCAGAAGATGGCCAAGATGCCCCCCCTCCCATGAACTGCCCAAGTTCATAGAATCAGCATTGCTGACAGATGGTCATCTAGCCTCTGCTTAAAAACCTCCATGGAAGGAGAGCTTACCACCTCCCGAGGAAGCCTGTTCCACTGAGGAACCGCTCTAACTGTTAGAAAGTTCTTCCTAATGTCTAGATGGAAATTCTTCTGATTTAATTTTAACCCGTTGGTTCTAGTCCGAACTTCTGGGGCAACAGAAAACAACTCGGCACCATCCTCTATATGACAGCCCTTCAAGTACTTGAAGATGGTTATTATATCCCCTCTCAGTCTTCTCCTTTTCAGGCTAAACATACCCAGCTCCTTCAATGATGTCACCCCATGGGTCAGTAATGACCTAGTGCTTGCACAGGGGACTACCTTTACCCTTTTTTAATTAACAAGACATCTCTAGTTTAAGATACTTGCGTGTGTGTGCCATCAAGTCACAGCTGACTTATGGCGACTCTGCAGCTTTCAAGGCAAGAGACACTTGCAGGTAGTTTGCCATTGCCTGCCTCTGTGTGGGCTGAGAGAGTTCTGAGAGAATTATGACTGGCCCAAGGTCACCCAGCAAGCTTCATGTGGAGAAGTGGGGGGGGTGTCAAACCTGGTTCTCCCAGGTAGAGGCCATCACTCTTAACCGGTACACCATGCTGTACTCTGACTAGCGGCTGCTCTCCAGGGTCTCAGGCTGAGGACTTTCACATCACCTACTGCCAGATTCTTTAACTGGAGATGCTGGGGATTGAACCTGGAACCTTCTGCATGGCAAGCAAATACTCTACCAAAGCCCCTCTTAAGTGCAGTATAATGTGATAAATGACAGTCAAATTAAATGTTTTGGTAAATATGTGTAACATCTTCATGGATTCTAGATGTAAAGTACCTCTAGAAAAATTAGCTTGGGGAAGCAAAAGGATGGGGAAGACCACTATTAGGGAAGCAAAGGTTTCACTACATTACATACATTCAATACATACGTTAGAGAATGAAGGTAAATCATGTTGTTATTAATATATTTATGTTCTTAATAAACTGGATGCTGTGAGAATTCTCTTCAGAAAAAAAGATTGCAGCAACCTTTTTCAATAACTATGACAGCTCTATTATTTCCTTCCATCCCTTCTTCACTATATGACAAAGATTGGCCAGCTCTTCACGTGCAGCAAAGAATGAGATGAGACCTACAGATGTGGAAGAAAGAGGTGGTAGAATGGACTACACCATTGCAGTTTGCAGGTGATGGATTCCAATTCTGAATGCTCTATCAAGTAAAAAAAAAAAAAAAACCAATCCGTGGAAGTAGACACTGTAGACACTTAGCACAGCAGGGAGAAAGCTCTACCCCCTCTCTTTGCTTAGTGTTTTGTCTGAATGTTTGCCATGAGTTTTTAATATCAAAGAACATTCTAAACTCTGAGCCTCCACCCATAGTCTGGCACAGTGGAATCTATTCTACCCTTTCAGAATCCTACCACCTGATTGTCTTGCATATATAAATGAACCCTGAGGTGAAGGGATTGGGAGATTGTCGAACAGACTATACCACTCATGGGTGAGGCTGGAAGAATCACATTTTTAAACGTTTGCATTTAGAAAACCTCTTGCAGAAAAAACATGCATAGCAGGAAAGGGCTATTGCCACTATCTTCTCCATGCTGACGGAAAATTAGTATAGCATGGAGAAGGTACTTATAGAAATCCAAATAAGGGTTTTTCCTCAGTGAAAGAGCTTTCAAAACTAAAATCCACCACCTGCAGCGCTACCCTCCATCTCGGCACTCTGTCACTTTACTGACATAGGTCAGACTTCAGTGGTACAGTCTCTGGACTAAGCCTCACGGGGATTCCCACTAATTGCAGCATCAAGCCACTAATAGACTCTAGTATTATAGCTTGCCCCGTGGCACAGAGTGGTAAGCTGCAGTACTGCAGTCCAAGCTCTGCTCACGACCTGAGTTCGATCTTGACGGAAGTTGGTTTCAGGTAGCCGGCTCAAGGTTGACTCAGCCTTCCGTCCTTCCGAGGTCGGTAAAATGAGAACCCAGCTTGCTGGGGGTAAAGGGAAAGGCACTGGCAAACCAACCCGCAAACAAAGTCTGCCTAGTAAACGTCGGGATGTGACGTCACCCCATGGGTCAGGAATGACCTGTTGCTTACACAGGGGACCTTTACCTTTTACTTTTTACTATAGCCTGCAAGCCTATGCACTCTTCCTTGGGAGGGACTCCATTCAACTCCAGTTGAATTAATGGAAGCTTACAAATAAACACACAAAGGATAGTGATGACTGAGCCTGGAAATAGTGAATATTCGAAAATTGAAGAAGGGAATCTGAGGGCCATGATGATATATATATATATATATATATATATATATATATATATATATATATATATATATATATATGCTTTTTGCACATGTAAACAACAGGTGCTCTTTAGATACTTGGCAAAGGTACATATAATCCAGAAATATATTTCCAAATGTTTCCCTCACCATTGTTATTGTTACATAGGCAGATCTGGTGAGGAGGCTGGATGAAGGGTAGAATCATAGACTTGAAAGGGGCCATACAGGCCATCTAGTCCAACCCCTGCTTAATGCAGGATCAGCCTAGAGCCACCCTGACAAGTGCTTGTCCATCCTCTGCTTAAAGACTGCCAGTGAGGGGGAGCTCACCACCTCCCTAGGTAGCTGATTCCACTGTCGAACAACTCTCACGGTTAAATTTTTTCCCCTAATATCCAGCTGGTACCTTTCCGCCTGCAATTTAAACCCATTATTGTGAGTCCCATCCTCTGCTGCCAACAGGAACAGCTCCCTGCCCTCCTCTAAGTGACAGCCCTTCAAATACTTAAAGAGAGCAATCATGTCCCCCGTCAACCTCCTCTTCTCCAAACTAAACATTCCCAACTGTGTTGGAGATTATTCCATTTTTCAAGTTCATGTTTAGATCCACTGAATGTTAATGAAAGCTCATGTCAAGGACTCTTAAGAAAATCTGTAATTGACAGGTGACAATTCTAGTGTAAAGCATGAAGATCACATTTGAATGATAAACTGCAAATTAAAGACACAATGAAGTCTTAAACACTATTCCATTTTCCTGGGAATGAAAACGGTAGGCAAGATATGGTTGTCCATCTTTTCCCCCATTCCAGGACTAATATAATTTTTTATAAACAAAACTGTATGGATAGAAGGATTGAACCACTTCTCCCATACTGCATGGCTGCAATTTAAGTGAAAGAAACACTGATATCATGTGTCCCAGCATCTAGCCTAGTTTATTCAACAATCCAATACTTCAGCACATTTGACTCTCACTGATTTCAGTGAAACTCTGAAGCACATATATAATCAGTTCCCACTGTTTTCACTTGGCTGGAGCATGCTCTAAACACAGGTCTTTCTGGCATTTATCTTTGTTGGCACATCTTTTGATTTGTCATGTTCTTTTTGTCTTTCAAATCAAATACTTGTTGAAGAACTATAAAGCACCTTTCTAAAGTGCAATAAAAGGTTGTGTGTATCAAGCTATTACATCACAGTAATATCCAAATTGCTTTATTTATAGGTAGGGCCGCCAGCTCTGGATTGGGGAATATCTGGAAATTTGGGGGTGGTGGAGCCTGAGGAGGGCAGGGTTTGGGGACGGGAGGGACTTCATAATGCCATACAGTCCACCTTCCAAAGCAGCCATGTTCTCCAGGTGAACCAATCTCTATTGGCTGGAGATCAGTTGTAATAGCAGTGGATCTCCAGCTAGTACCTGGAGGTTGGCAACCCTAAGAGTGGGTGAGGAGGGCACCTTTCCTTGCTACATTTAAGAAGGCATGTAAGACATTTTTATTCCAGAGACATTTTTGTGAAGGGTAAATTTCTCCAGCAGATTTGGTCATGAGTTTGCTGATCATATGTTTTAATTTGTGTGTGTTTTTAAATCTGAATGTTTTTAAATTGGTAATTTGTCTGTTTCAGTATTGTTAATTGAATTACTATGTATGTATTTGTAACTTGGTTGCTGCATTGTTTGCCACCTCGAGTCCAAGGAGCTAAGGTGAGAGAGAAGGAATGTTTTAAATAAACAGATATTTAAACATGTTTCTAGCTTGAATTCTGTTTTAACAGCAGACTTCACAGAAAATGAAATTCTTGGGTAAACATCTTTGGGAAATGCTCTGCAATAATCCGTGTAGCTGAGCTTTTTAATCAAGAAAGTACAACTGGCAAAAGATTCTGAGGATTTAGGGTGAAGGTGGTAAAATAGCATATTTCTGAGCAGTTGCTAGACAGAGGTGTCTTCATACGTTGGGTATACTGATGCAGACACTTATAAGGCACTGTATCAATCCAACTATGATCCCTGGCAGTGAAAATTGTAGATCAGAGACTAACAGAATTATCACCAATGACATAAATAACCAACAGCTGCAAAAAAAAATCTCTATTTCAGTTGAGGATTTTTTCCCCTTCTGTACTTCCTCCACTTCTGATTAATCACCCCACTTCTAAAAAAGGTTGCCATCTCTGGGTAGGGGAAATTCCTGGAGGTTTGGGTGTGGAGCCTGAGGAGGGCAAAGTTTGGGACCTCAGTGGGGTATAATGCCATACAGTCCACCCTCCAAAGCAACCATTTTCTCCAGGGGAACTGTTATCTGTAGATCAGTTCTGATTCCAGGAGATCACTGTACCCCACATGGAGGTTGGTAACTCTAGTTCTAAATCAACCATGGGGAGTTGCCACTGGACAAACTACTAAAACAGAAAGGGGACGAAAAAACTTCAGCCCAGAAAAATGAGGTCACCAAGAAGGTTGACAAAAAGCCTAATCACAGAGCGAATACCAATAGGTTACATGATAAATTAACAAAACTTTAATACATTACAAATAGTGAAAACATTTCATTAAATCCAAATGCATTTCTGCCAATAGGCCTTCCTCGGTGGTACCAGTTGTTAAAATACACACCATAAAGCAAAATTATTCAAAATACAGCATTTCTGACCAAGCTTTAAAACCTGAAAAATGATGAAGAAGAAATAGGGGGAAAGGAAAAAAATCATTTAGATTGTGTGAACATTTATAAAATTTTAAAATATAATTTCCAAAATTTCTGATCTATATTACTCACACACCCAAGAAGTAGGGCCAGTTCATTAACTAAATAATCCTCCTTCAGTATTGGAATATATTAGGACCATCGCTACAAGTGTTTTACTGGCGTATGCTGTATTAATAAATCTGATCCGATCTGATTAGGACCATCAAGAATAATTTTTCAGATTGTTATACCTGGTCCAAATATCTAAGACATAAACATTCATTAATACAAAACATGCAAGTCTGGGATCATCGTATCTGTGGGACCTCCTCTACTGATATACCTCCCAGTGGGCATTACACTCAACTGGTAAGAACTTGCTGACAGTCCCTGGCCCTAGAACCATCTGGCTGTCCTTGACCTGGGCCAGTGGTTTTTCATCCCTGGCTCCTGCCTGGAGGAACTCTCTGTTGAGTGAGACCTGGGCCCTGTGGGACCTTGTACAGTTCTGCAGGGCTTGTAAAATGGAGATGTTCCTACAGGCATATGGCTGAGGACAGTGATGGCTTGTAGATCTGCTGGCCTCCCTGCCCCTTTCCTTTCCTTTCCTTTTCCTTCCCTTCCCTTCCCTTCCCTCTCTTTCCTTCCGTTTTCCCTATTCCATCCTTTTGATTTGACCTCACTGTGCCTCCTCCACCCCTGATACTGTTTGCCCTCCTGGTCTTGGCCAGGAGGCCTCCTGGAGAGATTTGAATTTCATCTTACCAACCCTCTTGTATAGGTTATCAAGGTTATTGAATTAAGGTTCCTCTTTTGTTTTAACTGGTAAAAAGGTAAAGGTAGTCTCCTGTGCAAGTCCCCTGTGCAAGCACTGGGTCATTCCTGACCCATGGAGTGACGTCACATACTGACGTTTACTAGGCAGACTATGTTTACCAGGTGGTTTGCCATTGCCACGGGGCTCTTTTAACTGAGCATAGTGTAATTTTATTTGGATGTTTTAATTGATGTAAATCAGAATTGTATATTTTGTTGTAAGCCGCTCTGACCCCGGTGCTGGCTAGGGAGGGCGAGGTACAGATGCAATAAACAAACAAATGAAGGGAACAAAAAGAGAATTAAGAAAGAAATTCTTGTAGAAAACTATAGAAATTTACTTCAGTAAGCGAGATTAGGGTGAATCGTAGCTCTGTAGCATGTATATCCATGTTCAGAAAGCAAGATACAGCAAATAATCCCCATTGCTATCGCATACCTATATTAGGCTGTGAGAGGATGGAAGATGATGCAGTACATGAATAATGACTGTCACATCACTTTATGGTGTATATTTTTATAATTTGTATTACTGGTTTAATGATTTTTTTTTTTTGCTATTTGTAATGTATTAAAGTTTTGTTAATTTGTCATTTATAACCCATTGGTATTCATTCTGTTATTAGACTTTTTGTCCGGTTTTTTTGGTTAACTACCAGCAGCTGTGCCGACATAGGGAAAGTAAGAAGAATGAGCTCAAATTATCTGGCACTGACCTTTGCATAAAGGAGGCATTTTGCCTCCTGCGTTTGTCCCTGGTGACGTCTCACCTTGTCTTGCCTTATCTCTATGGCAAGGCCTTGATGCTCCTCTGTGCTATTTGTGTCACATGTGAATGTTGTTAATACAGGTTAAAATGTCCAAGAGAAATGGAATGTACGAGTACATACTAGCCAATGTAGCATCTACATTCACATCACACAGACAATTATGCCACATATAATAACACTCAATGTCCGTAGTACACTGCTAGTACACATGAACACATGAAGCTGCCTTATACTGAATCATACCCTTTGTCCATCAAAGTCAGTATTGTCTACTCAGACCAGCAGCTGCTCTCCAGGGTCTCAGGCAGAGGTCTTTCACATCACCTACTTGCCTGGTTCCTTTAACTGGAGATGCCAGGGATTGAACCTGAGCCCTTCAAGCAGATGCTCTACCACTAAGCCACAGCCCCTCCCCCTCCCCAGTATTAGCTTGTGCATCTTGCAGGGAATATGCAAAGCTTCCAAACGTTATCCTTGTCATACATTATCCATCTCAGTACATCCCTTGTGTGGGATTCCGCAAGTCCCATATCAAGAACAATATCATCCTATCTGAATTTGGGCATACAATTTCCAGCACCGCTGCAGCAAGTTAGCCTGGTGACTGCCACTTGAAAAGTGACATCATTAAATGAGTGTTCCCGTGCTGAAGGTCTAAAGCAGTCCACACCCATCCTCTGATGACATCTTTTAAAAATTAAAAGTAAAATAAAGCTTGCTGCTCCGTGTCACTCCACAGATCAGGGATTTACTATCTGTAAAAGCTGCACTTACATGAAGCTTTCTGAGAAGGTGCAGAAAAGAGCAACCACAATGATTAGGGGACTAGAGCAACTGCCCAATGAAGAGAGGTTAAAACGCTTAGGGCTGTTTAGCTTGGAAAGAAGGTGGCTAAGGGGAGACACGATAGAGGTCTATAAAATTATGCATGGTTTGGAGAGAGTGGAGAAGCTTTTCTCCCTTTCTCATAATACTAGAATGCGGAATCATCTGCTGAAGCTGGAGGGTGAGAGATTCAAAACTGATAAAAGGAAGTATTTTTTCACACAACGCATAAATTGTGGAACTCCCTGCCCCAAGATGTGGTGATGGCTACCAACTTGGAAGGCTTTAAGAGGGGAGTGGACATGTTCTTGGAGGAGAAGGGGATTCATGGCTACTAGTTAAAATGGATACTAGTCATGATGCCTACCTGTTCTCTCCAGGATCAGAGGAGCATGCCGAATATATTAGGTGCTATGGAACACAAGCAGGACGGTGCTGCTGCAGTTGTCTTGTTTGTGGGCTTCCTAGAGGCACCTGGTTGGCCACTGTGTGAACAGACTGCTGGACTTGATGGGCCTTGGTCTGATCCAGCATGGCTTTTCTTATGTTCTTATGTTCTAAGCTTTAAAGTACTGTACTGTCAGGTACTATAATACTGTGGGGTGGGGGGAGGTAGTTGTGAATTTCCCGCATTGTGCAGAGGGTTGGACAGATGACCCTGGAGGTCCCTTCAAGTTCTATTTTTCCATGATTCTATTATTCTATCTGGGTCTCTACCAGACTATTTTTCAGCCCTGTACACGAAAGACTTGGACATCTCCATATTTTCATATATGGCTTATGCTCTGGATAGTACTTCTTTTTATCCTTTGACTTGACATTAAAGTGAATGTTTTGTAGTAACTACTGTACCTCGGAAGTCCTCAGCCAACAGCAATTGTAGGGTTTGAAGTGTGTTGTCTCAGACAGCTCCATTCTACTTGAAAACCATTCTCCTCTAGTTATTGTCTAGCCTTTGAATTTAGAGTTGGCAAACTGGTCGCAGTATGGCTTTGAGGCATATGGAAATTGATGATGAAAGTGTCTAGTGTAACTCGAAATATAATTTGATGAAAACTGAAGCAGTGAACTGTGAGAAACTGTTAAATCAGTGTCATCAAACAGTGCTTGAAAAATAATGACAAAGAAATACTACCAGCACATATGAGAAATGCCAGGCAAAGACTGTGAAATAACATTGCAAATGCAAAAATTAAGGGCATGTATAACATCTGTTTTTAAATGATTGTTCCAACAAACAGATACCAATCTCCTTCCACCCAGAAAATGCAGCAGAAAATTCCCTTCCAGATTTGTTTGTGGTAGATGGTGGCAGCATCACATCTTGACTAAACTGCTGAGCTCCAGAGCTTGACACCCATTATTTACAAGGACTCCCACATTTGGTCCTGTAGAGAAAACTCATAGCCTGTTCACCTAATGAGAACCCTTTGCAGTGGCTGATTTGAATCCTGGTTGGGTATTTAGAGGTTCAGGCAACAGAAAGAAATGGAAATAAACCATTCATTACAGTTTAAGAATAATATCGCAAAGAAGGGTGAAACATCAGCAATAAGAAGATGACATCTTTATTGTAGTTTAAAAATCATACATTAGTTGTGTGTGTGTGTAAAGTGCCACCAAGTCGCAGCCAACTTACGGCGACCCCTTATGGGGTTTTCAAGGCAAGAGACTAACATAGGTGGTTTGCCAGTGCCTTCCTCTGCACAGCAACCCTGGTATTCCTTTGGTGGTCTCCCATCCAAATACTAACCAGGGCTGACCCTGCTTAGCTTCAGAGATCTGATGAGATCAGGATAGCCTGGGCCATCCAGGTCAGGGTCATACATTAGTTGCAAGTACATTATAAGCTGACACTGACCACAGTAAGCAATCTAGGTAGCAGGTTTGTTTTTTATTGTTAAATGGAGTCAAACAAGAACAATTCACAACATTAAAATAAAGACAGTGTAGTATTTCCTTCCTTCCTTCCTTCCTTCCTTCCTTCCTTCCTTCCTTCCTTCCTTCCTTCCTTCCTTCCTTCCTTCCTTCCTTCCTTCCTTCCTTTCTTTCTTTCTTTCTTTCTTTCTTTCTTTCTTTCTTTCTTTCTTTCTTTCTTTCTTTCTTTCTTTCTTTCTTTCTTTCGTCCCTTTGGCCAAGTTAATAAAAATTATCAGTTATTTCTTTTCAAGAATGGTGAATATTCTGCTTTATCAGTGTTTAGTTGGCAGCATGCCTCGGGAAAGGTCTATAAGCCTTTATTTTTTAAGACGTGCCAGAAAATGTCTACCAGTAGATTACAGAGAGACAGAGACAGCTGGAAGGATTGGAGCTGGGGCTCTGATTTTCATGTCAGTGTCACACCTAATGCAAAGAGAATGCAGATGATAAACTGTGAGCTATGTATGCTGTTTCATTGTTGGCGGTTTTGCAGAGCAATAAAAAAACTTCAGCACTTTAGTAAGCAGATAATATAAAAGAAGAGAGAAAAACTTTAGTGTTGGTCAAAGAACGAAATTTCTACCCACATCAGGTTAAGTCAAGTCAGAACATTAATATTTCCTTTTGTGTGTTTATTTAAGTATTTATTAGCTCCCTTTCTCAGAGGAGACCCAACACAGCATATAACAGAACATCACATCAATAACATACCTCGTTTTTTGAAACATTTTCAAAACAGCACCCAAATGTAATTGTTACTTCATTACGAGTAAGAAAGTATGATATAAATTTATGTCCCAAACTATCCCTGAGTCCCAGCACAGTTTATAACAAAATACTCGCATAGCACTTGCAATTTAAAATATCCAATTGGCCCCCATCAAAAAAACCTTTTCGTAGAGAAAAATTAGGACTTAGTCACCTGACCAAGAGTGTAAAGAGGTGTGGGCAGTATTGGCTTTATGTGGCCGAGGACACATCTGCATAGAAGGTACCTGTGAGAGAAAACTAGTTCACTGTCTGATGCAAACAATGCGCATGAACACAAGTCCTCCAAGCATGTATAGGTCTGTTTTGTCTCTTTCCAAAAATCAGTTTGGCTCATGCATACACATAAATGACATTCACATTTAGATCAGAAATAATAGCCCCAATGTGTGTAAAATGCTGTCAAGACTGATGGCAACCCCAGCAAAGAGCTTTCAAGGCAAGTGATTAAGCTGATATGGCTTCCCATTGCGAAGAGGGACCTGGCAACCCTAGGAGAAGGCCCAGAGATATGGCAGGAGTTACTAGGCTTCTGAATCTACCTCAGCCTGAATATTCCCCCCAAAACCATTGGAAAGTTATGCCAGCAAATACCATAGCATAGCCCATAGGCACTAGGGTTGCCAAGTGCCAGGTGGTGGCAGGCAAACCCCCGCCAATCCACCAGGTTGCCCGCCGACCAGCTGAGGGTACGTCAGCAGTACGTCACTTCCGGTTGCATCGCAAGAGGCCTTTTCCACTCAAACTGGGAGTTTGAGTGAGAAATGGCCCTTTGTGGTGTGTTTTACAACCGGAAGTGCTGCATCGCAAGAGGCCTTTTCCACTCAAAATGTAAGTTTGAGTGGGAAATGGCCCTTTGTGATGCATTTTACAACCGGAAGTGCTGGATCGCAAGAGGCATTTTTCAGTACTGCATATCCCCAGCCAGAACTTCCCATAGTGCAGGAGGTAGGACTCGCAGCACACAACTCTGTCTCTGAGGTCTCTGACATGCACACTTAGAGCACACGTTGTTGCTCTCCACTGGTGGCAAAGCACGGAGAAGGGGGCGCTGAGCACCACAGAAAGAGCACTTGGTACTAACAGTCAAGGAGGAGACCAAAGTCCATACTGTGTAGCGAACACGTCTCATTCCAGAACCCTTAAAGGTACCCCATCTCTAGAGACACAAACTGAAGGGGCAACCGTACATTGACAGGTGGGCAGGGGCAGGAATCCAGCAGCCCCAGCTCAGG
Source organism: Euleptes europaea (assembly GCF_029931775.1). Taxonomy (NCBI): domain Eukaryota; kingdom Metazoa; phylum Chordata; class Lepidosauria; order Squamata; family Sphaerodactylidae; genus Euleptes; species Euleptes europaea. The sequence continues at coordinate 77,674,798 of NC_079317.1, forward strand.
CATGAACCCCTACCTGCTTGCGCGTCTTGAAATTTTAAAACATGGCAAAGGGGGCAAAGCACCCCATTGAATCAACACCCTTCAATTTCTAGGAATGTTTTGCTTTAAATGCTGGATCTGAGCTATTTAGGATGATACTAAGAATAAGATTCCCCCCCCCCTCCCGCCCCAATATCATTTGGAAAAGCCCTAGAAAAGCAAAAGAGCTCTAAATTCGCATGACCCAATCTGGGCAGTAAATTACTATGGATAAGCAAGTGAAGACTGATGAAGAACACCATTACAGTCAGCTTGGTGAGTAGATTTCTATCATGTTCTGGAAAAAAAAATTGAGTTAACCCCTTTTTCATCTAACATATTCGTTTATCTGAATCATTTTGACAAATTGCCTATGGGATGTTGCAAAGATCAAAACTTAATGTTCTTCATTTAAAAAGGTGATTTGAGAAGACTTAGGAAGAATGCTTTTGAAAAATCCAAATGGAGGCTTTTGGGATTTCAGGACAGTATTATTATAGCTCTGTTGGTTCTAAAGAAATCCTAGATAAGTATGGTTGTATCTTTTATTGGCCGAGCTTTGTTAACTGATAAAACACAAACATTTGAGTCACAATTGATTGTAGTTGTCTGATGCCAAGTTTTGTGTAATTGTTTTTTGTCATAATTGCCAATTTGCTGGTCATAGAATACTGGTCATACCAAACTGCATGCTCTCTCTCTCTCTCTCTCTCTCTGTCTGTCTCTGACTATGTTCTGTATTTGTCTTACTAGTGCTATTACTGAGAATTCTAAGCAATAACTTCATTATCAAAGTTTCCTTCTTACCCAGAAACACCAATAAAAATCAAAGCCATTTGTAGATTTTTACAAGTACCTTCAAACCTTTCTGGGCTCCAGGTTACTCCCTGTTTTGTATTTAAACTTCCATATGCCATAAACTATGTGAATAATGGGGAAGCACAACTTCCATGTTTCTTTGTAATATTCTAATAGTCAACATGAAGTATCCACTGTGACTTCAGGCACCATACATAGTGGTGTGGAACACTTCACACCTGTGCTCAAGGAAGTCCTTAGATGACGAGCGAGAGAGAGACACACACAACAGAGAGAGAGACTATCATGCCTTGACCTGGATAGCCAGGTCACCAGATCTCAGAGGCTAAGGAGGGTTCTTGTCCCTGACTGGTACTGGGATGGAAGACCACAAAGGAATTCCATGGTTACTATGCAGAGGTAGGCAATGGCAAATCACCTTTGTTCATCTCTTGCCCTGAAACCCCTTTGGAAGCCACAGTCAGGTGTATCCCATAGTTTGCATAGTTTGGAGCAAGCATTCTAAAAGACGATTCCAACATATAGCTGTGAGTAAGGTTGCTTAAAAAAAATTTCAGAAATACATCACTGCAACGATAGGGTGTTTATTGTAAGGAGTAATATTGAGCTGTGGGAATATCTTATTGAATCTGAATGCATAAGGCGTAAATGAGGCTTATGTTAAGAACATAAGAAAGGCCCTGCTGGATCAGACCAAGGCCCATCAAGTCCAACAGTCTGTTCACACAGTGGCCAACCAGGTGCCTCTACGAAGCCCACAAACAAGATGACTTCAGCAGCACCATCCTGCCCGTGTTCCACCACACCCAAAATAATAGGCATGCTCCGCTGATACTGGAGAGAATAGGTATGCAGCATGACTAATATCCATTCTAACTAACAGCCATGAATACCCCTCTCCTCCATGAATATGTCCACTCCCCTCTTAAAGCCCTCCAAGCTGGCAGCCATCACCACATCCTGGGGCGGGGAGTGCCACAATTTAACTATGTGTTGTGTGAAAAAATACTTGTTTTTATCTGTTTTGAATCTCTCACCCTCCAGCTTTAGCAGATGACCCCTTGTTCTAGTATTATGGGAGAGGGAGAAAAACTCTCCAAACCATGCATAATTTTATAGACCTTTATCATGTCTCCCCTTAGCCACCTTCTTTCCAAGCTAAACAGCCCTAACCGTCTTAACCGCTCCCCATAAGACAGTTGCTCTAGTCCCCTAATCATTTTGGTTGCTCTTTTCTGCACCTTCTCAAGCTCTGTAATATCCTTTTTTAGGTGTGGTGACCAGAACTGTACACAGTATTCCAAGTGTGGTCTCACCATAGATTTGTACAAGGGCAGTATGATATCAGCAGTTTTATTCTCTATTCCTCATCTAATTATGGCCAGCATGGAATTTGCCTTTTTTACAGCAGCCGCACACTGGGTTGACATCTTCATTGAGCTATCCACTACCACCCCACTGTAGCTGCCAGCACAGATCCCATCAGTATATATGTGAAGTTGGGATTTTTTGTCCCAATATGCATCACTTTACACTTACATTGAATATCATTTGCCATTTTAATGCCCATTCTTCCAGTATTCAGAGATCCTTTTGGAGCTCTTCACAGTCCGATTTTGTTTTAACTACCCTAAATAATTTGGTGTCATCTGCAAACTTGGCTACTTCACTGTTTAACCCCAACTCCAGGTCATTGATGAACAGATTGAAAAGCTCCAGTTCCAACACAGAGGCACCCCACTGCTCACATCCCACCATTGTGAGAACTGACCATTGATTCCTACTCTCTGCTTCCTATTTTTCAGCCAGCTCTCAATCCATAAGAGGACTTGTCCTCTTATCCTATGACTATGAAGTTTGCTTAGCAGTCTTTGGTTGGGGATTTTAAGCTAACTGGCCTGTAATTTCCTGGGTCCCCCCTGGAACCTTTTTTATGAATGGGTGTTACATTTGCCATTCTTCAGTCCTCTGGTGCAGAGGCTGATCGAAGGGACATATTACATATCTTTGTTAGAAGTTCAGCAATTTCCCATTTGAGTTCTTGAAGAACTCTAGGATGAATACTGTCTGGTCCCTGTGACTTGTTAGTTTGCAGTTTGTCTAGACGTTTGTTCTAGGACTTCCTGCCTTGTTACCACTATTTGCCTCAGTTCCTCATTTTCCCCTCTTCAAAATCTCTGTTCAGGAGAAGGAATCTGCCCTGTATCTTCAATAGTGAAGACAGATGAGAATAATTCATTTAGTTTTTCAGCAATTGCTTTTTCCTCCCTTAGAGTTCTGAATATGGAGCCTGTAGGAGGATTCTAGAATTATGGACCCAGAGCTACTCAATTATCTCTGATAATTGTTTCAGTTCCTACAGTTTTAAAATGTGGCTTTGCAAGTGATCATTGTGCACACCTGTACACTTTTCAGTTTTGGATGGAAATCACAGACAACAGTAGCAACATCGATGCCTGCATCTATGAGAACAGAGTCTGTGGCATCCCTAGAAGCCTGTAGCAGCTCCAGCAAGAACTTATGGAGACCAGGTGGGAGAATTTACCAGGCAGTGGAAACTGCAACAGGTCCCACCATGTTTAATTAGACAACTGCTGTACCACCTAGCACAGGCATACATGGGGCAGCCCCACCTCTTGAAAGATCCTACTTAAGACTTGAAGTGGCCTGTGGCCATGCTGTCCCATCGCAACAAGGGCATAGCCCTTGTTGCAGCCCTTGTTGCAGCTGTTTGCGCAGGCCCTGCAGTGCAGGCTGTTGTTCACTTTATCTCTTACAGGTAAATTGTTCCATAATAAATATGTGCCTGGCAGAGGATACTTCTCTGCAGCTGATTTGGTTCTGGTTCCTAGGTAGGTAGGTAGATTTGTGGGATTAGATGGCTGGTCTTTCTGCTCAACGATTGCATTTTTTCTGAGTTGTTTTCTGGTGGAAATTTGGTTGTTGTTTTTTCTTTATTTATATTTGGTCAACTATGAATAATGGAAAAAACAACCAAATTTCTACCAGAAAACAACACAGAAAAAATGCAATTGAATTGAATGCATTGAATGCTTACTGGGTTTTGATCATATATTAATATTAGTATTATATATTAAACTGTATGCTCATTTTGTATTTTTTCCATATCTTTATGGTAGGATATCTAGTGCAAGCTTGGAGGTGTTATTTTTACCATCTTGCTGTTGTGTTTTGCCTGTCTTTTCTACCTATTAAATGTGCCCTGATGGGCTGAGCATCCCAGTAATGTGTGGGCCTGGGACACTGGCGGACCTACATTTTTGGGACCCTGAAGCTTGAACTGTTATGGGGGGGCCCTTCACAACCAGCAACAATAAGGCAATATCCAACAAGGTCCAAAGGGCCTTGCTGCCCTTGCAAGGACCTCGAGGCCCAAATGGCGGAGAACAGGGTGGTAGGGTGGTGTCCTTGAAAACGGGCCCCTTCCCACCAGCAACATAGTCTGGGTAATCGCTGTTATCTTCAGTGGGGATGTTCTATGGCAGATGTATTGGTTCATTCTCTAATGGAGAGGTAGGTCATCAGAGGGGGCTCGTTAGGAGTGCAGCCTAAATTGAGAATTCAGATGTCCTTTTATGCTTCCGATTGGCTGTAGCCTAAGGGCTGAGGCATAAAACTATTAAGCTGTACACCAACGAAGGATTCAAGGATCCAGCTGCCAAAATGTAGGCTATGAATAGATTCTGGTGAGCTCAGCGAGCCCATACAGCTGGGGTTTCGGGTGCTGCAAGCCCCCAAGAAAATTTTGAAATTTGATCAATTACAAGGACATTTTGAGGCCATATGAAGTGGGTATTAGAGAATATTCTAAGGTCAATATTAAATACTTCAACCCATTGGCTTATGATTCTATCACTAAAATAGCTGGACTGATTGAGGCACACAACAGCCTTGACCATTGATTCTTGAGTAGAAGCTTGGGCTTCTAAGAAACCGTCATAAATATTTCTACTCATCTGCATCTTGTAAACTCACATTTACTGTTTGTTTACTTTGTTACAAATCACAGGGCTACGGAGGTGGAAAGATCAGCTAGTACAGCCTATCTACATATCATAGACACACATACACTGGGACAATGGCAGGGAATAATAAAATGTAGCATTTTGCTTGGTTTATCAAACCATCATTTAGAATAAACCCTTTATTTGTGGAATGAAAGCAAGAAAACTAGCATAGTACAAACAGAAGCACCTTAAATCATTAGGACATAAATAAGCCTTAATGAGTGGGTTGATATACGCCTTTTGTTTTCAGATTGAGAAGATATCAACCAGAGGTTTTCTTAAGCACACAGGGCTGTTTTGCAGCTGTAGCTTGAATATCACTGATTGCATTGGAAAGGGCATACTATTTTGCTAGGGGAGAATTGTTCTACTATCTGTATCTTGGGAGAATATCATAAATACTAACAGTGAAGAAGATTTTGCTAAGATACATACAGAGCTATCAAATTAGCATCTTTTAAGCACTTTTTGCTATGAGTCAAGCACAGCCATGGCATAACATGCCAACTGTTTTGTGTCATTAGATTTTCTTAAATAGATGCACACTATTGTCTTTGTTTTTACACTGAGAGATGTCCAAATTGCAGCGAAAATGGAACACATAGCAAGCATTTCTGAAATCTTTATTCCCCTCCCCTCAATATACACAACTAACTTCAGTTGCAGTATCAAGAGGGAATGTAATAGAAAATTAATTAAAATGCAGAAAAGACAGGTGCTGATTTCATTTGACAAATTATGACAACAAGAGCCCTGTTCAAAAAATGAAGCTTGCACAGTGAATATACAGGGGGGAGAGTGGGATTGCCTAGTTAAATCCTACCCCTACCTTCATTTTATTCATTAGACTGTGTGTATAAAAATTGTACCTACATGGGATCCGTACATATGACTGTGAGCCCTGCAAAAACAAAGTTCCCAGCTGTGTTGACCAGGTTATCAGCTGTGCAGTCTGCCTTGGCTTCAGGTTCATAAACTATATTCTCACTGAAAAGCTAATTTGCACAAATATAGGGACTGCGCGCACAAACTTGTGATCATGAATAAGTTAGGGTGGGGCTATCCCACATTCATTCATTGCCTAAATGCAAAGGACCCTATGAAGGGCTCCTCCCTACTGCACAACCTGGGCCTTAAGTCAATCTGACTCTTGATTTGGTGCCAATGGAGTTTCTCAAGTGGATGTGACTGAGAGCCAATAATAAAAAAACATGGCCTTGCATCCAGCAATCATACGACTTGCTATGCCCATAAGAGTATGATTACTAATACCTTTTCTGCCATAGGCTCTGGAGGGCTTGCTCTATAGAATGGAAGCCAACTGGTTCCTTTAGAAGTCTTTATTCCCTACTGCTAGTTCCTATATTTTTGGGTATGAGAACAAGACAATCATGTCACATTGACACAATCATGTTTTATTAATTAAGAAAGGCTTCATTTTTAATAACCCATTTCTCCATATTCATGATGCTATTATAATGCGGTATTTATTCAACAGAATGGTGTGACAAGTGCTGTGTTCAAAATATCCCCCTCCATTTTTAATGAATATTATGAAATTTTACACTATGTTCCACCTGGCAGAGGTCATCAGAAAGTATTTAAAAAAAAAAAAAAAAACTCTGAACGCAATAGATGTAGTTTGCCCAGTAGATTAATACTGAGCTGTGAACTTTTATCCTCTGCAGCAAGATTTCCATCCAGCTGACACAGAAGTGACATGCAGCAACACTTACAACCAGGGGGATCCAATTTAGATGGAGTTCAAATGGTTTCAAGCCACTCATAGGTCACAGAGGTAAAGTATGCATAAGAGAGCTGACTTTAATCAGTAGGCTTTCAGTAATGTCATACCAGAAGTGATGGACCACATTGAAAATGAGCTGGATGTCAGAATGGAGAATTAAATCCATGCCTATTGTTAAATACCCTGAGTTCTCTCAGCATTTACATAGAGATTTCAACATGTGTATGGATAGGATTTTGCTTCATAGGACAAAGAAGCAGGGATCAGAATAAAAGCCGCAGCAAAAGCAGATTTATTCATTACTGAAGTTGACTGAAATTCTTCCTTTTAATACCGGTTGTGCTTTACATGCACAAATAAATCTTGTATATAGGAATATATATCTTGTATACATTCACACAAGCACATTTTGAGGGTCCCTCCCAAATTGTAATATCTTTTTTTTTTTTTTTGCCAGCCCGCAATGAGCATGGAGAAGGCAGCAATCTAAATTTTCCAGCACAAATCTACCATCAAGCAAGCAACAGGGGCAGTCGTAGGTCTTTTATGCATGGGAGTTTTACCTGGAGTTCGATGCTCACTCAACCCACACTTTTCTGTTGTGAATTCTACAAAATTCTATGCACCAGCAAAATCACTAGTTCAATTTTTTTTGAGGCTTTTGATAAGGTTCCACATAGTATTCTAGCTGACAAATTGGAGAAATGTGGGTTAGATCCTATTATTGTTAGAAGGATCTGCAACTGGTTGACAGATCGTACCCAAAGAGTGTTAGTTAATGGTTCCTCGTCCACTTGGAGAGAAGTGACTAGTGGAGTTCCTCAGGGATCTGTGCTGGGCCCTGTGTTGTTCAACATCTTTATAAATGATTTGGATGAAGGAATAGAGGGGATTCTTATTAAATTTGCAGATGATACTAAATTGGGAGGGGTAGCAAATACGGTAGAAGACAGAGCCAAGATGCAGGATGATCTTGACAGGCTGGAGAAATGGGCTAGAACTAATAAAATGCACTTCAGCAAAGACAAATGTAAAGTTCTGCATTTAGGTAGGAAAAATCAAATGCATAATTATAGGATGGAGGAGACTTATTTGAGCAGTAGTGTGTGTGAAAAGGATCTTGGGGTCTTAGTAGACCAAACACTGAACATGAGTCAGCAGTGTGATGCTGTAACTAAAAAGGCAAATGCAGTCTTGGGCTGCATCAACAGAAGTATAGTGTCCAGATCACGTGAAGTGATGGTATCGCTTTACTTTGCTCTGGTTAGACCTCAACTAGATTACTGTGTTCAGTTTTGGGCACCACAATTTAAGAAAGAAGTAGACAAGCTAGAACGTGTCCAGAGAAGGGCAACAAAGATGGTGAGGGGTCTGGAGACCAAGTCCTATGAGGAAAGGTTGAAGGAGCTGGATATGTTTAGCCTGAAGAGGAGAAGACTGAGAGGGGATATGATAACCATGTTTAAGTACTTAAAGGGCTGTCATATAGAGGAGGGTGCCGAGTTGTTTTCTGTTGCTCAAGAAGGTCGGACCAGAACCAACGGGTTGAAATTAAATCAAAAGAGTTTCCGTCTAGACATTAGGAAGAATTTTCTAACAGTTAGAGCGGTTCCTCAGTGGAACAGGCTTCCTCGGGAGGTGGTAAGCTCTCCTTCCATGGAGGTTTTTAAGAAGAGGTTAGATGGCCATCTGTCAGCAATGCTGATTCTGTGACCTTAGGCAGATGATGAGAGGGAGGGTATCTTGGCCATCTTCTGGTCACTGGGTGTGTGTGTGGAGGATTTCCTGCATTGTGCAGGGGGTTGGACTTGATGGCCCTGATGGTCCCTTCCAACTCTATGATTCTAAATCCGGAAGCGTCTGAGTCCCCATCCCTTGAAAATGCTGCTTTGTAATTGGCTGTAGTGCACATCCAGTTCCCCTCTTGTCTGGTGGAACACCAAGTGCTGTTTAAAAACTATTTCCCAAAATGGAGCTCTTTAAAAGGAACAGGGTGTGTGTGTGTGTGGGGGGAGAAACCCACGCATCATTTAAAAACCCATTATTATGTGAGGCAAATGTCTGCTCAGAAAAAACTTGAGGTGGGAGACAAAAATCAGCATCTGAGTCCTCACCCCTTGAAACACTGTTTTGTAATTGGCTGTAGTGCTTTCTGTGAGAAAAACATCCCCCCCAGCTCCCCTATCCCACACTTTGGATTATGCAATTTGACCTGGGCTGGTCTCAGGGGAGATTGAAGAATCAGGTTTTAACAGCATCGGGAAGACCTGGAATTTGTGACGGCTGGGCATGAGGTCATCTCTGAGGGAAGGAAAACTTGTGCATAAATCCAAGGAACAACCGAGTCACTCTGGGGGCAAATGTGAGTCAAAGCACCCATGCATAAAGGACCATAGTGATTCTGTGGTCCTGGGCAAAAGTCCAGGATGGGGCTCCAGAATTACTGTCTCCCACCACTGTCACCCTCCCAGGGCCAAGCAAGGTATGGCCTTCACCCTGTGCAAGGTGATGGGAGCCACTTCTGCCACTGGAAGGCAGCTGGCTGAGCCTTAGACAGGGCAGGCATGAGCAGCAGGAGGAGCTTGCTCTTCTTTCTCCCCTTCCTTGGTGGGGCGGGGCAGTGAGTGATTTCCCCCCCCCCAAAATTGCTGGGTCCAGGGCAGCTGTCCCTGTGGTCCATTGGCTAAGACCACCCCTGGCATGCATGCATTTGGAAACTGGGAATGCTGAAAATTGTATCATGAACAGAAGAAGTAGGTGAACTTACCATAAACTGCCTTGCTTACATGTAAAGTGAGCTGCCTCCGGGAACAAATTGCTTGAATGTTTTCTTTTGACATTTGTCTCAGGCCGTATGCCAAGCAGCTTTGCTCCTGCACAGTAGCTGCTTGTGCCACAGGGCCAGGAAATGCCCTGCTAATGAGTAACACAAATTGCAGCTTGTGATTGCACATCCTACACACTACCTGCAATCCTAAAGAGAGTTATTCCAGTCTAACCCCATTCATTTCAATGGGCTTAGACTGGGTAAGCCTCCTGAGGATTGTGCTGTTGATTGTCCAAATTACTGGCGAAGAGGTAACATTCTCCAGGATCATCTTTGCGCCCGTCCAGTCCTGTCTTCTGACCTGCTCATGCTCTCAGAGGGGCCTGCTCAGGAGTAAGGAAACTCAAAGGGATACATACTTGGTATGTAAAATGTGCCTGGCCATGACTTGGGATTGAAAGAAATCTGCGTAAACTAGAATATAACTTTCAGGCTTTTTCATATGACTTTTTTAAAAAATGAGGTTTTTTAACAGTACAGTACTAAATAGTAGTAAAAAGAGGCATATATGTGTGTTTGTGTACACACACGACTTACATAGAAATCTAGAAATTCAGGCATAATACTAGTCAGTTCATTGTCATGTCTATTGTTAGCTTTTTGAATTGCCAAGTCCAAAGTTTTTCTGTCCAGTTTTTTTATATGTAATGGAGTTGAAGCTTTCCAGTTAGGGTTCTCAACTCTGGGCTGGGAAATTCCTAGAGATTAGGTGGTGGATCCTGGGGAAATATCCCATATTCTTATTCGATCCCTACCTTTAGCTTCCCCCCCCACCCGCCCCACATCTAGTCAGGAACTCTAAGGTTTTTAATGCATTGGAGAAAGGTGGGGAAGGGGTCTCATGTCACATTTGAGGCACCACTGCTTCCACAATAGTTCCTGATCTATAATAATTCATGACATATTTTGAATGAATTGGGATCCTTGGTGCCAAATTAGCTGCTCACTGTTGACAAACACGGTCTATGCCTGTGTCCCAACTTTTCTGCTAGTCTCTATTACAATATGGCTTTAGATCCTGCTGTAGTTCCGATCCCTTCATCTATACACATTTCCGTATTCTAGTGTAATTATAAGGCTTCAACCTGTAAAACCCAGGAATGCAAACAAGAGATCGTTAGAAGACTATAAATAAATAGTATGCTCCCATTCCCTGAAACAGAGCCAAGCATTGTCTTTAATTATAGCAAGTTACCTTTTTTCATGTTCTGTCGTGACTTTTCTAACAATTTCTCTCATGTTTTTTTCTTTTCTCTCTCTCACCTTTTCCCCTTGATTTTGGATCTGTTATGCCCACATTATCTGGACGTGTCCCTGAACATGTTGTGATGGGTTTTCACACCCAATTCTCCATTCCCTGACATGAAGGTTGGGTGAATGTCAGCATTTGTGTCCTGTTGTTATGCGTCCAAACATCTTTGTTTATTGCACTTCCATTGTTCTGTAGTCAAAATCCACAATTGCATTTTCCTGTGTAGCTAAGGCAATCCAGGTGTAAATTATTGCTATAATGCAATGACAGAGGAACAGCCAATGATGTGTGTATTTAACACTTGTCTCTAGGCATATTGTCTGGTCAGACCTTAGTAGATATTCCACAAGGTAGTCCACCTTTTGGCTTTTCCTCATGCTCATTAAATACATTTTTGTAGAAATGCATGCAAGTATAAACTTGTGACAAAAGCATTTCCTTTCCTGGTTTTGTTTGATCCCCTTATCACAAGTAACAGCCCATTCCTGGGGGGGGGGGTTAGGTGGCAGCCAGATGAGGCACAGCCTCCACAGCAGGATCCAGCCCCTCCACCAACGCCAGAATGCTGTGCTTACTTGCGAGCCCTGTGAAACTGCTCCATGGCGTTCCACGGGGCTGGTGTCGTAACTCGCAGTAAGGGCAAAGAGGGCATTCCCAGCCTGAAAGAGCTTAGGAAGCTGTGTAATGGCAGCTTTGCCCGTCAAACCGGTGTTGGGACCGGGGCTTTTCAACCTGTTCATCAATGACCTGGAGTTGGGGTTAAACAGTGAAGTAGCCAAGTTTGCAGATGACACCAAATTATTTAGTGTGGTTAAAACGAAATCGGTCTGTGAAGAGCTCCAGAAGGATCTCTGCATGCTGGAAGAATGGCCACTAAAATGGCAAATGAGATTCAATGTGAGTAAGTGTAAAGTGATGCATATTGGGACAAAAAATCCCAACTTCACATATACACTGATGGGATCTGTGCTGGCAGCAACAGACCAAGAAAGGGATCTTGGGGTGGTAGTGGATAGCTCAATGAAGATGTCAACCTAGTGTGCGGCTGCTGTAAAAAAGGCAAATTCCATACTGGCCATAATTAGATGAGGAATAGAGAATAAAACTGCTGATATCATACTGCCCTTGTACAAATCTATGGTGAGGCCACACTTGGAATACTGTGTACAGTTCTGGTCACCACACCTAAAAAAGGATATTACAGAGCTTGAGAAGGTGCAGAAAAGAGCAACCAAAATGATTAGGGGACTAGAGCAACTGTCCTATGGGGAGTGGTTAAGACGCTTAGGGCTGTTTAGCTTGGAAAGAAGGCGGCTAAGGGGAGACATGATAGAGGTCTATAAAATTATGCATGGTTTGGAGAGAGTGGACAGGGAGAAGTTTTTCTCCCTCTGCCATAATACTAGAACACGGGGTCATCTGCTAAAGCTGGAGGGTGAGAGATTCAAAACAGATAAAAGGAAGCATTTTTTCACACAATGCATAAATTGTGGAACTCCCTGCCCCAGGATGTGGTGATGGCTGCCAGCTTGGAGGGCTTTAAGAGGGGAGTGGACATATTCATGGAGGAGAGGGGTATTCATGGCTGTTAGTTAGAATGGGTACTGGTCATGCTGCATACCTATTCTCTCTATTATCAGTGGAGCATGCCTATTATTTTGGGTGCGGTGGAACACAGGCAGGATGGTGCTGCTGCAGTCGTCTTGTTTGTGGGCTTCCTAGAGGCACCTGGTTGGCCACTGTGTGAACAGACTGCTGGACTTGATGGGCCTTGGTCTGATCCAGCAGGGCCTTTCTTATGCTATTATGTTCTAACCACCCCAGGAATGCCTTGCAGGCTGCCGGCACATGGAAATACGCCAGGAGAACACTGGCAGGAGGTTGTGCTGGTGGCCAAGCCCCACGCAGCAATGTGGCGTCCCAGGGCCAGAGTGTGTGCCACCCGGGACAGCATAAGAGCCTGTTATCCCAGATTAAATGGGCACTTATGCCAGAGTGGGGTCACTCTGGCTCATATGGAGCTTCACGCCTGCCCCCTGGAATGTGCTGTAATTTAACAATAAACCCATACAAGTTTCCTAAATTTCCACAAACATTCTGCTGTGTTACACACTATCAAAGGAAGATGGTAAAACAGTAGTCAACAGTACTATGAAAACAAGTGTGTGGGGGGGGGGAAACAAATGGAAGAACTCGGGAAGCTGAATTCAAAAAAAGTTTAAAAACCCTTTTTTCTTAAGCCATCTCAAGACCTATAATGCATTTTATTGTTTATTGGAGGGAAGAGGGGGGCTTTTCTGCTGATTCTTGCTGTAGTTGCCATACCTCTTTCTGTGAGGGTCTCTTGTTACCCCAGCAATGCCTTTTTGGAGGTCAAAGGAGACTGCTGGGGAAAGCAAAGTGGATCATGCATAGGGTGCAACTTAGTATTTAGATAATTGGCTTGAGATGGCATGACTGCAATTTTACGTAAATACACTACCACTGATAGGCAGCATGTTCATGTAATTGCAAAGTTTAAAGTCAACTGTAAGCATGGAAGTTTGATAAACTGGATTTCCATATTCTGTGATTCTCCCCTCCCCCATTTATTCACCCTTCTAAAATTCAAACATCCCATTAAAACCCCTTCCTGTGTTGGGCACAACTGCAACATCACCCCAGGGAAAAGGCAAAAAGGGCTGTGGTTCAGTGGAAGAACCTCTGCTTTGCATGCAGAAGGTCCTAGGTTCAATCCCTGGCATCTCCAAGTAAAAGGATTAGGTAGCAACTGATATGAAGGACCTCTGCCTGAGATCCTGGAGAGCTCCTGTCAATCTGAGTAGACAATACTCACCTTGATGGAGCAAGGATCTGATTCAATATAAGGCAGCTTCATGTGTGTGAGTGTGTTGTCAAAAATAAAATGAGTAAAAATGTAAAAAATAAATTATTGGGGTTGTAAACAAAACAGGTAGACAATACAAGGCAATATACAATGGTCACAAGAAAGGACTACCCAGAAACGGTGATGTAGACTTAGGAGGGAAGGCAAGCTGGAAATGGAGGTTGATGACGTCACCCCATGGGTCAGAAATGACCTGGTGTTTGCACAGGGGACCTTTACCTTACCTAACAGTCTTTTCAGGAGTGAAAAACAGCAGTCTGGCTGCACCGTTATATCTGTGGAAATATAAAGCTGAAAGAAAAAGTGTAAAAAGAGAGGGTTTGGAAAGCAGGATGGGTCCACAAACACTGTCAGCACAAGAGAAAGAAAGAGAAGGAAAGAGGGGAAGGACTGTGGGAACCGAAAAGAAGAAAGACAAAATAGAGTCCAGCCACTTCATTGTGAGTTTGCTTGGAAAGAAGCACAGATTGTGAAGGATCACACAATTTGCTCCGTTTTTTTCTGGTTTAACTAGGAACAGGAGACTGCAGCAACCAAAGAAGAGAGCACTAACCAGGAAACCAGGATAATGAGATATGGTATGAATGCTCTCACCCTATTGTATGATCAAGAGTAGCAGATCACATGAAATTGCAGCAGCATGCTCATGTCCTCAGTTTTAATTGCCACTGTTCTGTAAGAGCACATTCTAAAATCATTAGCTGATGTATCTCCATAATTCAAGTTTTTCTTTAAATATTGGTATACAATGTATTCTTTCCTTCATCAGATACTTTTCCCATTTTTTTTTGGAGGTTTCAGTACATAGGGCACCCAGTTGCCAAATGCTTCACAGAGTACTGTCAAAAATTCTATAGCTTTTTAGCTAACAAAATATTATAAGATATCAAAATGTTATCTGTGGAGAAGATGAGTTTAGCCCTACTTTATTTATTTAAATGATTTTTCCTATTGTGTAAGCTGCAGTGAACTACAACAAAAAGGGGTAGAAAGGCCTCAAACAAACAGATTTTTAAAAGATGGAATCCTTTTCTACCAACTTCTACCTTTTCTACCAACAGATTTCAATCGCAATGGGCTTCCGGTAAAATCCCCATTTCAGAGCTTTCATCAAGCTTCAAGAAGTACCACGTGCAAATCTCACCTGTAATAAAATGCATACCTACATAATATCCACACACATTTCCAAAAAATCAATTGATTTATAATAAATTTGTAATAAATTAATTATAGTTCTTAAAATTTTATGCTTACAAAAATATTTTATGCTTATAAAAATATATCTATTTCATCCAAATTTCATCCAAAGGAGGTTTCGGCTCTGCTGCCGCAAAAAAAAAAAACACCTAAAAGATGATGTATTTTGGGAAAAATAAAAAGGGGAGTTCCTGGCCCGAAAGGGCTTTAGAAGCTGCCTAAAGGCGGCTCCACCCCCAGGCTGGTGCTGAAATGCCCTGGGAATGCCTCCCGGGATGCCATTACACCCCAGGAACGCCTCCTGGAATGCCGGCGCAGCCTTTGCTGGCATTTGGATGCCACCAGAAGGCCCCGTCGGCGTCCCGGGATGGTGCTGCTGTGGCAGCGGCCGGTGGCCGAGCCTTCCCACTGGTGTGCGGGCCACTAATGCTGGCGTAAGTTGCCTGGACACTTCCGCGGGGGGTCGGGAAGCCAGCACAGGCCCTTCCTGGCCTCCTAAAGGGCTTTCGCCCTAGATGCCAGCACGGCTCAGGAATGGGCTGTTAGCCTGAATTACGACATGATGCTACAATGTGAACATCATGACAAAATGGAGGTGCTACTTGTGGACAGAAGAACTGACCAAGGAATAAAGTGTCTCCTGTTCTGGAGCAGGTTCATAGTATGAGGGTGCTGCTGGACCTCTTTCTGAGCAAAAGAAAGGCATTTTAAAGATGAGGGTTGGATTTCTCCCCCCCCCACACTTCTTTCAGATTGCTGCGTTTTTTGTTTTTTGTTCTTAAAATGCTTTTTTATGCGGCAGTTGGGTTTGCGGGGAAGGAAATCTTCTCTCACGGTGAGTACTGTGAAGTAAGCCAATTACAGAGCAGCATTTAAAGGGGTGGACTTGATTTGACCTTGGGAGACTGCTTTTCTGTATTAATGGCTCGATTAGCACACAGTTTCGTCCCTGATCATTCAAGCCAATGCATACAGTTTCCCCAAAATCGGGTTACATTAATGTGCAATGAACTCAGGTCCAACCAGGGAGATCCAACCCATGCATAAAAGGCCATAGAGTCCAATTGCCAAAGCAGCCATTTTCTGCAAGTGAACTGACCTTTATTGGCTGGACATCAGTTGTAATAGGAGATCTCCAGCTAGTACCTAAAGGTTGGCAACTCTACCCAATAAATATCTAGATTAGACTATTGCAATGTGCTTTTCTTACAACATAAGAACATAAGAAAGGCCGTGCTGGATCAGACCAAGGCCCATCAAGTCCAGCAGTCTGTTCACACAGTGGCCAACCAGGTGCCCCCAGGAAGCCACAAACAAGATGACTGCAGCAGCAGCATCCTGCCCGTATTCCACCGTACCCAAAATAATAGACATGCTCCTCTGATACTAGAGAGAACAGGTATGCAGCATGACCAGCATCTATTCCAACTAATAGCTATGAATACCCTTTCCTCCATGAACATGTCCACTCCCCTCTTAAAGCCCTCCAAGCTGGCAGCCATCACCACATCCTGGGGCAGGGAGTTCCACAATTTAACTGTGCGTTGTGTGAAAAAATGCTTCCTTTTATCTGTTTTGAATCTCTCACCCTCCAGCTTTAGCAGATGACCCCGTGTTCTAGTATTATGGCAGAAGGAGAAAAACTTCTCCCTGTCCACTCTCTCCAAATCATGCATAATTTTATAGACCTCTATCATGTCTTCCCTTAGCTGCCTTCAATAGCCTGTGGGGGATCCCCCATCTGTTTTTTTGGTTACACAAAAAATATCATTTTTTCTACTGAGGCACAGAAAGTAGAGACAGAAAGACTTTTGAGAATATTTTTGCTTCAGTGAGAGAGCTGGGGCAGTCTAAACAAAAGGGAAAGAATGTTGTACAAGGCCTTTGGCTGTAGAGGATAGGACCAAGAATAAATTAAAATTCAAACATAAATACAATTCCTGGTTGCAGATGTATGTTTTTACAAATAAATGGAAGAGCAGCTTAGTTAACATTCCAAAGGCAGAAAGAACAACGGATCTGTGTTGCAGAATTACAAAGCTGAAATCTAGAAGTTAATTGTAGTCCATGTCTTATTTTGTTGGGAGATGTGAAAATCTCCCCCCCCCCACTTAGCACAAGACCCTGAAGAGGCAGGATAGGAACATAAGTTATACTTCCTGCTGTCGAATCTTTAGGATGTTCAAAGTGATCCATAAGCACCACTTACATTGATATATTCAATTAATTCTATTTTATTTCCTGAATAATAATTAAGTGGCAGTAAGTGAAAGCCAATGTATGGTGACCCCCCCATGGGGTTTTCAAGACCAGAGATGAGCAAAGGTAGTTTACAGTTGCCTTCCTCTGAAGATCTACCCTGGTCTTTCTTAGTGGTCTCTTCTCCAAGTACCAACTATGGCTGACCCTGCTTAGCTTCCAAGCGCTGACAACCTTGTGCTAGTCTGGGCTGTTTGCTTAAATCACTTATATTAACATGGGAGTAAGTCCTGGGGAACTCAATGAAGAAATGGGTGTAGGATTGGGTTATTGTACTGAACATTTGTCACACTGAAACAAAACAACTTGTTTCCATGTACATACGTTCATGATGGAGGTACCCAGTGATGCCTGCCCAATCTCTGTTCCAATTATTTAACTTCCTGCTTGACAACCATGTTCCATTGCCTAACCGGTCTTATAAACACAAAAAAAATTTTAAAAAAATATTTTGATAGATTGCTTAAACCTTGTTTCTCTCAAAATAAAAGTACAATGTTTTATTCGACCTTGGTGGCCATGGAAACAACTGATCTCTTGGCACTGTACAAGAGCCTTTAACATATATGAAACACAACCGTGTTCATTTTCTGTTCTTAAGGATATGCATGCTCAGACATCTCACTATTTCCTCAAAGCACCAATCTTTTCAGCCCCACATCAACTTATTTAATCATGACCAGTTATTGATTGTTGATTGGATGTCTAACAGCAAATCACAGGCTAAGGTGGAACAGGCAGCCTGCCAGCACTCAGCGGTGTTACGATTTACAGAAAATTGGGAATTTCTTTCTCTGGAAGGAAAGCGGGAACTTTCAAAAAAATGAGTTTAATTAATAGGTTTGGTTGAGGACAGAAAGTGAGCCTCAGTCTCCTCCCCTAAACTGGTTTCCAGACATAGTTGTACATTAAGTGTTGAACTGTGACTGGGAAGACCCAAGTTCAAATCCCCACTGTGCCATGAAGGTAGCTGTGTGATCTCAGACCAGCCATTCTCTCACTCTACCCAACCTGAATGAATGAATGATTTATTATGTTCGAAGACCAGCACACGCAAATATATTACTAGAAATGTTGCATAAAAATTGTTATATAGATTATATTAAAATAAGCAAATACGATTCATTAAATTAATACAGAGCTATGACAGACTGTAGCAACTTCACAGAATCTAGTCACTTTATTAGGATTGCCAAATCCCTCTTTGCCACCAACGAGAGGTTTTTGGGGCGGAGCCTGAGGAGGGCAGGGTTTGGGAAGGGAAGGGACTTCAATGCCATAGAGTCCAATTGCCAAAACAGCCATTTTCTCCAGGTGAACTAGTCTCTATCGGCTGGAGATCAGTTATAATAGCAGGAGATCTCCAGCTAGTTCCTGGAGATTGGCAACCCTACACTTTATCCATGATCTGAGCTTCATGGTCCAAGAGGAGAATAGAAACATACAATTGCTCTGATCTACTTGGATTTTGTTATTATTATTTTTTGCGAAAAGAAGTAACAAAATAATGTCTATGACTGCAATAAAAAGAACAACACAATAAGACGCTCCCAACAGTTTCAACTTCTGTGCTTTTGCACACTGGCATATAGGTTCCTGGTATAATACAACACAGTATCTCTCTTTCAAGAGTGTGGAGGGGAGGACTTTAAATCAGGCCAAAGTAAAAGTTTTCCTACATTTGGAAAATAGTAGACTGGCCAGGTTATTAGAAGGCACAAACTTCCTGTCCCTGAAGAAATGAAATTCTGTGGCAAGACTTAAATGAAGTTGTAATTCAGACTTAAATGAAGTTGTAACTCAGTCTGAGTTCCCCTCTCCCACTTTTATCTGACTCTCAACATCATTCACCATTCCATATGCCTGCAGCATTCATTAAATGTTTTTAAGGCTTCCGCTTAAGTCACATTTTTCTGCATTCCTGGGGATTCCCCCAAGTATCGAAAGAGCCCTACCTTGTTTATAGAATGTACCATCATGTGGTTTTTCAGTATCCACACAAGGACCAGGCAGTTTATTAGTACACAGAATGATCCCAGGCCCAAGGCATAACTGTACAAAATGCTGGAGATCTATGATCCAATATCCAGCCATCTGATATTTTGGGAGGAGGGGGATCATGGATGGTCACACCACTGAGATAACGGGGGGGGGGGTTAATCCTTGCCTTCCTTATATATTCCAAAGACAAATCCCTTCCTAAACACACACAGAGTAATAACGAAGCTCAAGACAATGCATTCTTCTGGATTAAATAGAGATCTAGGATTCCTGTCTCATTATCAATGCTAATTTCTCCACGCCTACTACCCCTCTGCATATCACACCTAATCCAATCATGCCTGCTGTCATTTACTTGCTTTTGACATTCACATTGCCATTGTGTATCTAATTCATTCTTCTCTACTTAAGGATAAATGGAATCACATTCCAGCTGTATCTGAAGAAGTGAGCTGTGGTTCACGAAAGCCCATACCCTGCCAGAAATGTTGTTAGTCTTTAAGGTGCTACTGGACTCTTGCTCTTTTCTACACAGAGACAGTATTATAATACTCTGCCATACCAGTAATTCTGCCCTATTACCTAAGTTCTTTTTGTGCCACAGAACTTAAGGTTGGAAGGAGGCAGTGCTACGTGTGAATCCTTATGAGGGATTCTAAGAACCTTTTGCTCCTGTTGAAGGGGTATAAACCGGCTCAGTCCTCTATTTTTTTGGGGGGGGGGGGCAGAAAATTATAAACAAAACAGGCACTGTCCAAAATTTGATTAAGGAGGAGTCTGACAACCTAGCTGACAGCCTAGCTGGATGAGTTATGGGGAAAGCTTATTAGCCCCATGTTTTCCAGCTAGGTGAACAGCATTTGCACCAGGATAGGGTAGACTCAGCTGGCTATGCCTCACTTGCCAGGTGTAAGATGAGACCCCAGCTACAATCCAGCCTTTGTACTTTTGCAGTTAAAACAGGAAGGGCTCAGCCTGCCAAGTTCCAGTTAGGCCTTTTCCAGCAATTTTTTTTCACCTTACTTGATATGCAGATTTTGGTTTCCTATGCATTTTTATTGCTGTCTTTGGCATTCAGCGACATTCGCTCCCCAGCCTCTAGTCCAACTCATCTCATTAATTAACTTCCTTAACGCCTCAAAATCTGCCGCTCAACAATCAAATCCCTTGTGGTTCCAACCACTCTCCCAATTAAATCAAGCTGTACTAACTCATGAGCATTTCATCCATCCTGCCACCTTTTGCTCTGTCATAGCTCAACTACTGGCCAGCATCAAATCCAACACAGCATTTCCTTTCCTAGTCTGAGTGACAGCTTGATTGGAAAGGTTCAGACTCAACACCTCCAGGAGTATCTCAACTGTACTATTGTTGAAAGCATTCAAGAGATCATGTTCAGTGTTGAAGCATGAGCCTGGAGGACTGTAACAAACTGCCAACAGAATCACATTATTGATTAGGGCGGCCAGATACCAGGTAATGGCGGGCAATTGCCCGCCAATTATGGGGAGCTGTCCGCCGCCCCTCAGCTGGCCGGCAGGAGGAAGCAGACCAGCTGAAGGGGAGCAATTAAAGTCACTTCCAGGTTTACCTTGGAGGTGACGGGGATGCTCTAGCACATTCCTCCAAAAACTCTATGGAAACCATAGAATTTTTGGAGGAATGTGCTGATGCATGCTGGAAACCATAGAGTTTTTGGAGGAATGTGTTGAAGCGTCCCTGTCACTTCCGGGTTTACCCCGGAAGTGACGTTATTGTGCCGATCACCCCTCCCCAGCCCCACCATAACGAAGCCCCCACCGGTGCCAAGGGGGGACCTGGCAACACTATTATTGATACATGTTCAAATTACAATATGTTATAAATTCCAGACCCGCTCTGTTATGCTAGGGCTAACTTGCTCATCTACATGTTACATTGAGGTCCCCCCCCCTTGTGTGTGTAAAGTGCCGTCAAGCCACAGCCGACTTATGGCGACCCCTTTTGGGGGGGGGGTTCATGGCAAGAGACTAACAGAGGTGGTTTGCCAGTGCCTTCCTCTGCACAGCAACCCTGGTATTCCTTGTTGGTCTCCCATCCAAATACTAACCAGGGCTGACCCTGCTTAGCTTCTGAGATATGACAAGATCAGGCTAGCCTGGGCCATCCAGGTCAGGCCCCCCTACCCTACCCTTAGGTTAATACTTTATCTTTGAACCATGGCAGTCTCCATTCTCCAAAGCAGACTGACAAAATAGAATGGAGTCATTGTACAGAATGAAATGAAATTGGTAAGAAAGATAAGAAGGTTCTGCAGTGAAGCAACTTCTTGTTTACAAAGCAACCCAACCCACAAATCATCACTGTTCTGTGGCCTCTTCAGTTGCTTGGCTCATACAAGCTGCTTTTTTCCTGCTGGTGAATCACACTGGCAGATGGTGCCTCCAGAAAGCTGGAATCAGACATAAGGCCAATTGTCTCTAATGCAACCACTTCCACCATGCTTTCTCTGACAAGCTTCAGTCCAGCTCTGTTCATGGAAGAAATGATAGTTCAATGGAACCTTCATGTTTAGGGGCAGTGTACTTATGAATACCAGATGCAAGAGAAAACAATGTATCGTGCTCTTCTGCAGAACTTCCAGAGGCTGGATGAGTCTGACCACTTCTGGAAATGAAATGCCAGACTAGCTAGGCCAGTGAGGATGTTATGCAATAACTAAACCCAGTTAAAACTCCTTGGCCACACATATAGACTACTTATCATTTGAAGTAGTTGAATCAACTTCTATACCTCAAGGGTGGGAAAACAGCATTTCTCCCCTCATGGGCCAAACAGCAGCTGGGAGGGGGATAGAAGAAGAAGAAGAGTTGGTTTTTATATGCCAACTTGCTCTACCACTTAAGGAAGAATTAAACCAGCTTACAGTCAGAATCCACCACTCCAAACCACTGCTCTTAACCACTATGCCATGCTAGAGCAGAAAAATGGTGCAAGATTAGGGGTTCAACCCTCCCTCTGCCAGCATTACTGCTGCTGCTAGCAATGTATTAAGAAGAAGAGCTGGTTATTATATGTCGACTTTCTCTACCACTTAAGGCAGAATCAAACTGGCTTACAATCACCTTCCCTTCCCCTCCCCACAACAGACACCCTGTGAGGTACGTGGGGCTGAGAGTGTGGCTAGCCCAAGGTCACCCAGCTGGCTTCATGTGTAGGAGCTGGGAAACAAATCCAGTTCACCAGATTAGCCTCTGCTGCTTATGTGGAGGAGTGGGGAATCAAACCCAGTTCTCCAGATCAGAGGCCACCTCTCCAAACCACTGCTCTTAACCACTACACCTGGCTGGTTCCCTCAACTCAAGCTTTTTTCAAGTTGCCCAGGGCAGTTTACATGGGGTGGGATCCCATGGAATTGCTGGTGGAGCGGATCATCTCCTGTATCCCCCCCACACACACACACACAAAAGCCTGCTGTTTCTCTGGAACTCCTTTCTGAGGATCAGGAGAACCATAAATACATACAACAGATTTACCTGGCAGCAACAAACTAGTCCACAGAGGAGGAAAAGGGAACAGAGCAGGTGATAAAAGCTCTGGCCCACCGGCAACAGTCTCTCTCTCCAGGGGTTTAGCTCCCTGCACCCAAGCATTTCATTTTTGCTTAAAAGCAGGCCCCCATGTTGCTTACTCAAGATCCCAGGGAAGGAAGTACATTCACATGCCAATTCATGCTCCTTGTGCCAGTTATGCAAGTGAGAATGCTAATTTCCTGAAGAATGGGGACATTTTTTCCTACCTGTCTAAAATTTGGGAGGAGAGATAATGTTGGCGAAAGGTGCAGCCCCTGGGAAATTTATCTCAGTTTGGCAAGTTACATCTGGAAATGTGTCTCCCATTGAATGGAATAGGAAAAGGAAATTATTGGATCACTGTCCTAAAGTGACTAGCTTTAATTCTGATTTTATGGAACCCAACTTAGGTTTTTAAAATGATATGCAACCCATTTCTGAATCTGACTTTATTTTTACCCTCCTATATACATATGGAGAATTATTAAAGTTAATATAGAATATTTCCATTCATTTAAATTATCCTTTAAGTTGATTATTGCACCATATGGGTTTGATCTTTGACAACAACAAAGGAGCAAGGTGATTTTCTTTTAAAAAATAAAAATAAAAAACATTGACAGGCTTTTACAAAAACTGCCTAGACAACAATCCCATTCACTATAGGAAACATCCAGCCAAAATGTAAAGTCTAGTTGATTTGAACACATGCTTAGCTGTCCCACAGCACTCAAAATGTTTAAATTTGGCTAAATCATGTACCCGTACTTTAAGCTACAGTACTACATGAGCATCCCAATGCTATACATGATTACTCAGAAATAATCCCATGTTGCTCAGTAAGGCTTACTCCAAAGTAAGTATTCATAGGATCAAGGCCTTCATCATATAGTCTGTAAGTCTTATCCACGCCTATCTGAAAACAGGAGAGCAATTCCATATCAGATCATGCTTACCTGGCTGTTTGTCATCTAGTGTTGGGCACACCTGCTATAGAAATTGCAATTTCTTGTTAAATATATGACCAATCTAATCTCTTTTAAGCAAGATAATGCAGCTTGCAGAATTCATGCCAGTGACCTACTATAAAGAGTGCTTCTATCATTTATTTATGCTTCCATTTAACATGTCTTTATTATATTTCTGTTCTGTCCATCTCCAAGTGTTCAGGATGGCTAACAAATAGCAAAACATATTTAGCACCTAGACAGTATTAAGATGAAAACAGGCATGCATTCATAAATGCGATACAAGTGGCGAGCATCCTGAGGCATGCCCTGAATCTTGAGGCATTTGTTTTCCAGGCAGAGAATGTGCATTCAAACAGATTCCACCACATTAAGAATGTCTGCCTGTTTTCACCTTTAGATGTAATAGAACACATACCTGCGACACAATTTATGTGTACAAAAGCATGAAATACACTACCTGTGGCTACGGGTCAGAGAAGTGGGAGTGAGATACCAAATTGGAAGGCTGAAAGAGGGGAGCGGACATGTTCATGGAGGAGATGGCTATTCATGGCTACTAGTAAAAATGGATACTAGTCATGATGCATACCTATTCTCTCCGGGATCAGAGGAGCATGCCTATTATATCAGGTGCTTTGGAACACAAGCAGGACAATGCTGATTCAGTTGTCTTGTTTGTGGGCTTCCTAGAGGCACCTGGTTGGCCACTGGGTGAACAGACTGCTGGACTTTATGGACCTTGGTCTGATCCAGCATGGCCTTTCTTATGTTCTTATGAGATTGCAAGTGAGAAGAGTCAGATGTGCAAACAACAGGAAGGGTGGGACATTTGGGGGAAATCTATCATTACTTTCCTAGGAAGAAAAGGGAATTTAAAAATGTTAACACAGAAAAGAAACAGCTTTGCATTGTTATGTGCATTGTATGATGCCATTGTATAATGGTTTGGTGAAACTGAAGTCTGGAAAACTCAGAAGCATCCAATTGCTTGCGCTGATGAGATCAGTATTTATTTGGTATTACTGGTGATATAGCAATTCTTAAATAATTAACCTACAGCCTAGATGTATGGAATTGCCTCAGTAAGCTCATCGCCCTTGACTGTTTGCAGTTTAATTAGTGAAATAAATAATTTACACCCAAAAAGTGTGCACAAGATAGTACCAATAAACCTGATAGCACTTGTTCATTATTTGAAGAAAATTGGATGAAGCACACAATTCCCTGAGTACAAGCTACCCTGCAGAGTAAGAGGTGTGTTAGTGCTATTGTATCTGGTAGGGAGCCGATGGGAATCTCAGAATTGCTCAGTTTGTGGTGTTTGGAGACATGTCTAGCATTTTGTATGTGAACTATGCATTCAAGTGAAAAAAAGAAGTTTCTTTTGTAGGAATGTCCAAAGACAGACAAATGAGATAGGCACACAATTAAGCCTAAATTCAGCAATAGTATGAAAGATCACACACACACACATATAAACACACACATCAGTATTGCTTAGCACCAGATGGCAATTCAATATCCATTAGAAATCGAAAACTTCTTCAGAGTATTAAGGTATTGCATCTGGCTCTTTCACAACAAAATATTGCATCTTCAACAAACCATGCTCAGTGGTAGAGCATATGCTTTGCATAGAGAATGTCCTGGGTTATTTATTTATTTACTAACGAAATGTGTATCTCTCCTCTCTGCCCTTACTAGGACCACCAAGGTGTCTAACAATTTAAACATACATGATACAATCACATTTTAAAACCATTCAAATAACCTCCAAAAACACACAACATTAAAACAATTAAAGACAGTAAAATGCACACAAAACATTAAAGACAGTAAGTAAAATACACACAAAACATTAAAACAGCAATTGGTTAGGAAGGAGGGATCATTGAGGGAATGACAAACAAAACAAAAAAGTCTTCACCTGCTGGAAGAAGATGATAACAGATGGGGACAAGCGAATCTCCCTGGGGAGAAAGTTATAGAAATTTGGTGCCATGACCAAGAAGGCCCAGAAGGTGAGGCAGCCTAAGCAGGACCTCCGAATATGACAGTTGGGTGGGTTCATAAGAGATTATGACCGATCCTTCAGGTGTATTGGTCCCAAGCCATATAGGGCTATGATGGTCAAGATTGTGCCTGGAAACAAATTGGGAGCCAGTGTAGATCGGTCAAGACTGGAATGATATGGTCCTTAAGACCCACTCCAGTCAACATCCTAGCTGCAGCATTCTGTACCAATTGAAGTTTTTGAACACTTCTTAAGGGCAGCCCCACACAGAGCACATTGAAGTAATCTAATCTAGATATAATCAGGAGTCAAGAAAGAAACCTTAAAGGAACTTTCCAGTTAGTTCCAGCTAAGTTTCACTGTTCTCTGAGTCATGCAGGTGTAACCCCCCACCCCCAATGCTGGTGGTTACTCATCAAAGTCATCTACTTAGGCCTATTAGCCCACACAGTTCAGCTGTGAATCTGGTATGGGGGGGCACTCATTCTCACCCTAGAAGGTTCCAGGGATACAGCCCAGTGATTGTTTGAGGAGATCAGGAGGTTATGGCCAGCAATTCTCTATAAGTATAGTCTGTTAGAGAGAAGAATCCTTATCTCTTACCCTTTTCCTCCCTACCCCTCCTTGCTGCCAGAAGATATTGTATTATGCTCTGGAACCAACTATGCTGTTGTAGGACCAAAGTAAGTAATATAGCTAGACAACTTTGTTATTTTTGTGAATTTACATTGCCACGGAACTATATGCCTTGTTTTTAATATATTTTCTTGGATTTCTTCCATAAAGCCTTCTTTTGCTTTATGGTGTGCATTACTCGGAGAGTTACTGAGATCAAACCCAAGTAAAGCTGGGTTATGTTACGGCAACAAGGCAGGGTCAGCCTTGACACCAGAGCATGCGCCACTGTGGCCAGAACTTCTAAGAGACTGTGAAACACAAAGCTCTAGTTTGATCAGCTATGAATGGACTGTTTTAAAAATGTGGTATTTCATAAGTGTGATAGACATGTAAGCAGGAATGTTTTATTTAAAAAAACACACATTTCTGGCTGAAACCCATATTTGGAAGCTGGATTTTGCTGAATCAACCCATCATTCTGTGCTTTGGCCAGATTCTATCCCAAGCTTTTCCATTTTTTTATGATCAAGTAGCAGCTGATGCGAAAGCTCTGTCCTTGAGACCCCCAGAAAGCTGCTTCCTGTGAAAGTATGCAATACTGAACATAACAGGTCAATGTTGTTGTGCAATTTGAAACAGTTTCATGCCAGGGCTGACCCTGCTTAGCTTCTGAGATCTGGGCCATCTAGGTCAGGGCAGTCAACAGTTATAGTCATTGACAAATAAACTAATTTCTATCTAGGATTAACAATAATGAGTAGGCTTGACCACTGATTAGCTACTGTGTTGCATTAGCAGCTGACACACAGGAGAAGAATTTATGTACGTTAACATGAGTTGATCCTACAGTCAGATCCAGATGCCACTTTTTCTTTGCCTAGCTGCTAATTTCAGTATATCTGCTCCTG